>NW_017098951.1:0-494310 GCF_001412225.1 Nicrophorus vespilloides
TGGAATCACGATAGAGATTCCTTTATGCTAATGTTTATATAATAATGCGACTCAGAGACGCTTTGGATGTCTCTAGTTCGTTAATACACTATACTAATAATAACAAATACAATAATAATGGTTGGACACAACAGTCCATTAAGTCACGGATTTCATTTCGTTAACTGCTATTCTCCATTTTTTAAGCCATTCTTGTAGCTTATCTAAATTTTCCTGTAGATATTCAGATGCTACTGCTGGATTCTCATCTGATGCCCAGATTGCTGTACAGCAAACATAAATTATATTTGCAATGTATAGTCCGCTATAAACAAAGATCAAATATGGTTAATATATTCAAATATGGTTAATATATTCAAAAATGCACATAATGTGTTTACACAAAATGAAAATGTTGTATCAGGCGCACAACCCGGAACTTCTCTTTTCATCGTCACTCGTTAAGCGAAACGTCGCTCGTTAAGCGTGTCATTTTTATTACAATTTATTTTGTTCTTTAAGCGATGTTTCACTGTACAATAAACACATGAATAGAATTACCGATTCCTTCAAAAAATAACTATTTATATCAGAACATGAACGACTCACTTAAACTCTATAACATGTGTTACAATATATAAAACACAGTTATATTAAGATATACAAGAGGTAAGATCCTTTAATCCACTACCAATTATCTACATCTTTTGTAGTTATAATTGAATGACTTAATACAATTAATAAAATAATTAATAATACATAAAATAAATAAAACATCACGAAAGCAATAACTATTTTAGAATAATAATAATAAAACAAAGAGCCTATGCTCTTTGTAGTAGCAGATCAATTTGATTTTTTGAATTTTCTTGTTATATTATGTTACTTTTTTTGTAGTATGTAATATGATTTGTTATAATAAATTGTATTATTAATTAATTAATTAATTAAATAAAAGATCAATTTATTTATTTTGTAAACCATAAGGAAACTCAATATACTTATTTTGTATCGATTATTTAATTTTGATTGAATAAATATTGACAAGTTTTCACATAAATATGTAACAGATTTAGATTTCCGATTTAGAAGAGATCAATCGTATATCAAGTATATTTGTCGATTTTTTTAAGGGAAATAACGGCAATAACCTTATAAACTTCTATTTTATATGACCTCTAGACTCAAATATATAAATAGGTTGAATATTGATTCCATTCCTACAAACACTTTCCTGTTTCAATTTATAGTTAATTAGGTAATGTTTATTAAATATTTATAATGAGATTCTATTTTTTTTTTGTTTGAATAAAAGAAACGTATTTTCATGTAAAATTTTAATACTAATTACTTGCCTCGTCAACAAACACACCAGACTTGATAATTACGGTGTTGAGTCCAGATATCATGATTTTTTTTTGTTAAAATATGTATTTGTATTAAACACTATTAGAAAAAAAAATCATTTGCATAGATTCTATTGCACAGTTTTGTCCAAATCATACATATTTTATTCTCGAACGAACGTTAATATTTCATTGAAATTACATGGAATTTCAATCAATTATTAATGTTCGTTAATAATATCTGCTCAAGTATCCAGCCAACGTAGTTGAAAACGGACAGTAAAATGAACAGTTTTATCAAAGCATGTACAGTATTCGCTCTGTGTCCATATGAGTTCAATCGCAAAAAACGCATCGTTCTGTCTAAGAAAAAGTCCATTTACTCGGCAGTCCTACTGATAATTAACTTCTGCTTCATTATTTTCCAAGCCCATTTCACTGTTGGAAATAACGATTTCCGAGAATGGGTCTACTATACACGTCAAATAGTATACAGAATAGTGTGTTTCCTCCATCAGGCGATTTACTTGAAACATTCCAAAGATGTTTTGAAAATATACAAAGAACTAATGAAAATATCAACGGTCATTAATCTGATTGTTGAATGCAAACCATTGATTATATTCGAATTTGCTCTATACATTTGCACTATACCATTGATGTACCTTCTGACATTTTGGGGACTATACTTACATATTGTAACAAATAATCCTTATATAGTAAGGGATAATATAGGTCACCTATTGAATTTTATATTCACTTCACAAGTTTACCTCAACGAACTAATTTTTGTTAATCTTATGATATTATTAGCTGCATGCTTCAATCAGATTAATAACTCATTATTATGCAAGCCTATTGCAAAAACTGTAGTTTTGGATAAGTTTATGATGTTATCGAATAGGCTAAGAGATATTGGAACTGAAATAAGCGAGTTGTATTCGAAGCAGTTACTACTTTCCATGTTCGTTATTTTCTTTGAAATGACTTTTAGCATATATTTCGTAACTATTACGATCTTTGAATTCAACACCAACAGCGAAGGTGTTAAACTATATACTTTGTATTTGATTCCATGGGCATTGCTGATGGTTGTCAAATTATTCCTAATTACTTCTGTTTGTAAATTAGTATATATTCAGGTAAGTTTTAAAATTTACATATTACATTGCCAATATATTGAATATATTAACTAATAACAATGAAATAAGTATTGTATTATCATAGATATTGTATTTACTTATTATCGCGATGCATCTTATGACTAATTCTTTATATGATTGATAATATGATTTTTATACAATTTTAACTCTTGATAGTTCTGACCGACATGTATTGCCAATTATTCAAGTTCTACTTACTTCAGTAGTTTTCAAGTATTCGTACAAATTTTCTTATTAATAATTAACAAACAAAATACAATTAATTAATCATATATACTTGATTAACGAATAAAATGCATTATAGAAAATTACTTCGTTAAGCTAAACTTTGTTAAAAATACTATGGTCAGAATATGTACCTTCACAGAGAAACAAAAAACAGTTTTATTAAATAAACACTTAACTTACGTTCAAAGTGAAATAACATTTTATTAGTCTAAAGTTAATTGTTTCTGATTTTTTCTTTTTTATTTAACACATACGTTTTCAGTGTAATTTATTTATATTATTTAACCTTTTATTGTTAACATTATTTGGCAGGAACTTCTTTAACTCATATTTATAGTCTTTGTCTTTGGTGATAACAAGGATTTACTTAATCTCCCAATAAAAACAAAACATTCTATGAATATCTAACATCATTTTTATTGAAATTTTAGAAACCTGTCGATTGAGATATTTTGATATCATTTTATTCTTCTAGTACAACTTTTGGACATATTTTTATAGTTGTTGTACATACTCCGTTATCAACTGTAGTTTTTTTTTTCTCGTAGAATAAATATTATGCGGGATAAAAATACTTTCAATAATAATATTTGCTGCAACAATAAAAAACTCAATACAATAATAAAAAAAAAGAAAATTCAACATTTAACTGTAACTTTTATTTAGAATGTATATAATTATAAAATATTACAGTGATAATAAATTAAATGTTGATCCTTTTAGGATAATTATTCAACGACGTGTGTTCTAAAATTTCTTCAAAAACCTTGTAATTATAACGAGGTTTGTTACAAAATGGTTAGTCAAAAATATTAAACTAATGTTCTGTATTTATTATTTTATTTTCTTTTTAGGTTCAAACTTATACGCTACAAAGTGAACTATCTCCTATAGTATTTACTGCAAATAACTTTTTCACACTAAATACTGAATTTGCCATTGAGGTATATCTTTTACATTATTAAATATCCCTAATTCCAACGTATTAATTATTTAATTTTAGATGATTGGATCAGTTTTGACCTATTTACTGATATTGATTAATTTCAATTACGTGCATTGATCATAAAACGCTATTTACAATAGTAGTGCTCTTCATTTTCCTGGCAATACGAAAAAGTCACATTATAATGCCTCTCGTCCCATCTATATCGGCACCGTTTAGTTACAAGTACTGTTTGAGTGATTGGTCCTCTACCACAGCACAATGTTGCGCAATTTGCGGCATCCTTGCAGCGCCTCCCAACGGTAGTGTCACAAAACAGTGGACCATAAGACAAATACAACAATTCGTTGGGAGAGTTGACTATCTTTCGAGTGGAGTTCACCTGGTTGCCTATATCAACATATGTTGCGTTGCTGTATTTCTGCTTCAGCCTCTGAGCGATGTTCGAAAAATCGCGTACTTCCTTCCAGCAAGTCTTCAGAACGCAAGAACCTGAAACATGTAAAATATAAAACAAAATTAAAACTTGATGAAGATTTACCGGAAACTCCATGGCAAACGCAAATTTTCTTTTCGCTTTCTTTAACAGCATTGAAACCGACGTTAGTGTTATGGTTCAACACATCTGAAGCTCTGTCTTCGTACTGCAGATTAAGAAACCTTTTGGCTATTTTCCTGGCTTTTTTGGTGTTATCCCCGCAGCCACCCCATTGCCAATTGTCTTTCCTTTGGTGTCTAGCTTGTTCAGCGCAGTAGCATTTCTGCAAAACACCTTCGCTGCATGCTTGAGCTGTGGTGAACATCACAGCTGAAGCGGATAAAGCATACATGAATGCAGTCTCCCTGAAAACTCTTTGAAACATCGATTTCTTATACGAGCAATTCCAACGGTCGTATCTACGCAAAAAATGGAATCATTAAGAACCCGACGCATCCACCAGAATATAATCATACCTAAATTGCTCCTCGCAATGATCTACAGCCAATTTCCTCGCCTTTTGCAGGACTTTGGAGAAACCTCTCCTATTTTGGCATTGTTTATTTTGTTTACTGTAACCTTTCAACCAACGACACGCCATGACTTTATTATTATGTTGGTAATTAGAAATTGATTTATTGGAGAACATCAAAGAAACGATCGTCTTCCTCATAATCTTGTGGCCCAACAACGTGTTCGATTTACCTGTCCTGTAATGAAAACGTTAAAGCAAATCTTTAGTGATGACACATTTTTTTTGTTGGTAAAAGCTAAGCCAACAAGAGGATGTCATTTAAAAATAACATATTTATTTAACAATTTAGTACGAATGAGTAAAGCCAACATATTAATATCATTTGTCGTTGAGAGACAAAGCACACACATGCACACTCGAGCGTACGAATGGAATGAGCGGAAATGCGTTTGGTAATTAAAAGAGGTGAACCAGCAAAGGTGCTTCGGATTGCTTCGATCTTCTGGGTTTCAAAGGTACATGTGTTAATTATTAAAAGTATTTATTGGGGGGCTATAAAGCAGGCCACCACCGATAAATATTTGTACGTGTAAACAGAAGAAGAAAAAAAAAGCAGACGCAACGTCCATACGAGGGTGTTAAATTCGTTATTGACTCTCTAATTAGTACCGTTGAAGCTTTATAAAATGTTAATATTTTTTTAAGTCTTTTCATTAGACGGCTGTATTTGCATTTCAGAACAATGGAAACACAAAAGCTGTTATTTAAGAATTAGATAAAAATCGAATTACAAATTACGATTATTAGCAAATGAATGCCTCGCATATTGCGGCTTCGATCAGTGCGTATTTACTATATTCCGGTTAAAAATTTAAAAAACAAATAAAATTTTAATTGAGGAAAATAAATGTTAACCGAAATAAATTTGTATTAATAAATTATCGTTTTCTTCCTCTATAGACAAAAGTCCCTTTTTGTACCATATATATTTGTATGTAATTAGTTCCTCCGGTTTCAAAGAGTCCAGAATATTGACGAAACCGACTTCCCGCATTAAGCGCAGTATTTCTATACAGTAGAACCTCGCTTAACGAGCATTTCGCTTAATGAGCAAAATGTATTGTAAGAAAAATGACTCGCTTAACAAGCGACGTTTCGCATAACGAGTGACTATGTAAAGAGAAGTCTCGAATTGCGCGCCTGCTACAACATTTTTAAAACTTGTGTACACATATTATGTGTATTTTTGAATATATTTCACTATACGAGTAAAAATCCGGAAATTTTGGAACGCATTAAACTCATTAAACGAGGTTCCACTGTAAATATTATTATGACATCATTATTAGCTATAAAAAAAATCAGTTGTTCCTTAATATGTAACAAATCTTAAAAAATATTAAATTGTAAGCACAGTTATTATAACTATATCAATTTAAAACGTTTTATAAACAATATGTTTAGCTTTTATTATATATAAAATATAAATAATAACAATTAGAACTAAACTAATGTTGATTTGGTCTCTTTTTTTTATAATTATTTATAATTTAACTAATAAATTAACTATAATTAATTAGTTATAGTTAATTCAGTAATTAAGGAACCGCAACAAATTGCTAATATTTTTTAATAAAATTAGAACTTTAGATTAAAATACTAAGAAAGGACTATTGAGTTACCAAGTTATTATACAAATATTTAAGTAAAAGTCTGAGTTTAATCACCAATATTAAAAAGTTAATATGTACAGAAACTGTAATTTCCGTTTCAATTTAAATTATTCAAAATTAAATTATTTTAATTATTATGGCAATTTATTCTTTTGAATATATTAAGAATATTAAGTACAATCGATAGACCTTTGATCCAAAATTAAACATTTATTTAAAAAACAATATAAATTATATAATTATACATTTTTAAATTAAAATTATTGAATATCTACTTATAAATCATCATCAATATTTTTATATTTTGTCCTACAAATTAAATTAATTATTCTAAAAAAATATGTTGTTTTGCTCATTAAAATGCATAATTACATCGCATATAACGTACCCGTAATGTTATATAAGAAATTAATATCTCGTACTATTTTAAACCGGACTAATCGGGTCTTGGCTCTATAAATTGTTTTACGTTCATACAGTCACCAATCATATATATTCTTAATTAAAATTTAGTTTGTTTCGAAAAATTCAAACCGAACATAAGTGAATCCGGACTAATCGAAGCCGCACTATAGCTCGGTGTATTAAATTTAACTGGAAAATTTAATAAACATACAATAAATGGTTTTCTGTATAATATCTGATTCATGATTCTACTTCTGATTCATGACTCCGTAAATTTGACTTGTGAGTTTTACAATTTTTCAGTTGAAATTCTCTTTAGTGTCTGAAATCAAATCGTCACAGTAATGATGTATTTGCAATGTAATATAGAAATAAGAAAAACCTTTAATCACAATACTTTGGTAATTTAAAATGAATTGCGTGAAGCCAAATTTGTGGAAATGTATTTTTTTTTTCGAAAAACACAACCGAAGTAGAAAGAAGAAGCAGACGGCACCTGAAAACACATTTACACCAGACCTCAATAAAGTGATTATATAACAACAAAAATGTCGAAAAAAGGGAAATAATTATGCGATCATGTTTATTGTAGCCAAACTACACGCCTTAATCTGGCAAATGAAATTCGTACAATGGAGGAAGAAGGTTTTATTGCAACTGTAAA
Source organism: Nicrophorus vespilloides (assembly GCF_001412225.1). Classification (NCBI taxonomy): domain Eukaryota; kingdom Metazoa; phylum Arthropoda; class Insecta; order Coleoptera; family Silphidae; genus Nicrophorus; species Nicrophorus vespilloides. The sequence continues at coordinate 7,358 of NW_017098951.1, forward strand.
ACGGAATTTCACCGAGAATTTCACAAACCAGGTAACATCCTACACTTTTTTCCCTCGGTCTTCTTATTCTTCTTCCCGGCAGACAAAGTATTCCGTTAAAATCGATGCCAACATTGCAACAAGTGTTTTCCATGCACTTTAAAGCACGAAATATGAAAATCATTCTTTCCACATGATCTTATAGAAAGTTCTTTCAATGTAATTACATTTGTGCATAAGAAAGATCAGAAAGATTACTTCTTGTGCAATATATTTTTATATGTAATTAGTTCGTACGGTTTCAAAAAATCCAGGATATTGACGGAACCGAAATCATTCAATGCATTTTAAAGAACTAAATATGATGATAATCTTATAGAAAGTTGTTTTAATGAAATTATATTTGTGACACTAAGAAAAATCATTAGAAAATTGAATTAAAATTATAAATATAAAATCAATCTAGTAAATTTCAAAATCGAAAATATTTTTAATTATTAATGTTATTTATTTTACAAATAATATAATTTTACATTGAAACTAATTTTGTTAAATATTGAAATATTAATTTTAATATTACATTATTAAAAATAAATATTTATTCATTAGATTTAGATTTTATTTTAATTCATAAAAAAATGTTTCTTAATGTTTACTTTTCCGAATTTAAAGATTTCTTGAGATGATTTAAATAATAATGTTATTTTTTCTTGAATTTCGAGAAATTTATTTTTCCTATTTTATCAAAAATTCATTCTTTAAATTAATAACAATTGATTTGAGTCAAGAATTTAAAATATTTAATATAAAAATAATTATAATTTGATTGATATTACTTACGGTAATGTATCGCAGTTAAACAAGAGCACAAGAAAAACAATTATATAAATCATATTTAGCGGCGATGGACATGGTATAAATTATGGTCGCAACGCTTTTGAACTATTGAAAAAGCTTTACGTGTGCGCACGAGAATATGCCATCACTAACGAGGATCTCCACAAATATTTAATATTTACATTACATACAAAACACACCCCGGATCTTTTTTTTACATGCCGAAGGAGAGAGAAAAAAATCAACACGCACACACTCATGAGCCATTAAAACAAGAGTCTGGTGTACGTGGACTTTCCATTCTAATCTTACGTGGAAAAGCGTTAGAAAAATCGATAAAAATCGATAGCAGCACCTTTCGTGGTATTGGGAAAATTTGTTGTAACAGGCTGCTAAATACATAAACTATTAAATCTTCATTGAATTGCTAATATTAGCGTTATACATTTCGTATTGTAAATAATTGCACGTATTTTTTAATGTTTGTTTTCTTCTCAAACGAATTTATAACAGTCTTAGTAAAAACATTACTTCCTTGAATTTCAATTACGTAACTTATATAATTTAGATCATATTTTTTATTACTTTTGTTTTTCTTGTATATTTTCTTATGTATAAAAATATTGAATAGTATTGAAACGAACTAATAATTTTATTAAATATAAAGAATATGAAAATTATTTAATAAAGTTATTTATTGTTTAAATAAATAATTGATAAGCATTTTTATATAAATATATAAAAACTTCCAATATAACGTATAATGAAATTTACTTTACATAATTTCATATACATAAACATACTTTTATCTACATTTAATTAATATTAACTACATTTATTATGAAATTTAATTATAAAATTTCTCTTTATTCAGAGAAATGTCTGTAAATAATTATTAAGATTTAATATTTATGAATGTAGTAAACATTGATAAATATTACAAAATTACTTTAAGTAATTATTAACGAGAATTGATAAATTTTGATGTTTTGATAGTATAATATAAATTATTGTATTCATGTAATTTTATCAATTTAAGACAAAATCAAATACTTATATAATTACATAGCAATTGAATAACCATTTAATGACTTCTATTTAATTATTTTTTTTTCTATATTTCTGTTTGAAATCGGACTAATGGATGATTTTACAGTCACCTAGAAATAAACAAAGAGAATTGACTGTAAAAAAAGATTTATAAATAAAAAAAAGTGTAGTAATTTTATAGAATTTATGCATAGTCATAACATTATTTATGTTACGACTAAAATGTAAATTTGTCAACTTCATAAACTGACTTGATATTATCTAAATTTTCATTAATTTAATAAATAATATGTTTTTATTACAAATATGCAAATAATTTGTTTAGTTTTGTTTATAAACAACCGAATAACATTATAAAAATACATATCTAGATTAAATTTAATAAATATCCATTGAATTTAGACATAAACGAATTATATATACTAGCATTTCTCAACCTACCTACCTTGTTTCAAAGCAAGGAACTGTTTAAAAACTGTTAGTAATTAGGTCGCTGCACAAAAAGGTTGGGAAACGCTGGTATTTTCTTAACTAACCAAACACATATAAAATTCAATTTGTATTACATTTGAAATGTACAGTACAATCAGAAAAAAAATCCGGAAATTTTAAAACGGATTATGCTCATTAAGCGAGTTTCCACTGTATATAGAAAATTTAAATTATCTAAATTATATATTATATAAAATACTATTGAATACTAGACAGACAGTTTAAAATCAAATTTTAACAAAATATCTTAAAAAATAATTTATTAGCCAAATAATGGAATATAACATAAATAACATCTGTCGCCTAGTTGTCGCGTACCCACATAAAACGTATATGCGAAAATGAGAAACAATTGCAGTTGTTTCTTGTCTGTGTCCCTTTGTTGTTTACTTGCGTGCGGGATCGAAAATACCTGTAGGGCAAAACTGCCTGACTGAAAGATGAAGAAGAAGAAGAAGAAAAAGAGAAGAAAAACAATAGGGAAGTTGTGCAAACAGCACGAAAACCACGTTAGTGTCAACACAAACACTTAACCAGAAAGACTTTCTGACCTCCATGTGTTTACCTTATGGATTATTGTAGTTTTTATTTTATTTGCCGTGTGTCACTTTAAAATCACCGAGTGAAACAAACATCTTACTTGGCCAAACATGACTTTCGGTTTCCCTGGTTCAATATCTCAATCGAACGGCCGAAAAGGCACCACCAAAGAACAACTCCTCACGAAAATGAAGAACGCAACCTGAAGTAATCGGTGTGTTAATTACATTTTATCGGCGGTAGGTAACAAAAAGGAGAAGAGCAAAAAAAAAGAAGAGGAAGAGAGTAAACAGCAAAACCAAGAAAAAAAAAGAAATATATATATATATAAAATGAAGAAACTTAAGCCATTGGACTTTTTAATTCTTGGAAATGTTTATGGTTGTTGCGGCCGGCCGACTGGAAGGATCTTCTGAACGATATTTTTCCGGTAATAAAAGCTACAACAAATGCAATAAACGTTATTGCGTTTAACGGTGGCTGGATCAGGTATTGTTTGTATTGCGCCGAACTCAATAAATAAATAAACAGATCGTTTAAGAAAATAAGGCTGAACAAGAAAGAAGCACATCAATATTCTTTCCATACAGAAAGAAAAATGCTTTCACAATGATGGAGATGGGCGTGGAATTGGTAACACTGATAATGCCTAAACGGTACATAATTATAAGTTGTAAGTAGCTTACTTGGTGGCTTCGAGAATAAGGAGCTTAGGAGGTAGCATACAAATAGCACTCCCAAAACTGTTTAAGTCTTCCAGAGGGTGGTCCTATCCTTATCTTCTTATTATAAACCCGACCTTTGTGTAACATTATCAGCTCTTAATTAGTGATAATAGTTTTCCTTAAAAAAAGGAGTAGCCGAGGCCGTTTAAGGGTGGATCCTGGGTGGTATATTTCTTCATTACAAATCACCTTATCTTAACGGTTCATTCGATACTCGAAACTTTAATAAAACGGGGATAAGATAATTGCATCACCTCACATTTCTTCCCCAATTACACAGATAACGTGCTCATTTTGTGCCTCAATTCCGTCCGTCAGGAATCCACCGCCATCCTCCTTAATTATTTAAATTGTTTACTTCCATCTGTACTTAAAAATGACTTTGTTGTGCAGTAATTACAGAAAAAAAATAAAATGCGTTAAACTCGTTTTACTTCAATTGTACAGGTTATACCGCATCAAAGTAATCATTCACATTTGTGTCATATACAATAAATCATTATTTATAATATAATAACAATAATTATCTGAAATATTGTGAACAAAAACAAACAATATAATAAAGACATTAATGGAGAAGTTAATGCTTACAATGATTAAACAACGTGTTTCATGGAAATTACTTCAATCAAAATACAAACTTTTCATAAAGAATCCAGAAAAAATATATTAACAATCAAATATTATATACATTTACTCAAAATATGATTATTTAATGTTAGAAATAAATTTGTTTAATTGGTGGTGATAATAAAAATAACTAACTCGTATAACAAATTAAATACAAATTAACTAAATTATATGTTTATGCATATGATAAAAATAAATTACTTCCAAATTTTTATAATGACAATATAAAATCAATTCATACACAAAAATTCTTGCAAAAATAATTGCAAAAAAAAACGGATCAATTTATTTGACATTATTTTGATTATAATATTTAAGAAAAGTAATTTTTCTATTTTAATGATTGTTTTTTGTAAAAAAGATAATTACATTTACTTAAAAAGGCTTGAAATTATTAAGAGAAGAAAATTTTCATATTCATGTTTTTTATGTTCTATAATTAAAAAATATGCCTATAATTTTAAGTTTCTTAAAATATTTTGAACATTTTTAAATTTTCGTTTTTATTCATATTTTTTTAATATTTTACATAGTTTTTTTATTAATAGTAGTTATAAAACTATGCAAAATATCTTTGATATATCATTTAACATTGTATAAAATACTGTAATGAAATCATTTGACTTCGTATTTCATTCATTGTTAATAAATACAAATTTTCTATCTTTGTTTTCTCATATTAATTAATACTAAAAATGATATTTTTAATTAGTTATAATCAATAAAAAAAATACTAAATTCCGCTCAGTGTTACATTCTGTTACATTTCCAAAACTATTTACTTGTTGCTAGCATTTAGCAGATTATGAATAATAAATTTAATAAAATGTTTAAAAAATTTTAATTAAAAAAAAAAAAATTGATAGTTATTCAAAAAACAATTTTTTTCAATATCAGATCAATTCTAAAAATCATGGATCAAATTCTTCACCTGTCGATGATAATTTCGTAAAATTATTTGCGCTTCTTAAAAAAATAAAGTTTCAACTTTTTATGTGTACGATTTTATATAAAATTACAAAAGATCACCTGAAAATCAACTTTTTTTTATCCAGCAAGGATATTTATTTGTATAAAACGTCGAAGAAGTACAAAACTGTTTACCGTTTCAAATGAAAATATTAACTTTCTTGTGTTCCCAAAAAGCTTGCTTTGCAAATATTCCTTTTAGAAACGTCTTACACTATACAGGTTGTTATGAATTATCTTCTGCGAATCGACTACTGTTCGACCGGGAGGGAATAGATGTTCGTCCACCATTTTAACCGTCCGTACTTTGGTAAAGCCGGTGTCCGTTCATTAAAGGCGATTAACCAGACACATTTTTTGCGGTTAAAAAGTGTTGTCATCGGATTTACTTTAATGATGTTCGCACAATGTAATGCTTATAATCTTAAAGATCATCAAGATCCCGCTGAGAATGCAGCAGTTTGAACATTAGGAGCTATTAAACCCGTCGCTCGGCGGTTGTAAGTCCGACCAAAAACTATTTAGAAACTTCGGATAACAACATTATCACCTTCGCGCTGAGTTTACAAATTTCATTTATATTTATTGCTTTAATCTCCGTTGTGGTTACAGAGATGCTAAGCTTTTAAACTGAAATTTCTTATTTATAGATAAAATGCAATTGTTATTTATATGCATAATTTACAGGAATTCTATAGTTTTGTTATAGAGAAACAAGTGTTAACAGAACAGCACACACAATAAATATGATTAAAGGAATTTGTTGTGAATCTCAACTTAACAAATATACTGTTAAAAGCTATGTAAAAAAAAATCATAAGATTGATATAACTAAATTAATACTATTTGCGAATAGATCAACATTATTAATACCTCACACTTACATAAAGCACATGTGGATACATCATCTATGAAATATAAATATAAACACTGAAGTAGACTACTAATTTATTAATTTAATCACTAATTTTTACCAACCCAATGAAGAGAAATCGGTTTTATATTTTTTAAATGAGGAAAATGTTATAAGTTCAGAGTGCATAATAAAAATGCAATTGTTGTTAGAATATTTTATTAGATAGAACCACAAGGTGTAAACCTTATTTATCGACATTTTTGTTATTTTTCAATACATTTATAACAAGGTAATTGGAGATTAAACAACTGAAATGGAAATTTAAATAAGTAGTATTTATATTTATCAAATGAATAATCTGGAAGATTTGAGATTCTAATAAATTCAATTCGTTTCGTTAATAAAGAAATATTAAAATTATTTCTATTTTATGTGTTGCTCCATTAAAGTTATATATTTCATCATCAAAGCAAAGTATAAGATAAATACGTTGAAAATGTAATAAATAACGTATAAAAGATAATTAATAATTGATTAATATTTAAAAGTGACATAAAACGTTGAATCTCGAGTATAATACGCAAATGTATACTTAGTTGCCACCATAAGATGTCAATTTTAATATTGAATATATGGCTTACAGTTATTAACTTTATTAAAGTTTTTAAATTTTACCTATTAAATATTTTATATTAGATGTAAAGTCTATATGCATATTATAAGAACTGATGTTCCAAATAAAGAATTGCTTTCTCAAATTTTGCACCTCCTTGTTGTAAATACTTTAAGTGTAAGTTTTATTGGTTGTCACTTGCTAATGTAATTACATCGATTTGAAGGAGAGCATAAGATTACCATGTAAGTAAATTAGGGAATTAAAACTTGCGGTCGGGTTTGTATAAATTACAAGGTGTATTTATTTCCTTATAAATGGATTCTGGTTTCTGGTTAAGAGTATTATCCGACGGTGGCCGAAGAATTTGTCGGAACCATCGGGCTTTAAAGTGTCAAAACTATCGAACGGGTGAACCGACCTCCCGCCAACAATCCCAGCAGATAATGCTAATGATCCGAGAAGATCTGTAATCCTTCTTTATTCTTCAGATGCAATCAAGCCACCTCGAATACTCATCGATATTCAGTAGCAAGAAGCGAAGAAAGGATAAGAAGGTCCCTTTGAATAGAGTGCACAAACGTTACAAAAAGGGCTCCGCGCTTGTGTTCTACTAATGGGGCCCTGCTTGCTCCTGGCCTCCGGTTCTACAATAACGGGAGAGGACTCTCATCATGGTCGAGTTATCTGTCGGTATTCACTACCTTTCCGATCATAATCTCTGCATGTATCATAGTGTGATGGTTGTCTGGGATACTGTGCGAGCGTGTATGATGTCCCCGCTCCTTCAGCTGCTCGCTTCACATTTTATCTCGTTATCTACGAAAATGCCAAAAACTCGCTCTCTTCATTTATACCTTCCCATCCCATCCCATTCATTGCACACCATCTTCATTCAACCCGAAATTTCATTACTCCAAACACCCATTGCACAACAACAAAGTGAGCTTACGTTCACCAAATATTTAAATAAAATAAGCATAATACCCTTTTCACAACAAAACCCTTTCGAATACTCTGAAATGTACATTTAGTTTAAATTTATGATACACTAACAAATGTATGAGAAATATAGTCCTATTTATTTCACATTTTTGTCTGCAATTATTTATATAAGCAATTAATTAAATCAATTATAAATTAATAAGTTTTTGAAAAAAAAATGAGTTTAACACTCACTTAAATGTAAAGATTAATTATTGTTTTTCTTATATAAGATTTATATTATAAAACATTAATTATATACATAAGAAAGACTGTTTCTTTGAAAGATTATTTCCTTAAACAAAAATAATTAAAACAATAGTATTCAATTAAAATTTATAATAAACATTAAACCATAGTCTTTTCTCCCTTATAAAAATAATGAAAATATGTTTTTTTCTATAAAAACAATAAAACTATTTTGATATATAATAAAAGTATTTGATGTAACATTCACAATAAGTCAGATTAAATTGATTTGAACGCTCTTACATTTATTCTTTGACAGTTTAGTACTTGATGCTGGATTCACAGAATTAATGTTATGTTAACATGCGTTCGTTGTGCAGCTTCGAAAAGGCCGTCTTCCTCAATACAAGAACATTTACGAGACATGCATTCGTCCGAGATAGACGGAAATGGCCGAGATACGTACCTTATTTATTATTATTTTCTCTTTGAAATTCCTTCTTTGACAAAATACGTAAATAAACTTTTTTTCTTCCTCTAACTTTCACTATACCAATAAAACATATTTATTAATTATTTTAAATATAAATAATGCTGTAAATATTTAATACTATACTATTATATTCATAATAAGTAGGAAACATAATTGTAAAACATTTAATTAAATTAATTGAAAGAGACTACAAAAAATAGTTATTTTATTATATAATAATAATATCATTAGTATTAAAGCAATAATAATATAATTAAAAGTCTGCTAAATAAAAATGTGTAATAATTAAATTATAGTATAATAATGAAAATGGTTATATGGGAATACATATTGAAGTGAATAGTTAATAATCATCTTGTTGTATGTATGTATCAATTATTATTAATTGATAAGTTAAATGAAAAACAAGTTTATATAATAATTAGTAAAGAAATTAGAGTACAAAAAAAATAATTTGGTCAATAATGTAATTTTAAGAACAATTAAAAAATTGTTAATTATTATCTTTATTTTTATACTTATATATAAATACGTTAATGAAAGGTTTATATCAATCATATTCTTTCTCTCAATATTAATTTTAAAGAATTTATAAATAAATAAATATTAAATAATTTCTAGTCCGAGCCTGTCCTTATTTGTCACTTTTTTTTACGTAGAAGCGTGTATTTTTTTGCATCCAACTTCTTCATTTCGGTATAAATTACAAATAGTGTATAAATGGATTTAATTGAATGTCGGGTTCGGGTTCGGAATATAAGCCGGGTTGCTCACAAGTCGGGATTAAGATGGCATGATATGGCTATCTGTATCTATCTTTATTATACACAGTGCTCTGGTCTTCACATTATATTCCACTCTAAGAGTCGCCCCTTTTGTTAGTCACCGCGCGCTCCATACGAAGAGCGCGATCTTTCACATCACGACCCATCAACATCTACCTTTTTTCTTCTCTTTCTCCTTCATTGTAAGGAACAGAAAAAAAAGAAGAAGGAGGAACAGCAGAAGGAAAAAGAAAAGGAAGAAGAAGAACACATCAAAGAGGAACGCTTGCACGTCCATTGTAAACATCCGTTCTAGTGTACGTCGATATTGTGTCCGATGATTGTTCACCAATTTTCGTTTAATTGAAACGGATTCCCCGCCTAGCTCGCTCGCATCCACTACTATAGATAAATGATGATATCTTCGCATTGTAAATTCAGGGGGGTTTCCAGTTCCTGCCGAGTTCGCTTCCTTTGTGAACGATCGAGATGCTGCCCTCCACGTCAAGATGAAGACGATGGAGGAGTAGTGGAAGAAGAAGAATCTGAAAGGAGAAGCACAAGAACCACCGCTTTCCCATGGGAAATAAATATATATATATATATATTTAATAACAAAGAAAGCACATCAACTGCGAGCTACTTGCTACTTGCTGGTCTTTCTCTCCGTCTTTCCAATAATTAATTACTGCAGAAGAATTTAGATCGTTCACTTGAGCCGCAACCAACGGGTCGTTACGCAACAGCTCGCAAGCCGCGCACCACACATTTCATAATTGCAATCGATCTAATTTAATTAAAACGCATCAAAGGAGACCACACTAGCTCCTGGCTACCACCAAGTTTATGTAACTTGTGTCCCATAATTGTTGAAAATAACTCAAAGATTGTTTTTATGAAATCATCGATAATTTACTTTATATAAATTATATTATAATTGATAATAAGATACTAATTAATTATGATTATCACTGTAAAATAAATTAACAAAATATACTGGCAATTTTTTTTTTCTGATTTGGTTTTCGTTTACGAAATCTAAAGAATTTTTAGATTTATTTTTGTACAGAACGATTATGAACCAATTTGATTGTAGTTATAATTAAAGATAAGATGGGATTTTAACATTATCATCATATTTTTCATATGAAATAAAAGTATTTAGTAAATAATTTATATTAATTTAGTAATAAAGGCGGAAAAATTGTAGTCAATATAGCCTTTTATCCATATAAAAGTAAAAAATCTCTATTGGGAAGAAAAAAATGCAATTTGAAATATTTAAATGTAGTTTATATTTATTCATTAATATTTTCATTTATGTTAATTTCTTAAAATATGCAAATAAATAAGATAATACTCTATTATTATTTCTGAATTTGGTGGTCGATGAATTGTTGGAAGTAATATAAAAATTACAATAAGAAATGTGTTGAACATAATGATTTACGGTTTTAATTGATTGAATTTATTGGATCGGTTTGGATTGTGGGAAAGTTTTCAGTAAATTTTTGCGGTCTGGTATTTTTATTTATTGCAGATAGGGATAGAGAGAGAGAAAGAAAAAAATGAGAGAGTGAAGTCCCGATATCTTTATGATGGGCGTTCATCAATTCTTTTTTGTGGTATTGGTATTGTTTTGACGCTATTGTTAGTTTGTAGGCAGGAGCGAGCAAGACCAGCCCCAAAATATTAATCAACGTCAGCGTATGCCTGGTGGAGTCCCATGATGCAGAAGACCAGCTGCGACGGCTGCGGACGACCCGAGGTCAAAGGCATCAAAGAACGGTCTGGGCGGCTGTTCTGTGGTTGCCGCGGGATCGAAGTATGAAAAAGTGTATAAGCATTAATAATAGCATATCTTTATTAATGTGTCGGTGTAAATGTGTGTGTGGTCTTGAGGTCTTGAAGGCAGTTGGAAAGCATGGAGCATGCAGGCAGCGGCAGGAGCAGAAGAAGTAGGCAGTGGCGGTGTACAAGAGAATGAACACAGATGTCCGTGTAGTTCCTGACACCCTCAACACCGTCAGTTACATTATTGTTGTTCCGCCATTCTTCTTCTGGAAGAAGAATATACGTACAAATTGTCATCATTACCAACGGAGGCTGTTTTACCTGTGTTCGCATGAGTTCGCATGGTCGTGAGATGCGAGAGACGAGCCGAGCAGCAGCAACATCAGAAGAGACCTCTCCTCTCTTTCCTTCAGTTGGTGCAGTTGGTTTCGTACCACCAAAGATTCCTGATTCGTCACACCGATCTGTGTGGCGACCACAGACTATGAGCACTCTATTATCATTTCATTATTTCAAAAAAGATTACCGATAATTATGCCCACTTTGTGCCTTCTCTAATTTGATTTATTGTGTATTTCCAAATACCTTCACCACCAGACCAAACACCTACAGCTCAATACTGAGACTAACAAATTTACTTTTGCGCCTATTCACAGCTAATAAACTTACATCTATCTTCATTACGGACACGGAACAGAAAGTGGAGAGGAAGATGAATATATATATTAAAAAAATAATAATAAGAATAAAAATAAATGAAAATAATCCAAGAAGCACGAGACGATGGAGAAATAGCTAAAAGCATCTAATGTGATGCAGTCAGCGAGGAAATTATCTACCATACTATTAATCAAAATTACGTACGTTTCTACGACTTCATTAGAACATTTCAAATTAACTCTACATCCAGTAATCAAGTACTGTATTATATTCGTAACCATAATGATCCCAATTATAAACATATGCAGATAAAGATAAATAACCTACTTTTTTTTATATAAACTATACGAAAACATTAATTTATTCTTAATTATAATTATTTTTTTACTTAATTTATTAAGTTGATTCGAATTTAAAAAAAAATCAATAACATCCAGTTAAAAATAATTAAAATATAAAATATATATAATGTAAAGTATCGCTGTTAAATTTAATAAACAAACATTCTTTAATATTATCAAATAAATTTTTTATTACAATCAAATTACATTTACACAATATTTATGCCTGTTAATCACAACAACTTATATTCAAATATATAAAAATAATCATAATTTATTCTATACATGCTCCACACATATATACAATGGTCTATGGATCGCAGTCTTTCCACATAAATATATAATATTATTTATATTCGTAACAATAATGAAATTACTATTTTCTTAATTAATTATATACAATAGAAAAGTAATTTATAATATATAACAATGATATACATTTATCATACCAAAATATAGGAAATTAATGTCTAATAATTTTTTATAATGAGATATCACATCATTAGTGATTAATTTAATGTGATATCTGCAAATTAAATGATATATAATTTAAAAACAAAATGGATGAAATTTGCATATTATTTTTTTACCAAAAATTATACAAAATATAACTTGTGAAGAAATTTTTATCAAACAAAAAACAAAATTTTATATAATTGAATATAACATTATTTTTATAGAAAATGATAAAATACATATTTTAAAAAATATTAATAATAGTTATAAGAACATAAAGTAGAAAAGATAATATGTAAATTGAATGACATCCATCAAATGAAAATAATTTTAATATTAACTTTCTACCAAATAATAATAATTTATTTTAAATTTAATTTCATCATTTAATAAAAATAAATATTTAGAAAATAATACTTTCATGATTTTAATTTTTTTTTAAATAAAACAAAATTTTATTTATTTTAGTTAAGAAAAAAACTATTTGCTACCTTTTCAATTTTTAGTTGATTTTAGATTATGGTTAAACTAAAACATATTTTCTGTATTGCATATTTATTTACATATATAATATTAATGTTATTATAAATAAATTTTTGAAATAATGAATTTACTTAGGTTTTACAAAATTAAATGTTCTATAACATTTTTGTAATCAATAAGTTATAACCCCAACTTATTGATTACAAATTACGATTACGAATATGACTAAGAATGATTGAAGAAGTTTAGTTTCTAATTCTCATTTCTGAATACTTCGTTATGAAGTAACATTATAAATAAAACATGTGTTAATAATTTCACCTATCATTACATACTAACTGATGATCAACGATATTGAAGCAAATTCAAAAATAAGAGAGAAGGCGCCAAGTTTAAAAAACAACTTATTGAGTTCCTTTCTCCGTGGCCTTTGTTCATCGTGTGTTCTCCTTATTTTTTCTGATGGTATATAATGTATCGGGAGGTCCATCATCATCATCATATGAAGTCCGTTTGTTTCTTTTGTTAAAGAAACCCGTCTTTTATTTGCCGCACATTAAGTGCTTAAGTCACTCGTTTTCATTCTCTTTTTTTCGTCTGTCTCTCTCTTTCTCTTCGTCGTCTGTGAAAGAGCGTGGAAAATTACCCGTCATATTTATGTTAAAAAGTGAGCGCGTGAAAGGGGGAATCCCGTTGTTAAACAAAAATATTATTTTAAATTATTCCGTTTTTCTTGCAAAAAAAAATATGAAAATAAAATAAAAACGAAAATGGAAGAATGAGGGATTCGAGCGTGGAGCAAAGTTTCTTTTGTCGCCGAGCTGTTGGAGGCGGGGAAAAGTAGAAAAAGAAAACAGATAATTGGTGTCCGGTGGTCCCCTTTCCTCTACCTCTGATAAATTCATCTTGTGTGAAAATGATTTCATTGAGATGTAGTCCATGGAAGGCATATGGGTGTAAAAAGGTATATGAGAGAGATCCGAAGCCCTCTCATTCGTCGGTTGATTGGTCACGGTATGAGCGCCACCCAAGCAGCCCAAAACACCTCACCTCACCATCGCAAGCGTGAATGGACCTTTTGCGGCGCCGGCCGGCCACTTTTGATCTGCTCACCCTCATCCTCGTCCTCACCCCGCACACAGCTACCACCTTGATAAATATGTTTAATAAACAGCGCCCTTCTGCCCAATAATCCAAGATGGCAGGCGACCAGAACGAACGCGATTATTAATTTATTATGCTTACCTCATGCTTACCAAACTATTTTTACCGTTCCCTCTGTTGCTTTTACACAGCTTCTCCTCCTCCTCTTCCTCTAAACTCATTCTCTCTTTTCTAATTTTTCTTTCACAGCTAAATATAATATGTATATCAAAAAGGACGGAATTTTAGGTGAGAACACCGGACCACTCTGCACCCTTTAAGTGCCCGAAGGAAGCAATCCTTCATACTTCTTCCTTTCCCTTCAAGTGCTCCGAGAAGGAGAGAATCTCCTCTCTGCGGAGCCGCAGAATTTATATGGATGCCAGACGCAGCTGCCACCATCAAGAAATTCCTCTAGATTACACTAATAGCTTCATATATCGGCATAACCCTGACTCCAAAACAAAACCCCCAATATCGGCGTGCGCTTTTAATTAGACCTTATCTTTATTATTAATTAATGTTTACTATTATCGGACGACACCAGCTTGGCATCAATTCCATCCATTTCTCATCATCATTACCATCCTTAAGTCGGGTGAAACTGAAAATAGATCGACATTCTTAAAATAGTTTCCAATTAGAAATGCGCGCAACATTTTCACTTATCTTCAAAGTAAATTGCACGATTCTCTGTTATGCAAAGTGAAATATCTGAATTTATATAATTCATTTTTTTTTTTCTAAAAGTATTCGATAGTTATGAATTAAATATGAAATAATTTGTTGAAATCTGTTGAAAATAGTAAAATCAATTATAATAATAAATATAATTTATTGTCAAAAATTAAAAAAAAAATAATAAGTTACAAAATAACAGTAACAGCTAAAATAATCATACATAAGATGTACATTTATTCTAAAATATTCTAAAAAATGTATAATTTCAATTCAATTATGGTTTCTACCACGGACTAATTTTATTTATCGTTAAAATATAAGAATATTAATACTTCTATTCATCTGTCTATATACAATGTAAGATTTTTTTTTTAAATTATTGTTACAATTATTAATAATAATCAATATAAAAAAATACATAATATATAGTTTACATAACAATATTAATTTAATTTTCTTCATTACAAGAACAATATTTATTGCAAAAACCATAATAAAAACTTAACAAAATTACATAATAAGAAAAATAAAACTAAATTGAATTGCTGCAAAGGCCTACTGACCATAGATTTTATAATTTTGATAGTAAAACTTCTAAAATCTAAAATCTTATGAACTAATTTTTAATATATTTACAAATAACTAAAATACTTCATGATGAATACCAAAAATATGACAAGTCAATTTAACTAAATAATTAAAAAACCATAATGACAACTATGAAGAATTTGAAATCGGAGAACTTTTGAACAAATGTAAACAGCGAGACGAAGCTCTTCCCAGATCAATTGAATAGATGCCACCTAGGTTCATGAATATACATTGTTGTGTTCATCATGGACAGGTTGTAACGGGACATTTTGGGGGTGGATGTAAATACCCGTGAATAATTTTGTCGGTTCCAAATTAGAGAATCAAGCGGGGTGGTGCCTAAGTGGGTCAAAATACGCGTGAGAAACGTACTTATTTCGTTACGTCTACATAGAGAAGAAAGAAACTAAAGAGCATATATTTGAAGAAAAAAAGGAAGAGAACAGAAGAAATGAGTCGCAACAATGCCAAAATGGAAAATAAAAGCGAACGAGAAATGAGCACTACTGTATTATAATACAGGTAAGCTACTTAGGAATGCTCGAAAATAAATTCACCATGTAAATTGCACCATTAATCCATTGTAGCCGGGCGCATTGTCGGAATTGCTTCAATTTAGAGCCGTCGAAGACGAGGATAGGAAGCCGAGGACGGGGAAAAGATAAAGATGAAGGAGCAGTGAAGAGAATAAGAGAAAAAAAAGAGAAGAGACGAAGCAAACGGTTGAGCGATTCTTCGGATAAACATCGCAATCTGATTGTGTGCGCGAGGATTTCCAGGAGAAGAAATCCTTCTTCTTCTTCTTCCACTTCTTCACCAACTTTTTTTTAGGTGGTTCATGTCGTCGTCGTCTTCGTTATTGTTGCTGCCTTGGATCCTGATGAAATATTTTAAGAGGTGCGAAACATTTTAGAAGCTCATCTCCACCGAATCCTTCTCCTCCTTCTCTTCTCTTTTTTTATTCTTCTGGTTCAACATTTACTGCTATTATTTCTTTCTTTATTTTATTTTTTTGGTGGCTTTGGTGGCGAAAATAAAATGTATGCGCGCATTCGGCCTTGCCGTGGTGACCACCCAATGTCTTGCGGTTGGAATTATGAGGAGTGGTATAATGACCCCCCGGTCCCAGCAGCGGGGCTCCCTGTGGTGTGATATTCCTCACTTAAAAGTCAAAATTACAGTCTTTACCCTATCATTTAACTATTGTTCCATCATTATTATCTGCACATACATATACACAAGAGACCGCAACTAAATAACTTACATACACTTTTCTGACCTTGTCTCTCTCTTTTCTCAATCTTTCTCTTACATTTATTCCATTCCCTCTGCGAACGAATTTAAAATAGTCCCGCTATTTATATTGCTCGTTACAATTATAGGTAATTGAAGCAAGAAGAAATCATATTCATCGGTTTGTCGATCTTTGCCATTACGAACATATTTAATGATTCGAATAGTAATAATATAATTCATGTATGCTCGGTAATTAGTTTTTTTTTCTAAAACTATCTTTGTTTTTGTAATAATTAAATTATTTCATGCAGTCAGTGTAGAATTATCTTGTGATTATTTTCACTCATTTATTAAATAGGATTATACATAATTCGTATACTAGGAACTAGAATTAGATGTGAAGATCACATGTTATACCTTAGAGTTAGCGATTTTCAGAAAAAAAGGAAAATTCACAGGCATGACCGTTTCCTTATTTAAAAGTAATTCCAGCAACAATTAAATAATTAAAAATAGATAACTTGCAATTAACGATTTTATAATATAGTACAATTAATAATATATAATTCAGCTTTATAATTTTAAATAAATATATAAATTGGACACTATAAATTATATGAATTACATGAGATTTTAAAAATCTCAAAGTAATATGAAATATTTGATGTATTATTTCTACAATCTTGTTAATTTGAATATATTAAATTTCATAAAATTATAAATTTTCCAAATTTAATACTTTAACTAGGTTGTAAATGAATAATAAAAGTTAAAAAAAAACTATCTTATTGTATTATTAGAGCAATTCCTAATTTAACAAAGTGCGGTTTCGATCTGATACACCAGTTCTGTTTGAAAAATTTGAAACAAAATTAAATATTAATTGAAAAAATAATAATAAATTCTAAAAATTCATAAACGAATTTAAATTCGTTTTTTTCCTCAAGTCTCTTTTTGTGGAGATTACTTTTGTATGTACAGTATGAGTAATTGCTTCTGTTAAAATCCTGTACTATTTGAAATCGGACTAATCGAGGTCTTTAAAGCTGTAGAAAAAGATACAAACATTGTGTGGTTTGAAGTTTTCATTCGTATTATAGTGAATCTGCTCTTATCGAAGCCGCACTATGCGAGGTATTGCTATGTTTAGTTTTTTGATGAACGTCTTTTATTGAAGGATTGTTTCATAATGTTTTTAATTATTGAGAATGAATAATAATTAATTTTATATACGTCAATAAAATAATTAAATGGAATTTTATGAAAATATATCGTAATATGTAATTTAGGAATTTGGATTCAAAAGTGAATTACAAATTATTTGATATATGTTATTTCTTAATTTTTATGAATTTAATCTTCTTAAATATAGAATAAAAATACAAATGTACCACTTCTTTCCACATTATAATTTATTTATTAATAATAATGAATATTTATTTAAAAAGGATTGCGTTTTGCGCAATTTTTTTTGTATAAAAAGAAGTTTTTTAGTAGAAATTAGTATTTTCAACAACCATAAAATATTCTGGGTACACTTTCAATGTTAGTAAATTCTATAACTAAAAAAATAACAGTAAAATAGAAGAGGTCTTCTACATTACAAAACTATGGTGGTAATAAAAATTTCTCCAAAAAAAAAAGGAGGAGGTATATTTGTTTCGGTTTTGTTATCCTTCCAAGTTTAGACGGAAGTCAGTGGTAGTAGGATTTTTCGGGACGGGTTGTAAAAGCGAGTTATAAAACGGTTAAGGAAGTTATTGTTGTATTAATTTCAAATTTTCCGAGTGATCAATTAAGAGATGAAGGGTGTAAAAGGCAGCAGTGACAAATCAGTTCCGATCTATTATGAGAAGAACACGATGTTCCAATTTGGTGGAGCAACCATTTAACCACGTGTCGACTAGAAATTCTACTATGATCGATCGCAGCAATCTGTACTTGAGATGTCACCCATCCATTCATCCGGTTGTTGTTGCTGCCGGGTCGCTTTCATTCACGAATACCTGAAGCCCACCAGTAAATAAAATTCCGAAAAAAAAAAACGAAAGACACATATATATATGTAAGAAGTTGGAGAAGAACAGAAGAAGAAGGCGGGATGATGAGACAAAGATGAGAGTGAAATAAAAATATTTTCGGGGTAAAAAATGTATCCCCGGGGCCCCGGCGTGAGAATAAAACAATAAATTCCGTGTGCATTAAGGCGCCAATCGGGAGGGATCAAAAACGATCTTCGGTTCCCACCAAGAAGAAGAGCCCAGCAGATTCCAGCAGAGCGATAACACGGGAGCAACAACAAAGAAACGATGATTTTCTAATTTGGGCCGCATGCCTCCGCTGACAGGATAAATATATATTTAATATCAATTACATTTGGAGATTAGATCGACGAACTTATCCGCATTCTATTTGGATCTCTTCATCTTCGTTCCTGCGCTTTGCTAATGGCGCTTTTGAGGCGAAGAGATGAGTCGTGGAAAATGCGAGGAAGACCCTTGAGCCAGACTCTCAATATTTTTGTCGAACGCTGCACATGCCAATGTTTGTTTGGCCCATTAAGCTGCGCACATCCATACAAACAACACTCGAACCATTGAAATACTAACACGTATCTCTACTTAAAACTATTCAACCCAACGAAACATCTGGAGAGACAAGAGAGGAAGGAGAGACACGATTCAGCGCATCCATGCGAACTGGCATGCATAACACGCACGATTTCATAAAACCATTTTCTCATTTCCATGTGCTATTTCAGTTAATCAGATATAAACGTCAAATACAGATAAAAATATCAATTTTCAATAATTATTATCAATTTAAATTCATATAACTGATGGAATTTCTTGAGAAAAGTTTCAAAATTATTATTTTTGAAGTAATATTACAATCATTAAATTTACTTTACAGTTTTTTTAGTTTTATTGAAACGCATTTTTTTTATTAGGCAAAAAGACATCGAACGATGATCACCGGCAAATTCGCTACTGAGTAAAAAAGAGAAATAATTAATATGAGCAACATAAGCAAGTACAGCCATACTTCGTATAATGCGACTTCGATCAGCGCAGAATTACTATAGTAGGGTTTGAAAATTTTTAAACACACTAAATTTTTATTTACTAAAATATAAATAAATTCTAGTCTCTTTTTGTGCTATTTATTTTTATGCAGTTTTAAAGTCCTCGCACTATTCAAGATATTCATGTATTACATATTTTTTTGTATACAGTGGAACCTCGCTTAACGAGTATAATCGTTCCAAAATTTCTGGATTTTTACTCGTATAGTGAAACAATTTTCCCCATATAAACTAATGTAATATAAACTATGTAATATATAGTCATTTTTCTTACAATTTATTTTGCTGATTAAGCAAAATGCTTGTTAAGCGAGGTTCCACTGTACTGTTATTAGCATCTATTATTTTATATGTTTGTTTGCTTGGTTATTTGTCGATGATTTTATGCAGCTGGTATTTTTTTATATTTTTGTGTTTATATATTTTTTTTAAATATTTATAAAATTTTTACCTTGTTTATTTATTATAGTTTCATTTAATATTTATTTATGAGCTAATTGTACATGCCCAGAAAATTGTGTACTTTTTTTTCGGGACCCAAGAAAGATCAGTTGATCTTTTTTTTAATTGGAAAAATGAAAAATGAAAGACAAAAAAATGTGCGAAATAAATGGCTGAGGACACATAAATTATTTTATCAGGTTTTTTTTTTCACGCCAAAGACGTAATCTTAAGTGGTTTAAATTATGATTTATGTATTTATAAGTTGCTCGAAGCATATATTTAAGCTTTATTATTAAATATATGATTCAATCATATAACATATTTTTCGTTCATAATATAGAAAATAATTAGCAAAAATATTTCTATTAAATATATTTTAGAACACTTTATTATATATAAACTTATTTACTTATAATCATAATATAAATAGCAATAGTTTATATAATATAATTATTTATGTAATAATTCCAATCGTTAAATTAATATTTATTTTATATATTATTGAAATGCCACTGATGTAACTTTTAGATCTGTTCTTTAAACAAAAGTAACTTTCTTGTTCCATAATCACTTCATAACATTGTTTTTCAAGATTTCATGTTAAAAAAAAAAAAAAAAACATGTTTTTCAACGTTTCTGTTCTGTTTCGATTTCAGAATTACTGAAAATCTCCAAGTTACCAAGGCGATTAGATACAATGCAGGAAATACCTTCAAGTATGTGAATGTGACAGTTAGAAGTACCCCATGCGATACATCAAGTGCTGTGATGAAATTCTTCAAAAAAAGATTTAATATTCGAGTTGTTTCATTCACGAAAATATTACGAAACTGAAACCAATATTTGTTAATGAAATATTTTAAAAAAATATTTTCTTTTTGTAATAATTGTAATTAACAATTATATTTTCTAAGATGAAGTGTAAAATATTTTTAGCATTTTTTTATTAAATTCTAGCAACAAAAAAAAATGTGTTTGTTTGCTTATTATATTATTTATTTATACAAGAAATAAATTTAAACTATTATTTAGAAAATTATTTTAAAAATTGCTCAATGTCTGCTTAGTTTTTGATGACTAAAATATATTGAGGTAATTTATATACTTTCATGAGTGTTTTTTAGGATTGTGGATGATTCGATTGAAAAAGAAGTGAAAGTTGTTCGTTCCGGTGTGATGGATAAAAGACGATGGAGTTGAATAGGAACAGACATAATCCAGTTTATTTTAATTATAGACCACATTGAACAACTTGATTTTATAGGAGATTAAAAGTATAATTTCATAAACTGAATAAATCCGATAAGGAAGTGAGTGTTAATCAGACTGCACAACCAATAAAATGTTTATGGATTTCAGCTACAGAGTTTTTTTTAATTACGCAAAAACGCTCATAAACTGTTATTGGTATATTATAAAAATTAATAGGCAATATTACGTGAAAGACGTGCAGTGATTTGAAAAAATCCGGCGCTAAGGAAGTGAAGGTTCTTGATTCCGGGAAAAATGGATGAACGAATAAGAAGAGAATGTGGGGTAGCCCAATAAAAAGCCACCGAAAAGTGGAAGACGCAATAAATTGAGTAAACACAATAAACAAAACGTTTTTATGGGGTATCCGAGACCAGGGGGGGCTTATGTTTGGAGCTCACCGTTTCTCAGGTGTTGACAAAGGGCATATTTATTGCCCCCTCCCTGTATATGCAGATGCTGCTCACTCTATTAGTGGCATACCTGCTGCAATCCGAAAGCAATTCTCATGAGTATGCGAATAATGTGCAAAAAAAAAGACGAATAAAAAAAAAGCAAAGAAGAAGAAAATTAAAAGTGCAAAAAAAACCCACCCAACAAGTGAAAGATATAAGTAAATTCATATTCCCGCCCCAAAAATTACCGCAATTAACAATTGCAAAACGAATTTCTCTTCATTTTATTGCGTTTACGTTTATTGCTTTTTATTTCGTTTACACTGCGAGCATTAATTTAATAATGTAAATCGCGCTCTCTGTTATTCTTAGGGTCGCCCTGAAACTTTAATTAGTAAATGCCACAGAACAAATTGAGCCTCCACCCGATGAAATAATTAATATACAGTTACTTCCCTAATTACCGCTTGCCGCTGCCCGATTGAAAATTAATTTTACGAATAATGCATTAAACCAAGTTGCCTAAAAGAGTGAAACACGGCGTTTTATGCCTTTATGTCGCATTAACATATTACATTCTTCATTTCATTACCTTTTTGGTTCTTCTCGTTTTTTTTTCTCTTAAATACTTGCATAGAATATATTGATTGTATACAGGCAATAAATTACAAAATCAATTTAAAAATTGAGTTTAATGAATTGCATTAAATAATAATACAGGAAATTTTTAATAAAAAAAAAAGTTTTTATCACGCAAGAATACAAATTTTTAAAAAATCTGTTTTTAACAATTGCTGAAAATAAATTTCAATATTTATAAAGAATTTTTAATTAAAAGATCCTCTTTTACACATTAGTAGAATATTTATATTTTTAAATAATAGTGGAATATTTATTAATTATGTAGTTTCTATGTAATGTCTTGTCTGCTAATCGATCATGAGATCCAAATTGTAGGTATTGCGTGTGGTCTTAAGACTGGTTACCATAAATTACGTTAGGTAACTTCATCTATTCATGTGTTAAACGTAACAAGAGTTGCTTTCAAACACTTTATTAAAACTCATTCTATTCATTTTACAAGTTGCCAAATCATTTTAATATTTCAATGTTTACTTATTGGTTCATGTGTGATTCTTATGATTTAAGATATGTTTCATTAAATATACTAATTAATAATTAGTCATTTCTCGTTTTACTGTTTAATAAGTATCAAAATAATCACAATCAAATAAAAATATTAAATATATATATTATTATATTACTATTTTCTTTATAAATTATTTTCGATAGGTATAAATTTGTTAGTGAATCTATAAATCCCAAAAAAAAAAACATTTTGTAATGTATATGTTATGAAATAAAAATATATTTTGTGGTTGGTTTATATAAGAGTATGTTATATTGGGAATTGTCGAGTGAAATGTATGTGATTAAACGAGTTTGAAGTGAAATGGGAGAAGAAAAATGCGTATAACTAAAAAAGGAAAAAAGTGAGTCACTCGGAGAGTAAGAAATGCAATGTAATTTGCCGGTTGAGTTTATCATTATGAAGCAGTGTAATGAGTATGCATTGGAGCGCTAATAATAATTCATTATCGTTTAGAGGGAATAACTGGTGTATAAGCAGGGGAGTTAATGTATCACATTAGCTAATGGTTTTGCTGCATAAAAATGATAAAATTACGTACGCACGGATAATTCGCTTTAATGTGCATGAACTAATAATTAATAAATTCGCCGAAGGCCTTTGCTGTGCTTTTGTGAAAGCAAATAATGCGTGTGCAATTTATGGCACGGTGGCAGCGCTTCCGTTTCGAATAAGAAAAGAGCAAAGAAAGAGAAAAAAAGAAGAAAAACGAAGTGAAGAAAAACGGTAACAATGATGATCAATAAGTAAAGGTAATATAACTGTTAGTCAAGTGATCAGTTCCAGTGTGTACAAAAGGAGTTGTAAAACATTTCCCGGTGAAAAGGAAGATCAAGTGTGTAGAAGCAGAAGGTAAGTGGAATCATCGCATTGTTGGATACGTTAAGGGGGTCTCAGCGCGAGGGATGCTGATGGTGGGGGGATGAACAGAAGAGAGAGAGATCCCCCTGTTCGAAGAGGTGCCGATAATGTGAATGGATTGGAAAGAGAGGCCTTCAACAAAAGGAATAGATGACCGGTGGTTTGAGAGTAATCGGGGATTCGTGCAATGGCGGTCGAGAGGCTCCCAATGGGAGGCGGGGCCTCTGCGCTTGATTGGAGGCCGTGCAGGTGGTGGGCGGAGCCCTCGTGCACGTGTATAAGGACCACACGTGCAGAGTTTAGTTTAGATTTAGTCTCTGCTGTGGGTGGTCAGGACACAGTCACAAGACTCCTCCTCACTTCGACGACTCGGCAACGATCGGCAATCTCCGTCGGCCCACCAACCCCCTACCATCCCCCTTATTTAAGTAAATACTTAAAGTTCAGGTGATATTGTTTATTTTTTGCGTCCGACGCGGTGTCAGTCAGTGAGTGTGCGGGTGGACTTAGCCAAAGACTAAAAAGTACACATTATTGTTACGACAGTCAACAAACATACATACACACAAATACAGCACATGATGGAGTTGCCAGTGATTACACTTCTCTGTGTCCTTCTGTACCTTCTCACAGGATGCCAAGCTGAGATGGACACCAGGAACAAAGGCCGCGGAAAAGGATCCATGTGGTGGTAAGTTTCCACTAACATATAAAATACCCAAAATAAAAAAGAATCAAATGAACTACCGAAAACTACTTAAGCGAGATTACAAACAGCAGCAACGGCGTTCTAGCGAAAAACGAGTTTCCAATTAAAACCTTCTAACCCGTTGACCAAAATTTTATTCCGTGAGTCGATCTCGTACTCCGGTCACATACTTGACAATAAAGATTTACAGCGAAACAGAAGACAGCCTCGGCGATCAATCAAATGCTGTCAGCTACCTTAAAACACGCTTCCACGGATTCATTAATCGCTCCTACAAAAATAAAAAAGGGACGAAGATGTACAAAAAGAAAAAATAAATAAAAAGCATCATCAGCAACAACAACAACGACGAGCTGGAAAAACAACAACACGCGAGGGCAAAAGAAAAGAAGAGACTCTTCTGAATTTTATTTGTGGCTCTCCAAAACTTAATAACTCTGTCGCGCTTCATAAATTTTGGTAGACTTGACACGACGTTTATACCGATGACACCAGTCAGATTACTTTACATCGCTTCATTAACATGCACGAAAACATATCAAATTGATGCGACAACTTCATGACTCAAAGAAGGGGAGATTATTAATAGTGATACGCATCAGAAATTTAAAGATATTATTTCAATAAATCAAATAATTATTTTATCGCATTATTACTTAAAGCAAAACCAATAAATTTATTTATTTAATTTAGTTTATGGACTTAAAAAGATCAAGTAAATATTTGATTAGTGTGACAGATTTATTTTTAAGTGGTTCCTATATGAATGGAATCGGAAAGCTTCTGCTTATGCAAACCGCTTAAACCGAGTTTAATTTATTGGAATTGGAAATCGTCGAATTGAAGAACTCAATTAGCAATTCTAATAGCAGCAGGGAGTTGCGTTCGGACACTTGCGGTGTAAGAGGATGGACCGTACGAAAAAGGATAAAGGCCGGGGTTCGTGGTCCGATCGGGCGTTTGGGTCTCCAAGTGATGTTGGTGTCCGAAACGGTGACATTTGACCATAGCGCTGTTGTAATTTGTTAGATCCAATAGCGTTCTGATGGAAATGTCCCCGTTTTGGACAAATTAGCAACAGACATCTCTATTGATCTTAAAACGCGTCCTTTGATCGAGACTTCACGAAATATTTGGTGCCAGACGGTTTGTTAATATTTGCT
Organism: Nicrophorus vespilloides; assembly: GCF_001412225.1. Classification (NCBI taxonomy): domain Eukaryota; kingdom Metazoa; phylum Arthropoda; class Insecta; order Coleoptera; family Silphidae; genus Nicrophorus; species Nicrophorus vespilloides. Next base: position 32,922 of record NW_017098951.1, read on the forward strand.
CAATGCTATCAGTGATTAGCGCATGGAAACTAATAGAAAAAAAGGGAAGAGATTATCTGTGCCGTGTTTTCTTACAGTTTACTTTTTTCTCCATCTTCATCTCAAATATTTTATTTGTTGGGAATTGGAAATGTTATAGTTGGAGCTGTCTATATAGACTCTTTTTTTGTCGGTTCTGGTGACATACCTTTAGCGGCGGAATTCGTAGATAAGGGGTTAACATATAGTCGAGACCACGGCGCGTAGATAACGAAAGGATCAAACGGCTTTCTCACGCTCTCCACAGCTTCCTGAGGCGAAAAGAAATACACACATTCGGTGAAGAGAGTGAGAGAGAGAGAGAGAGAGAAAGAGACAGTTGAAGATTTTGTATCCACAATTTTCGCGTTCGGTGGTCTGCTCTTCTCTTCTTTCTTTTTTTATTCCTTTTTCTCGTGAGCACTAATTTCCAATCAGCGAGGCACACGATAAATTTTAATTTATTGAATGGAGTCGCTCCTCAGCAGAGGCGAAACGACTCTATAAAATCTTTCACGGTGAATACTTTGATTATTATCTCACGATACTCTTTTAATGATCCCGCATGGGCGCACGCTGTTTGCTTAAACTCTTTAATTCCAAAATGCCCCGTTAAATATTGACGGGCCATTTCGCACCGACCTAAATAAATATTTGACTGTCTTCACTGTTTAATCAAACCTTTTTCTTTTCCTATTGCGTTCTAGGGGTATAGCAAAGGCGGGAGAGCCGAACAATCTGTCCCCGCTGTCACCTGGAGTCCTCTTCATGGATCCTTCCGTCCACAGCACTCTGCGACGGAAGCAAAGGAGATTGGCCAGAGAGAATCCTGGCGTTCTTGTTGCAATCGCAAAGGGAGCCAATCAAGCGATCCACGAGTGCCAATTTCAATTCCGGAACAGACGCTGGAACTGCTCTACAAGGAACTTCCTGCGCGGAAAGAATCTCTTCGGGAAAATCGTCGACAAAGGTAAGCACTCTCTCTCTTCCGTTATTTATTAACCAAACTACCTACAGTCATATAATATGAAAGTAGACGCACTAAATCAAATGGGAACCATGAAGATGGTTGCCAACAACTACCTGCCACCCGGAGTACAATGTTGGACACCTGCGGAGAGTTGCCCACGCGTTCCAGATATATACAACCGTATAGTGTCAGTTGTAAAATGCTTAATGCCTCATTTCATTCGGCAACCAGGCGGGCCCCTGACTCTTTTATTTCTACAAATAACTCAATTAATTACAAGAAAAAAAAGCAATGCCAATATAAAATACTGCGCCGTTGAAAGAAATGTACAATAATGAAAAGGATCGGAAAGATACAGAGAGAGAGTGAGAACAGGAACGTCCGATGCAAAATTTGCATGACAATAACCAGATTAAGTCTATTCAACAAGAAAATCTCGCATTATTTACTAATAGGGAGACTACTGAAAAAAATAATAGAAAAATACAAGGGTTACTCCCTTCCGTCTCGTTTTGTTTTCCTTTGATGCGCCACAAAAGGACGAACGCTCGTGGCGGCAATGAGACATTTGTCGAATTTCAGTTCATTTCAAATCGGAACCCCGAAACAAAGTGATTCTTATCGTTTTATTGGAAGAAGATCATTGATTCGACAGAGTCAAATTACCTATCAATTTAGAACTAATAGGTCTCCCCCTTTTTTTAATTTATTTTCATCTCCACCGAACTCTCTTCTTCCACTTTTAAATAACAAATAGTCGTCGGAGATTTATAGATAATGGGCTACTTGAAATACCACTTCGGAATCTCTACCTGAATCCAAATACTCACAGTTGATTGAACCAATTTAAGAGAGAAGAGCAAGAGAAATAAAAAACTACGTATATATATGTAGAACGAAGATGCTGTCTCGGAGAATTAGTTTAATTAAATCACTTGACAAATTATTACACAATATTTCACTTAGAGGCTTCGTCGTCCCTTTTTGTTCGACAACTTTCACAGGAATTCTTTTATCTGCAACCGAAATCGCAATTTCCATGCTTTTGATACGGTGCGAAGGGAACTTGCAAATAATCACAGGGTAATAAATTCCGAAAATCGGAATCGGGTGTCCATAGAATGTCCGGTAGCGTGACAGATCGACCCCCTAAGTCCGTGGTGACTACTGTCCATCAATGCCTTCATAAATCTACATTCATACTGACTACTCATATTGCATCAATAAAAACATCATTCCCCATTTCACGGCCGTAAATTTACGCAGTTTTCGCAGAGGCCGTAAAAGAAATTCGGATGTTCGGATGCGAAGGAGGAGAGAACAGAGAGAAACTAAAGCGGACACAGAGGCTTTCACTCCCAACGATTCCAATTCACTGTACTTCTGTGTGAATATATATGTATATATAGGATGGCCAGATGCACACGCAATTCAGGGCCCTTCATCTATATATATTTTTTTTTATTCCATTTTATTTTTATTTTCCGGCTTGTAATGCCATTGTCGATCTGCATATCGCTTACACACTTATTAGCAACAGATCCCTACGGGTACAGATGTTTGAGAGGAGACCACAAAAGGGGACACTCAATTATAATGACATGTCCTTTTTATTAATTCTTCCTCTTGCATGAGGTTTATATATATGTATACACGTGGATGAATGTGGAGGAAGAAGGATTCGAGGCCTCGTGTGAGTCCGTATGAGTTACGGCCTTATGGTTAATACGAGCCCCCCGCAGCTCTGACCGGGTAATTACGTCATCACGTTGCCCCCCGTCGGGGGGAGACCCCATGATATATTCCTACCTGGCCGCAGTTACTATTGTTACAAACACTGTATTTTATCGCTATATCTCTATAAATTTCTCGTTTCCCTTTCACCTTAGAGCTCATCGCATTCTCACAACCCCTTCATCTTTTCTCGGCATCTCTATCTCTCTCACTCTCGCTCTTTACATCTTTATCCGGGTCGCTTTGCATCTCATTTCAGAACAGATGAATTATAATAATTAAATTACTTATTCAAATCGAGTCGGCTTGTAAACAGATTACCTGCAGCACCTCGAAAACAATATAAATCCCGGCTGACGTCTTTCTCAACTAATGTTTTCTTGTTTTGTTTGGTTCTTCCAGGATGCAGGGAAACCGCTTTCATCTACGCAATCACCAGCGCTGCTGTGACGCACTCCATCGCAAGGGCTTGCAGCGAAGGTTCGATAGAGACCTGCAATTGCGATTACAGCCAGCACAAGTTGAGACCTCACTCCTCATCGGGAAGTCCTTCGGTATCAGGATTGAGGGATTGGGAATGGGGAGGATGCTCGGATAACATTGCGTTCGGGTTCAAGTTCAGCAGGGAGTTCGTGGACACTGGCGAGAGGGGTCGCAGCCTCCGCGAGAAGATGAACTTGCACAACAACGAAGCTGGTCGCATGGTAAGTGGAAACTAATCAAACTAATTTTAAGTGTTCTCATATCAGGGCAATAATTAATTAAGGAAATGTCGGGCTAATTAGCTTTATCTCCGCTCTCCGGTGAGAGCGAGCGAGAGGAATTCCTCGTGCGACGGCGCTCATAAACAGTAAGAACGTGAGCCACACAATCTGTCAGTTGTGAGAAATGATGTTGATTGCGCTATTTGTTAAGCCGACGTGTTCCGCTAATAGACTAAATAACTAAAAGGGAACGTCCGATGTTGCGAGGATGACGATGGGTGCACCTCTGCTATACCATCCATACCATAACATATCTTCTCATCCTCGTGTTCCTCCAACAACAGTTCGTATTGATCGCATCCAGTTTTCTGGACTCGCAATCCTCGTCGTCGTCCGTTTCGGGATTTGTTCAAAGCACCACGTAGACAAATAACACATGTTTCCGTGGGACATTATCTAGTGTAACACGGTGTCGCGCAGCGGGACACACATCCAAGAGACATCTGCGCTCTCGACGGGGGTCACATTACATTCTATATAGCACCGCGCGCTTTACACACCGTACACGTTCCGAATCTTTAAACGCCCTTAAAGAGAGAAACACAAAGTGTATACATAATGAGAACCCAGGACTTAATAAAGTGTTACCATATAAACACATCTCCTCTCGCTCGCTCCAATCTACTTCTCCGCATCTCATCTCATCTCAAAGAGAGAGAGAAAGAGACAGATTCAGCCTACCTACCTATCTACCTACCTACCTTTCGAGCCTTTCCAACCTCGATCTCTTCTTGGGCTCCTCGCGCGCGGCCTCCGGGCGAATGTCATTTCATTAAATATGGGCGGGCTTAACAAGTTAATATGCATTTTAATAAAACTGGAACCGACCACCCGGTATTAATGATCGCCTTTTCTGCATAAATCAAAGCCTTTTTCTCACACCAGAAAAGTTACTTATTAGAAAGGTTTTTTCTCTCTCCTTCGCCGCATTAAAATCACTTCATTAAGCTCGCACTGCGGAAACTCGACATTTTTATCGTTATGAATTACAACTTACTAATGATCTTCCTTTCTGTTTGCAGCATGTTCAATCTCAAGTGAAACAAGAGTGCAAGTGTCACGGAATGTCTGGGTCGTGCGCCGTCAAGACTTGCTGGATGCGATTGCCTGTCTTCCGAGTCATCGGTGATAACCTGAAGGACCGTTTCGATGGCGCCTCCCGCGTCATGGTCAGCAATACCGGTAACGCAAGGAACAGTAACAATGCCCACAGCAATAGGCCCAAGCAGGACAAGGTCTCCAATAGCATCTCCTCGAACAGCATCCACACAAAGCGCGAGAACAAACCGCGCAAACACAAGTACGGTTTCCAATTGAAACCCTACAATCCGGACCACAAGCCGCCAAGTCCCAAGGATTTAGTCTACTTGGAACCATCGCCAGGCTTCTGCGAAAGGAATCCCAAATTGGGCATCCAAGGTACGCACGGCAGACAATGCAACGACACGTCGATCGGCGTTGACGGCTGCGACCTCATGTGCTGCGGAAGAGGTTATCGTATACAAGAAGTGGTTGTCGTCGAACGGTGCAACTGCGTCTTTCAATGGTGCTGCGAAGTGAAATGCGACATATGTAGAACCAAGAAGACCATCCACATGTGCTTATAAATCACTACATCACAATCAACGATCACCACAATCAACAATCATGTCGTACTTCTATTTTAAGCAACGCCACGATGGGATCGGAACGCCGGACGTTTCGCTCCATTTCTCGAAAACTATCGAAATCCTTCCTCCCAATTGTCCTCGATCAGTATTATCAGCATAATCATTGTGTAAATAACAAAGACTGATTTAATTAATAATTAGTGAATTGAGTCAAATTTGTACATATAAAAAAAGCAACGTGAAACTTAATTTATAAACTTATTTATATTCAAACTTAGGCAACAAAACCAATTTAATTTATTTATTATTTTTTTATTATTCAATTACTATTAATTTTAATCAATAATGTTCTCATATCGATTGAATATGTAAATATCGATCAGCTAATTTAATGATCTACGATCCACGGTCGGATTCTGCGTTCCGTAAATTAAAAATTTACGGCGAACTGTCAGACACCGGCCGTTGACCAATCTACTACTAATAACAGTAATATAATTAATCGTTAATTTAATTAGTGTTTAGCGTATTGTAAATATTATATAAATACTAGCGACGTCCATCGAAAGAAAAGAAGAAGAAGATGCTATTTATTGACTTGTAAACTTGTAAATAATCGTGTAGATTTTAAAGCGAACGACATTATACAGTTAGTTTCTTTTCAATTATCCCTACAAAAAAAATAACAGTGAACCCGACTCTACGGAGCGCATTAAATTATTTTACTTATTAAAGAGAAAACGTACTTGTATTAGGCTTATTTTTAAACTTTGAATAAAAATCTTAAAACTATTTTATTTTATTTTTTGTTGCCTGTGTTGAATTGTTCCCGACAGACAAGTAAACTTATTATCCCCAAGGATTTCCAACAAAAGTCACAATAATGTGAAACCTTGTCCAACACGGATTTGCTTAAGCGGAGGAATGTTTTCTTTGAGGTTGGATTAAGGGATTCCACTGACTCAGGCTCAATTCAAATAGAAAGAAAGGTAAAGGTGTATTTATTTTCCTATCGAGATTCTTCAAGAAAACGTGACGAAGTGTGACTTGTTTTTGGCGACAGTCCATTATTTATTTATTTATTAAATCAAGAGATTACATATTTGTCTTATGACATAAATAGTAACATGACCACGTAAGTAGTACTATACTTATCTTCATTTATATATATAATTTTAATAAGACAAAAATGTGTAAACTGAAAAAAAATATATATACACATCTAAATGTATATTTAAATACAAAGAAATAATACAAAATATAAAAATATGTTTTTTTATATTAATGTATATTTAGCATCCTTGAAAGTTAAGTTTTTCGTTTGAAAACCTGTTTTGTATCGGATTTGGTTTTCTCATAAATATTTTGAACGTTATCCTTTTTTTGTCCTTTCATTTTACATTACAGCCAGATATATTTTACAAATGCGGGTAAATCTATTTCTAATTTAATTATATATTCCATAATTGTTACGCGTCAAATCTATCATTTCTATACCTATTTTTTTTAACATTTGATAAAACTTACTATTTTTTCATGAATATTTTTAATTTTAATCTCAGGTTTATTAACCGTGTAGCAATTATTGCAAAGTATTCTTATCTTATCTGCAGTAATTAAATATTAACCAGTTGAATGTGCTTTTTTATGTTAGAGTGCAGTTTATCGCTGGTCCGTTCTTATCACCCATAAGTTCTTGGTTTTCTTGAATTTGATAATTATGTAAGATTTAATTAATTATCAATTTTGATACAGAAAATTCGGTAAGTCTCTAATATATATCATGTTCTAAGTATAAATTATTTCGATAGAAAGTTGTAAATATGTTTTAATTAGCTGAAATATCAACTTGAAAAAAAAATGAGTTTATAATTAATGTAGTCTGATTACAAATAAATTTATTTTATAGAAAGGAAATTTAGTTGTTAATTATTATATAATTACCCGCGAGGTAAATGTAAAATTTGCTAAATTATTGAATATCTGAACTATAAGTTTTCAGCGATTTTGAATGCGCAATAAGTTTAATGTTGGTAATATATATACAGTGTTTTATTGGTTTATTGCTTAATTATTTACTTAGTAGTTTTATAACCAGTCTGAAAGCGGTACTGCAATATACATTTATTGGAAATAAAACGATTTTTACACTCGCACATAATAAAAGCTTGCTCTTTAAATGCATCGAGATTCCTGACTGTTTTCGTTCCATTGACATTTTATATAATTTTATTTATTAAGAATTTTTTTAATTTAAATTTAAATTCTAAAGTATTGATTTTACTTTCTACTAACTAATTTAAAAAATATCAGAAGTACTACAAAAAGAAGAAATTAGAAATAAATTTATCCAGATTGGTCAATTAGAGGCAGATAATAATGTTTATTTATTTGAATTAAGAAAATTTCGTTAGCTACAAACACAAAGAAAACGAAATTAAAGAAGTTCCTGTCGAAAAAATGATAACAATCAATGATTAAAAAAATACATTAAAAACATTTTGTTTTTTTGAAAATGATTCTAATTTAGGAAAGATGTCAGTGTTAAATGTTATATCTCAGTATATGTAATTGTTAAATGAAATAGAAAAGAGATATAAACTTTTGACTCATATTTTTAAATGTGTTTTCATATCTTAAGTAAGTAGACAGTATATTTAATAAAACTTTTATTTTATGGTCTTAGTATTACCTTAGTATTAAAAACGAAGTTTCGCTATTTTGCAATCTATATTTTTTATCGCAATATTTAGACAATATCAACTAATTCTACATGTTATATAATACTTTATAGTTTAATTCATTATATTCAATAATAAAATATACTTAATAAAAATATTAAACTTCGAACGATCGTTGTCTTTCGCACTTTTTCATTACGTTCAAGGTAAAAAAATATAGAAACATGGATCAGATGGACAATCGAATAAAAAAAATGGTATGATTCTTGATAAGCAATCGATTGTGTATCAGGTTTCTTGATTTATTAAATCGTTCTTCTGATTTATGTGGAGCGTTTCTTTCAAACAATTTTGATCATTAATTGTAATTGATTTCAGCCTTTTCTTTCTCATTTCGCTGTCGATGGGCCATAAATAATACCGATCACCGTTTCTAACGCATACTGATTTGTTATACGTTTCCTCGCTGTGAATTAATTACGTAACATATTTAATTATCGAATTCATATATCACGCAATATGTCTTCAGGTAAATAAATTTATTATTTATATCATTACAATATTTAACGTTATGACAGGAAGTTCAAAATATTTGTTTTTTGAATATTAATATATAGTAAAATCTCGCATAGACTGGGTTTGATTAGTCCGGATTCACTATAGTCCGGTTTGAAAAATTTTAAATAAACAAAATTATAATTCAGACAAATAAAAATACAGGTATTTAAATTTCTATATTGACGGAACCTATCGTCCGGACTATGCAGGTATTGACTTTTTTTCTTTAGGAAGAATAAAATAAATATAATTATCTTTCAATTAAATAGTATTGGCTTGGGATGAAATTACGAATTGCTAATATGGTATAAATCTACTATTTTATGTTGAAAAAAAAATCATTTGCAAAGAGATTGAAGTAAATAAAATGTAAATAACAAAAGTAAAATTAATTGAATAATAATAAACTGTATTTATTATACACGTATATACAAATGCAGTCTTTTTGCTTAATAAATAATATGTATTGTATGCTTAAACAAAAATATAATAAGAAAAAATTGTTTACCATATTAAAATATTAAACAATTTACGCAACTTTATTGAAAACAATTTACATTTTTATTAAACGGTTTTCGCGATTTGCATATTAATTAATTATATGAATTCAGTAAAACACGTTTACTGTATAAATGAATAGAAACGTAATTAAAAGTGAAACGAGAGTCGACGTATATGGCTGTATAATAAAATTTGCATATTTCAAACAGAATTGCATTATTTGTTTTAATAACAAGATTAATTTAGTGTTTCCGATTAAATAATTGATTGACTAATATGCTGCAGTTTATATTTAATATTATATATGGAATGGTGTCAAGCAATAGATTTCTTTATAATTTATAAGTTTATAATAAATGTTACTGTTTGATCGCATTAATTAAATAATGTTAATTCACTAGTAAACAAGTGGAATAATATATAAGAAGAAGAAAAAATAGAAAACTGGTTGAAACCAGAATTATTGTAATTTTATTTGTTATTCTCTCTCTCTGTATTAGATTCTTATATGGATACATTGACAAATTGTTTAATTTAATTATTTAATAATTAAGACAGAACAATAAATTATAAATTAAATTATTTACAAAAATATTTAATTAATAAGTTTATTGTTGATGCACTAGGTGTAAATACATTATTGACTTGTATTTCCTAAAGCAACCACTAAACTTTAGTATTATTATGATTATGAACATTAATAATAATTACTTAAATTTATCTACTAAATCTAGTAGTTTTCAACGCTTAAGTCTATTTGTTGTCAAGCCGGACAATAAAAGAACATCAATATGTGACTCTAGTATCTACTACCATACGGTGGTATTGTATAATCGACCATATCTATATGTATTTTTTTGTGCATTTGTTTAGTCTTGTCGAACACCGTGGTTCGGAGGATATTGCTTAGTCATTTTGATTAGAATATTTGAATAATTTGTATGGTCAATTTACCTTATATACTTTTTAAAGAGTGAGCCGCAAATACTACTTAGATCGATGATTAAAAGTCAGAACATACTGCAAAAGTATTATGATGAATGATCATTATCATGTTATCATTTTCTTAAGCAAGTTTTCGTGAAATAAAGTTGTTTTCACACATTATTTGTTACAGTGATAGTAATATAAACGTTATAACTGTGGAAAGACAAATGTTGAAAGAATATATGTACATAATAATTATGTTTCCGTATTTATTTATAAATTGGAGAAAGAGAACAATATTTAATTTGATTTTCTTAATTTACATTAAATGAAGACGATTTTGTTTGTTTGTGTTTTTTATATTCAAACATTTCCTAATTGTATTTTTTTGAAATTTTGTATTAAAATTCTTCTTGAAATTAACTTTGATTTTGCGAATTTATGAAACTTCGCATCATCATCACTCTAACGACGTTTTTATTAAATAAAGTCGTCTTTTCCACCCATTGTTCCGTTCTCTTTCTTATCATGCTTAAAGTACAATAGTAGTACTAAGAACGCGTTTAAGCGTTCCGCGACGCTTTAACACGATTCGTCGTTGGTTCTTTGTGTTTGTTGATGGGACAAGAGAACGCGTGTTCTTTCATCGAAGACTAGAACGAAATCGAAAATGGACCACCTAATTTGGGACTTTCCCAAAACTGTCGTTTCATTACGTTGAGTGAATCGGGTAGGTAGCCTTCATCATCATCATTGTAATCATGATCGTCTTCATCTTCGAGGTCGGGCCTCGGAGCGAATGCAGTCGGTGTTCGCGCGTCTGGTAATGAGCCTTAGGAAAGCTATTCTTTAATGATTTATCGTAAGGCATTAAAGTGTTTAGGGTGATACAATGTATGAGTGTTTATATGCACGTTTGGGTAGTCGTAACGAGAAGTCGCGGTAGGCAGTGCAATGTTAGTAGCAGCAGCAGAAGAGGAAGGCAGAGGAGGAGGAATCCGCCGCAGCTTGGTGATAAAATTGGTGGTTGTCGGAAATTTTCAACTTGTCCAATAAATAAAGTAATTTAGCGTAAAAACAAAGAGCACTTGAGTGTAATTGATTTCAGGTTAAATGGTTTTCAGACTTCTGAAGTTAAATATGGGTCATTGTAATTTGTAATTTATGAACCAGTTAGTTGCCAGACTTGGCTCATTAGCGATTATTCTCCTTCTTTAACATCCTCCTCTTCGCCTCGTTCCTTTCTTTTTTCTTTCTCATCTCCTCACCGCTCTTCAGGTTCTTCGTTTTCTTTGCCGTCGCAGCATCTTCTTCTTATTCTTCTTCTTATGCTGCTGCTTAAAAGAAGAACGTCATGGTGATTTCTGTTGCACAGGTGACATTCCCCGGTCCTTTTAATTCACATCCGTAAATTAGGACCGCGCAGATAAAGCTAAGGGGCCTCGATTTTCCGGGTTATAAATTCACCGACGGACGAAAGAAAACAGAACGAATCAAAACAAAAACTCGCAAAAAATATAAGTAAAAAATAAATAAAATGCATTTGTTGTTTCATCGTCTCTCCCCTTTTATTTTTGTTTCGCATATCTTCGGAGGAATTTTATCGCTCGGTCGTTCCCCTTTTCATTTCGTCCCTCGAGATACCCGGATACCATATTTTTTTTTCAATTTTATTTATTTATTTATTTTTTAAACTATATACATACAAACATTATTAATTGTTTCGCTTTACTTTTAATTAACCATTAAAGTATGAATTAATGCCCACCAATTAATAAAATGAAATGAAAGGAAGAAACGGTCTGAACGGGATCCAAAAGGGGGGCTCCCATTCCGCACGAACATAAAACATTTTCGCTGCAATTTAAATTCATTCAGCCTGCGCGCCCGGGCTTCATAATAAATTACCAAACAATACATAAATAATGCCTGCTTTTCGCCTGTTAATTAAATTTTATTAAATCTTGCAATCACTTCGTATATTACAATTTTTTTTAAATATATTTAATATAAGTGTAGCTCTCGCACATTATTAACTTAAATAATAATAATAAATTTAATGTATGAAATTGATGTACTCGTTCTCCTGTTGGTTTTCTAAAGCTGATAAATATCAAAATGTGAATCTTGAATTAATATTTGTATTCACATTATTTTCATTCTGATGTAACTTTCTACTTCACAAGTAACCATAGTTAATTAAAAAAGTGTAAATAATTTTTCGTTTTCTGTATTGGTTTAATTTTTTTTTAAATATTTTCTAATTTCTTAAAATTGTTAAATCATTTCTTTTTGAGAAAAAAAATTGTAATAGATTTTTACTCGTATAGTGAAACAAATTTTTCCATATAAACTAATGTTATATACGATTGTGTGTTCCATTTTGGAGTCATTTTTCATACAATTTACTTTGCTCGTTAAGTGAGGTTTCACTGTATGTTGATTTTGAGTTGCAAATATTTCATCTCGTCATCATTTATAGATTGTATAAAATTAATCGTAGTATTTGAAAAATATTCCAAATTTTAGGAATTTATTAATCACACAACATTGAAGTATCAAAAAGGAATTTGCTTAAATATTGCTTCAATGGTAAAATTATATCGAAAAATATTTAATGATTTGAAGTGTCAAAAAGTTAAATATCATCTGTTTTGGTTAAACTAGTTTCAAAAACATTTTATGTAGAAAACATATTTAACTTCCTGTATTAAATTTATGTTTTCTCAGATCTATTAATAATAAATCTGATTTGAAGTGTGAAAACTTCTAAAATAAAATGATTAAAAATATTAATTTACATTTTTCTTTCTAAATTAATTGTGTATAAATCGTATTATAGGGCAGAAAGATATGAGTTCAATAGCCCTCTTTATCAGTTTTTTTTATTACTGTATATGTTTTTTTTTTCGAACGACTGATGTAATAAACATTATTATTATTATTATAACGTATTATATTGAAGAGAAAAATAAAACGTTTAAGTTATTTAATGTTCATATTACAAAGTCCTGGAGGCTTGGAAAATGTTTCTTTCATTTTCCAAGGTATCCCATCTGCATTAATCTGTGGCCTCGCCTTTCATATAAGCATGGAATTTCTATAAGAATTTACTTAAATTGAGGCAATATATAATATAAATGTTTTGCAAATTTTGTATAAAGAATTTATGAATTCGAGATATGATTTAGATAATAATGTAGAAATAAATAAAAAACATTAAGAAATGTAATGTGCTATATATTTTTAATAATCGTTTTTTTTTTCATCTTTCCCAATTCCTAATTTGGCTTCTGCTAATCTCTTTAGATCATAGATAATGCTTAAATTCTCAATCAAATCATCTTAAAGATATTAAATATGAAATTTGATGAAATATTATTTTAAAAAATGCACATAGATTTATTTTTGTATCAAACTGACCAGCTAAAATATAACATAGATTTGGTCAACTGTAATCTATACACAAGTTAGCAATTATATATAAATAAAAAATACATCAAAATGTGTGTTTTAATTACAATTTTGCTTCGAGACATATAATTCTGATTGAGATAGTATTATGAAAATGAATGGACTTAAAATAAATGAACAATGATTAAAATACTAAGTAACTGAATCTCATAAATGTTGTATAATCCTTTTCCTTAATTAACTGAATTCTACAATATAGTCAGGAAATATAAGTTATCATTTAAGATTAAAAAGGAAATAGATAATCCGATGAATGAAACAATCAAATGCAATAAACATGCAGTTAGTTCATCCGAGCGTTTTTCTCATTATACAATTCGACTCCTGGGAGTTTTTTTTATTTGTTTGGGATGTCCTGGCCCATTTCTAAATAGATAAGTATAAGATAATTGAACTGGATTGAAATGGATTTTAATCTGTTAGTGAATACAAAGATAATCTTCTTATAAAATTATAACATGAAGAAAATCCGAATGAAATTATTTAAATTGTAGTTGAAATTTAAAATCAACAAATTTGATTTGGAAAATAGAAAGTATTTGGTCTTTTTGACCCAAATTATTACCAATACACATGAATAAAAAAAATAAAGTATTACATAAATTATGTTTGTATTGCAATTATTTACATTAATATTTTCAAAATGTAATTGGAAATTTCTCCAAAAAAAAAAAAACAAATTAATGATATATAATGATATATTTTTATTTAAACTATTTATGTTATGTAATTAAGTTTCGGAGGAATTTGAAAACGGCGTGAGTTATCGGATTCATATTGAAACAGAGGATAACATTGAGAAACTGTCGACTGTTGAAGGTGGGTTTTCATCTTTTCCGTCTCCTCTTCTCACCACTATATATTTATTGATCACGAATCAATTAGTCGGTGATAATGTGTTGAGTGGTTCGCTTTTTCAAAGGCGTATCGATGACGAGGATTTGGCAGCTTTACTAATTGTGCGATAAAAAGCAGCCAATTAACCTATCGCCGTATGTGTTCGCATCTTCGTAATGAATTCATCAATCAGAATGAATATATACATATACATTAATCCTTTCTAAATCCTACTTAATTTATATGTGCCTTGTCATTTCTGTCAATAATTTATTTTATATATTCACATGTCCATTGTACAACATTTTATAGAGAAATAAACCATTTCTTTAATGTATCTTGAGCATTTAAATACACGTATGAATAATTTTTATTTATTTTTAAGTACTAATTATAATTTTAATATTTAATTATTTCTTGTATCCGAAAGTTATTTATAATACTGTAAATATAGAACTTAGTACTAGTAAAATGAACGCGTTCTACTAGTATAGTAGAATTCGCTTTCACGTGTCCTAATATCGTGTATTTCACTTGGAAAGTCACGTGTATATAACTTAAAAGAAGTATCTTTTACAAATAAGAAAATACCTCACATAGTGTGGATAATTGGTTCTACCAATATCCCTGTTTTTTTGAAACCGGACAAATTGAGGAATTAAATATAGGTAATCCATTAATCGGGACAGATCGGGACAAGTACATTTTGTCCCAATTAAGCGGCTAATCCAATAGTGCGCAGTTCTACAAAAATAATAGTATTACCATTAGCGCATCATGAATTTGTGAAATTATCTATTCTGCTTGAATTTGTCCAAAGTGGTTTGCCTTCTGTTTTTGCGATATTATAGTTGCACACACTGATTAAAGACATATTGTGCAAGGTATTGCTATAATAATTATTTGTTCATTCTCACAATTTTTGTATAATTCTTTTAGAATCTGTCTTTACTTATTGACTATATGTTAGGTATACAAGTATGCATATGTATCATAATTAAATAATTAATAAAATCTATTTAAATAATTTGAAATATTCACCTGTGCATGTAATAAAGTGTAGTTTTATTAGGGTTGTTTTTTTTGCTATATTGTAAAAGGGGGAATATGAATGAGCAATTTTAAGTATGGGGAGCGCGTGTGGCCAATAAAAATGATTAAATATTTTATAGCTACAGCCCACTTGTGGCATAGCTGAAGAGATGATTGGTAATTTATGAAGTGAAGTGGAAGGTTTTTGCAGACGGGGTTGGCAAGGGGAGATTCTTGGTGGATCATGATCATCATTTAGTTTATTTTCCCTGTTTTTCCTTTTCGCCTGTTGACATCAGGCCGCGCGGAGACGCGCATTACATAAAACATGTGCGCTTGTCAAAGTGCTTATGACATCTCATTTAAGCTAAATAAGTGCAAGGAGGCTATGATGAATTTATATGGCGACATCTATTATTAATGAGACAATGAAATTATAAAAATATCATAAAGAAGCGATGTATTTATTGCGGCGGTATCGTTGATGAAAAAAAAAGACACGAGGAGAAGAGTTTCCTTCGGATGTCGGAATGGAGCGGAGTGCGAACGAGTTGACCAAAGAGCACCAAACGAAGAGGGGACAGGAGACGTTGGAGAGAAGTAGTTTTTCTCTCCCGACACCCGTGCTATTTCGATGATAATTTCCAAGGCAACTACAACAACAACAAGAGGGCATCTCGGATGGATGGCGTAAAAAGCGAGTCCGTTTTTGAATTTCATAAGGCGAGAGAGCTGTGCAACAAAAGCCGTCTTCAGGAGAGGAGGGAAAGACGAAAAGTAGAACGGAGATCGACACACTAGGTATGATGCTCAGGTATGGACTGTGCAATAAAAATCATAACCGAGTAGGTGAAGATCGTAAGGCATTCCCAACATTTTAATTACATCGCTATTCATACACGATAATACTACTACTATTGCATCCTCTCGGTTTCCATTATCTTCGGTTTCGTTCATCTCTCCCCATCTCGACCCCAGATACTCCTCTCATCCTCGCATACAGCCAATCATCAGTTACTGCAAATTCCTGCGGAGGAATGTGGATCCTGGAACGAACCTCACAAAACACAAATTTGTTTAGCGTGTGAACGGCTGCGAGGCCGTGATATGCAACCGAACTATGCCTCATTCTCATACCACCGAAAACTATTTGATTAAAATGTTCCTATGCTATTTAAGTGGATTCCACATATCCATTCTAGCATTGTATTACATCAAACGTACGGCCAATTAATTATCCCGCTTTCACAGGAATACACAATCAGTTCCCGGACTTCTCTCGCTCTTGTTCGACCCAATACCATCACAACAGCTTCCAACAACAACAGCACACGAAACAAAGGCACCAAATTACAAACGAGTACTGCCACAAATCATAATTGCTTTCGTCAAAGTGAAAGGCAAAAAGGATAAAGTCAAAATGATAATGCTTATCGCAGGAAATTCACAATGAATTGAGAAAATTAGATTACAACATTTTCATAATAACTATAGCTCAGTCATTGCTTCTCTAATTATTACAGTTACATTGTTAAATATCGATTACTTTGATAATTAGAAAGTATATCCATAATAATATATAGAACGGATGTGCATGAGAAACTTTATCTTTCTCGAAAAAGTTAAGCGCACAAATTAATTCGATTGGTGATTCTGAAACCTTTACAATATATCAAGTAATAGTTTGTCATTCTATCAAATAGTATGAGATTTTGTAACAACTTTAACTCCTTAACGCCGGAATTAATTCATAAAAGTTTTAAGATAGGATTGAACTAAATATGCTACACCCGAACATTGCTCGAAAATATTGTTTAATGCCGCATACTGTTGTAGAAACGGTATGTCGCGAATTTGCAGCGTTCGGCGTCAAGAGGTTAAAGATATTACAATCTTGTTAACTGGATACAAGCAAAACTTTTTAAGAAAAATAAATATCACTGATACTTCTTTTGAGTCTAAATACGAAATTCAACAAATTCTTTTTTGATTTTTTTTTCAAATTTTTATTATGTCAGGTAGGTATGATAGATTACGTTTAAAGTTAATAATAATAAAGATATGGAGAATTAATTCATATAATTAAATTAAGTATTAATATTAATCATTACAACTAATTTATTAATAATATAGACTGTATCAAACATATGTATATATGTCAGAAACTAAGAAAGTAATGATAACCTCTCTTGTATTAGGTATATTTGAACATATACTTGAAGTTGTTGTTTTTTAATTGTTTTTCGGTAGAAAACATAATAATTTCATGCTTAGTTCATGGTATTACACTTTAATTTGTGTATTGTTGCTAAATTATCTTAAATGTGCATTTGTAGTCGTTGGTTAGTTGCAGTTGGATTTTATAATTGAGAAAAGCATGATTTACATTAAACACAATTGATATGCATGATATATTTGTAAGTGAAGAAAAATGAATGGTAATTATTGGTACATTAAAATAATGCATATTATAAATGTACATGTAAGCATAATTACGCCATATATTTTTATATCCTCATCCTTGGACGTGCATTTCGCTGATTTGAAGTTTATTTAGCGTCATGATTTATGCAGGTCCGCCCTTGGTCTTGCTCGTACGGATCGCACGGCCTTGCGTTATATAAACGGCGCATATAATTGTTTGCACATGCGAATTCCGAAATGACATTAATCTCCTTATAATAACCACACATAAATCAATGTTTTCTTTTTATTTCCCCTCTGCCATTCGCATTAGGTTAATTCGCAAATGGGATTTCACGAGGATGCGGCGGCATCCATAAATCATCCAATATATCCACATATGCACACGTGGATTGGAGGGAAACAAACGGTGGTCGTGATCTTAAGCCGATGCCATCATGAACCTTCCAGGCGAACCACGTGAGCCGGGGATTAATATCCCTCTCACAATCAATAATCGGTGGGATGCACCTCTTCCACCCGGATGGAGGATGCTTAAGATGCGTGAACTGCTTTACACCTTTTGGAAACTGAAGAAGGAGGAGGTTAAGAAGACCGAGTCGAGGGAAACAAGAAGAACGTGGACTTTAATTGATTTGTGTTGTACTCTTAATCGGCGGCGAAAGGGGCCTGAAAATGCGGCCACATTCAGAACCAATTTAACGGACGACATTATGATTGATGTCGCTGGCTTTCCAACAAAATGCTGGAAATAAATAAAAATATATATATATGTAAGTAGTGCGGGTTCTGTCTGTGGCTACTGTGGCAAAAGAATGCCACGTCTTCTCCTCTTCAATTTATTTTATTTAATTTTCTCTCTCGCTCCTCTTCATTTTTCTTATTTTATTTTTATTTATATTTATTTATGGTGTACGCGTTTTTTGGGCGTCCTCGGTCACCGTGGGAACGTTTGGAATATTGTCACAAATATTCGATGTCGTCGGGACAGGAACCATCGGATTCCATATATCCATAGTCCGTCATTAATGGAAAGCTAAGGACAGTGTCGTGTAGGCCCTGCCACTTATATTACTCTTCTCGAGACACCAATGCGCTCACCTCCTTTTTTTATCCACCAACATCAACCAACATTCAATAAAAATTCTTCCGGACCATTTATATTTTATCTCAACGAAAATTATTCAACGCGAGTTGAGAAAAAAGAGAAAAGAAAAGGAGACTAAGAGAAAAGGCAAAGAAACATTCTTAAGGTGGAAAAAATAAAACGTAATATTTTCGATTTTAATCGGAGATGAAATTAAATGACTCAGAAATCCTTTAAGTAAATTGTATTAAACACGAAGGCATTCATAGTTATAAATACAGAAGACATTTGCATTTATCAGTTATAAATATTGTATAATGATGTGACTATCTTTTTTTTAGTTGATGCCATTTTGTTCGCGATATGCGAAATATGTGTTATAATCTAAATTTTGATATTTTCTAAATCTAATTTACCTTGACATATCGAGTTTCGCTCTAATTTATAGCTTTCTTCATTTCGTTTCGATAACCCACAATTTATGGATTAAATTATGGGCTAGATGTTATTTTTTATTAATTTTGAATGTCACATCAAGATAAAATTTATTGTTACAAAAAAACTGTAATAAAATGTATCTAGTTATGTATCATTTTTTTAGTTCTCACGCATAATTCGCACATAACATAACATTGACGACATAATAAAAAAAAATATATTATGTTAAACTATATATAATATTTAATAACTGGCGTATTCGCAGTTTAAAAAGATATAGATTTCTTAATAAACTAAAGAACGATAACTTTTCTATACATAAAATTTAAATATATTTAAGTCTTAATTCTTATGTTGCTTTATTATTTTGAAGCAGATTAATTGACAGAACAGCTACTTAACTTAGTGATAGCGTCGTTTCACTTGAACTTGATATTTCCTGTTTAATCTTCTCTCAACACGTATTTTTTATTAGGATTATCTGTTTATACTGTACGTAAATCTTATTAAATATTTTAATTTAAAATAAAAAATCTAACAAATAATTTTTTTTTATTTTGTTCATTTATTTTTTATATTTAACGTACATAACATATTTTAAATATATTTTTCATTATTCAACCCTTTACCTACTGGAATATGTTCACAAACGCGAAAAAAAAATAATTGAAAAAAATTATATATTTATGTATATTGTGAACTACATTACATTTCAAAAGTTGGCAAATATAAATAACATAATATTATCATCATAAATTTGAACATTTTTATTTCAGGTTATTAAACATTTGTACAAAGTCCTATTTTACACTCAGGAAACCAAGTTGAAACATATTTTCTTTTTTTCACTTCGAACAGTATTTGAGCATACGTGGCAAATTCTTTGTCTTTTTTGTTTACTTTTAGTAGATGGAATATTAACTGGTGAATGCTTTTCCATGAAATTTACTGTGCTAAATGATCAATGGTTTCCATACTATGTATTTCCGATTTAACTGCAGTTCCATATTTCTGTAAAATTTGTCTCACTTCAATTCTAATAATAATTTTCATTGAGGTAAAAAAAATATTATTTCGGGCCTATGGTAACTATTGACCATAGGCCCGAAATAATTATTTTTTAAAGCTGTTGACTTTTTTTTGGTTTATGATATGTATATCAATAAATATTATTATTGTTAATAATTATTTTTATATGAAAATTGCAGGTTTATTTACGAATGTACATGTACATTCGGAAATGAAATGTGGATAAAATAAATGCAGTTAATGCATGTAAATTAAATTGCTCGATATAATGACATGTTATAAATGATAAAATAATCATAAAATACGTTGGGTCTAACAAAAGTTTGCTAAGATGGCTGAAAAGAAAAACAAATAAAAACAATTTTATTTTAATATATTTAATTTTCATCCTTTTTTAATTTCTCTACATAATTTCCAATTATTTCAATACATTTCTTAAAATCAGGTTTTTGGAGCTTTTCAACTGTTAATTAATGATTTCTTCATTGGAACTGAAGACTCCTTACTTCATTTTTTTTTTTAATTTTCGGAAACAGCCAGAAATAAGAACGCTCTAGGTCGGTACAATAAGGTGTTAGGCAAATTTCATTGATGACAGATAGCGCAAGAAAGTTGTTGGTTATTTCAGTAGTGTGAGTGGGCGTGATGTAAAAAGTAGCGACAAAGTTTTCCTTTTTTCTCGTTGCCGAACAAATTTTTGAAAACTTGTGATATACAAGTTTCTATGTACTACTTATCAGTTACCCTATGGCCAGTTTCGAGTGAAATAGCAGCTACCACTTTTACCCTGGTAAAGTAAATTGACATCATCACTTTCGTTGCTGATTTTTGTTATCTTGCTTTAACTGGGTGGATTTGCACTTTCTGCGCTCGATACCCATGAACTCCAGCTTGGTTTTCAGGTCATTCTTAAAGAATCAAGATTCATCAGCTGTTACGGTTTTTCTGAAAGTGCTAGATCTCCATTTTCAAAATTTTTAAAATAATTTTAATGTTTAGTGTTGTTCATTAGTGAAATGCTTCGATTTGGTATCTCTTCTTATTTGACTTAAAATTTTCCATTTTCCATTGACTTAAAAAAAAAACGAATTTTTGGTCTTCAAATTTTAACATAACTCAAAAGCAAATGTGTTAGGTTATTTAGCTATCAATGTAAACAATACCAATATAAGTCAGTTGTCAGTTGATTTCGAAACTTTAAGACTTTCTTTTAAATGTATACCACATTTTCGGACAGAGTGAGTATTAATTACTAATCAAAATAATCGATTTAGCAAATTATTTATCAGTATTCAATCTACTATTTGAATTCAAGACGAAAATAACACAATCGTGTTTTTTATAAAATAAAGTAATAATCTATATATATTGCATTAAAGTTATTAGTATAAAGGCTTAATGATTATAGGCTGTAATCATTGAGAAAAAGAGTTTTAATAAGTAAAATTACTATTTTATTTAATAATCTGTTGTGTATATATAAGTATTATGTACTTACTTATAAGAAAGATCGTAAATCTTGGTTATTAAAGTCTGAATTGAATGTATTTCTCAAATTAATTAAATCAGCGAAGTGAAAGACAATTTCAGTAATAAATACCTTTAGAAGAGAAAAAAAATAAATATATGAAGTAAACCTTTTATAGTTTCCCGTTGTGTTTACGCTGTCGTAGACAGGCGGACGCTTCGCATATAATTTATGTTTGGGATATTAAAGTTTTAATGGGCTGGAAATAAGTTCCACAGGAAGACCAAAACATAACAAAAACAAAATAAAAAACCAGGGCAGATAAAAAAAAAACAAAGAGGAGAATGAGCAGGAGGAGAAGAAGAAGAGTTGCATATAAAAATTAATCAGTTAGTAAGCTAATAATAATTAACAGGTTAAAGCTTGACTTCACAGAATAATCATTATCATCATCATCATCATCAACATCAGACGACCGGCCTCCTTCCTCTCCGATCCAACAGCGTGTGCGATTTTCGTTCCAATATGTTTCCATCAACTCACGCGCGATCCACCTTTGTTGTGGCCGCAACTGTTACAAAACTTTGTTGTTGCTGAGTGCAACTTTTATTATGTTTTTTATTTTTCGGAATTTTATTATGATTATTATTATTACACGGATATATTCGTGTCGCTCTTTTTTTCCACCTCCTCTTCAGCTTCATCCTCCTTCCTCTTTGTTCCACTCTTTTCTTGTGGCTTCCTCCAGCGGCCTCTGAATGAATATTTTTAATTTTAATTTTGTATAGAAACATATTGAGTCTAATATAATTGTAAGAAGTCATCGCTATATATGTGAATTATAAATAACAATAAGAACAATAGATCGGGTAATGATAAATGAGTATTATGATGACAGGTTGTGCTGCGTCAGGTTTCTATCCAGGTGGTGCATGCACAGGACCGAAACGATGGAAATTTTACATTTGAATCACTTACTTCCACGTTGGAATTCCATTCGCGCATGCAGCCTTCGCATCTCCTCTCTGCCTTCATTCTTCTTCATCTACTGTGAATCAGCGAATCCTTTCAATCCTCGAATCCTCATGCTCATTTGCACACTCAATTAGAATGAAAAAAGGGAACTTCGAACCGAAATGGGACTAGACGGCCATTTACACGCATGCTGGAAATTAGCTCCATTGATCTATTTACATTCCTATCGGATTACTGGATCCTCCGAGGACTACCGCTCTGCCGCACGGATCACTCGGATTTCTCGAAGGTCACGAGTCCTGGCTACTATTATGTAGTAAAAAAATAATGATTTAGCATTCCTCTCATGGACCCGACCTTCGCTCTAAAAGACATTGTTACTTAAGATATTTATTACCATGTAAGTATACAATTACTTATTATTTATTTATTGAAAAAAAAAAATAGAAATCAATTGGTTTTTAATTAAGTATTATTTTTCTGGAATTCGCGGAATTTGTATTTTAAACGTAATTATACATTTGTGCAATAAAACATTTATCAACAATGAATATACTTCTAAGAGTATAATCTATTACATTCAATTTATAGCAAACTAACAATTAAATTAATAAAAATTAAAGCAGAATATAAAAGTAAAACTTTTCATTATATTTTGAAAGTTGAGTGTCTTGGATTTACTAAGTAGTTTTAAGATATAGATAATCATAATAAAAGTAATAATTAAATGTAAATCTTATACTACAAAAAAATACTTCCTGAATATTTATTTATAAAACATGCAATTAAAATAAAAAATAATTTATTACAATATTTTCATCATTATCCTTTAATTAATTTTCATAATTATAGTCTTGTGAATTGAATTATTATTTTATAAATATATATTATATATACGTTCTTAAAAAAAATACAATCTTCGTTGGCTTATAATCTCAAAATTTATTAAATCTTTCAGTTTCAAGTAAATAATTATTGATATAAATTTTACCATATTGTTATAGTAGTTTTCCTAAAATGTTTTATAGTATTATATCATTTTCATATTAATTCTATATAAATAAAGAAATCCTTGTTTGTTATTCTTAAAATATTACTATTACTATTTTTTTTTACAAAACTGTTTTGTGTACATATAAGTGACTTTTTTTTAGTTTTGTGGTTTGACATTGTATATTATATTCTTGAATTAACGGGACATTCCCCACCAATGTTCCTTGTTTTTTTCTTGGCGATATCTAATTTAACCATTAAATAAAAACATTATTAAGTCATGTGCAAAATTCTTCACCGTTAAGTTCTGTGGAGGAAGAAATCGCTTTTGTGGTTAGTAGAACTTAACTAATAAGTTTTACATATTTTTATTGTTTTTCATTTAGTGTTTGTGGAAAATCATTGTCCCAAAAAATACAGCTATCCTTAATATAAAACGATATTTTTACAACACGATTTTAGTCTAACACGATTACTGAAATTTACCTAAACATATCTCAATATTGTACATATTCAAATCAACGAAATGAACCACTGCTAAATGCGATATAGTAGTTCCAGTTTTCTGTTCTCTGACCTCTGCACTATGACAATTTTTATGTCAAATTTTGGCGTGTGACTAGTAATTTACCAATAAAGGAAAAATATTGTTTTTAATAGTATTGTTATATGTTATGTAATAATTTTTCAATTAATATAGTATTGATCAACAAAATCTGCAATCATCTAACAATATTTATAATATTTTTGCTGGATTTTTGAACTTTACCCTCAATTATGTATTGATTCTTAGTCCCATGTAACAAGATTTTGCTCAATATGACATTTTCTAGGTACGTAAGTACTGATTTATACGTGGTATATACTTAAATATATATTGTTTATGTCGTATAATTTTATTCACAATCTGTTCGTCAATGTGAACATTAAGTAAATTTAAGATCGCGGTTGACATTCAATGGATAATCTTTCCCGCTGGATAGTTACTATTATGATGATTTGTTTGACTGTGAATCTGCTGCTATCTTTAATACTGTTATTGTCCATCGACGTGGCCATATGCTGAACCTCATTCATTTTCACCGAGAGGGCTCACAAAGTGCCTTGCTTGACCAGGATACGAACCGGCGCCCACAAAATCGTGGGTAGGACGACTTAACCATTCGGCTATTAGTCGCTCTCATATACATATATAAGGAGATAATTAACTAAAACTAATGAATATTTGAATCATGTTAACCATGATTCAAAAGTGTAATTATTAGTTGTATGTTTTACTGGAATGAACGTTATTTTCGAATCTAAGAATTGTCCTTGTTACGTTAAATGAGGTAGGGGATGTCGATGGATCTGAAGAAGAAAAACAAAATGAAAAAGAGGAGGACGAGGAGGAGGAGAAACAAAACGTCGGGAAGGAGGTAATGATTTTCTTTCAAGTCCGAACCTGTTCTGTCCGCGGTGATATCTGTGTAATAACATAATAAAGAAGGCACGGGGGCTCTTCTCGGCGGGGCTTGGGTGGTCTAAGCTAACGCCCCGAGGTCCCTGGGTCATCATTAGTCTGTTGCAAAAGGCGTTCTAATTGCCTACCGCCCGAACACCCAACTACTCACACCTTCGTCCGTCCATCCATCCGTCCGTCCGTCTTTCCGTCTAGTACGTGACCGTTGCTGGTCCCTATATCATATGCATGTCGGAATTTACCGCAGACCCCGGCTTCGCCTTCACACATCATCTCACTTCTGACTTTACGCTTACATCTATATATTTTCAAACAATTGCTTTCAATCTCGTTCGCCAAGTTTCACTTCTCTTACCAAGAACAACAAATATTCCAATATTTCGTCTGGCCTTTGCCAACTACCACCTTTTTTATGTTTATCCATAACACACGATAAGTATACATTATGGAATACTTGTATTCTTCGTATAACATGGTAATTTTACAATACGATTTACTAAATTATACCAAATCCTTTCACAACAGGGTACAATTCATATAATACAGTTTAAAGCACTCAAAATTAGGGTAATTTCCAATACAATACTTGTGTCTACTTATTCTGTTTTAATATTTAAAATAATAAATAATAAAAACCTAAAATATATACACTCAAATATATCATAAATATAAATAAACATATTTATAATATTCTAGAAGATAAGATAATTCAATTCCTAATATTTGCTGTCATCAAGATTATCTTATCCATTAGGCACAGTGGGGCACTTTAGGCACGAGGTTTTTGGGGGACCATGAGATATTTGGGGCCCACGGAAAGTAGTTCAACAAACTACCACTCAAACTCTCATCTTTTTTATTAATTAAAAAAAACAGAATACATATTCCCGTACATTATTTTTTTAACAAAAATATTTAAATTAGAATAAACTTAACTGGCACCTAGAGCCCACGATAACCTTAATACGGCCCTGGCTGTCATCGTTCACGTTGTATTTACTATACAAAATCATCAAGCAATTCAGATATTTTGAAGAAACTTATAATATCTTAAATGATATATTAATTGTAGAAATGAATAATTTTTGTACGGCAAAATATGTCATCAAATTGTTTTAATTATTGTTTTTAATTGTTTTAATATATTTAAACTAATTTTTTAAGGAAAACAATTAAATAAATATTTGTAGAAAAACGACGGTGAATTATAATTATTAATGAAAACAAATTATGAAATTAAAACAACTTTTGATGATTCTTATATTCAACTGGTGTTGTAATTGTAGACCTAAGTATAGTTAATCTATATAATAACTGAATAATGATACTTCAATAAACGTTCTTTATAAGAACATTAAATATAAGTATGGTAAGATAATCTGCTTATAACATGCAATGTATGTATTACCACTATATCAGCGATTAAATGAAAATTGCTTTAGTAATAGATACTGCATCTAAACTTTCGTTTTCTATTATTTATATCTTACATAATCATAATAATAACATATCTATTACATATATAAAAATACATACAATTGTCAAATTATGTATATTATTAAAATAAATAATTTATTTGATAAGAGTATCAATGTTGTATGTATAATTTGTTGCAATTGTAATATATATATATCATATGGTTGTATTTGTAGATTTTTTTCCTGGATGTAATTATGTCAATTAATTATTTTTAAAAGTAGTTAATAATAAATACTGCATAGTTTTTTTTATTTCAAATCAATGTTTTGCTTACAAAATCTATATTTTTTTACACGTTGGATACAATGGAGATTCGTAATCTTTGAATGGCAAATACATTGTTCTATCCAAATAGAAAAAATGGATAATAGAAGAAAGTTAATTTACAATGTATTTTCACTTAAGTTTTTCATCGTTCGGTAAAAGTGCTAAGTAAAACATGTAATTGAAAAATGCGATTCGTAGCGGTCGTTTTTCTCGATGGAATGTCCGCTGGAAGGTTAGCTTTCCTCTAGGACGAGCAAAAAGGACTGGGACTGATGAATTAGTGAAACAAATACGAGCTTTTTGTCGCATTAAATTTACCGGTTGGCCAGTCAAACGGGCGCACAATATACGGCGCTCTCCGGTTTGATTGACAACTGAAAACTTTTAATATGCATGACATCGGCCGACTACTCGCCATATCCAGTAAACAGGTCCATCTCTATTCATCGCAAACTTCCTCCAAAAACGAACAAAAGCGAGCCACACCATCGCGACACAAGAAAAAATTAACAATTCTCAAAAGCTACACACACTGATGCTGCTTCTGCTTTTGCTGCTGTTGCCTCTGCAAGGACGAAAGGACGAAGGGATCCTGAATTTGAATTGGCCGGCTGGTAAAGATATAAACACGGTATCCGATTACTAAACGCTCTCACCTCTATTATGTAACTGTTTCCTTTCTCCTCATAACCGACAAAATTGTGTGTACCTTTATTGTTGTCCAAACCGTACAATTTGAATCGTCACATCCGCCTTATAATGAACTGCATCGGTTCACATAACCATTTCATTTCTTCTATATTAATAGATATATCTACGATGACGCTGCATATCTCAAAATATCCGAATTTATCGCTTCAATAAAAAGTACATAAAATATATTATTTTAATGAAGATTTAGTGCGCACCACAATCAGATCAGAGGAAGCACTAAATTCTGTATGATCAAATTTAGAAACCACTAAATCTCTGATATTTCCCAAGAAAATTGTGCAATTTTTTTTATTCTCCTCAATTATATTTTCTTATGAGTCTCTTGTCTTTCTCTTTCTTCTTCTTTCAAATTCTATTTCATCCAGACGCAAGGGGCACGGCATAATGTCTCAATTAGATTGAGATATTTCATGTGGTCGGTGTTGCACATGCATTAAACACCGGCAACGATAAATAATTGGAAAATAAATAATTTTATGCCGGCGACTAGTGATTTACATAATAATGCAATAATTAATCTGAATTGCATTTTAACCTTGCCGCGTTGATAAATAATGAACGAGATTATTGTAGTTCTCTTGTACGTCCAAATGACTTCAAATATTGTTTGTATCGGATCTCCTTTTTTTGGCCTCACCTTATTATAGTTGTTTTCTTTGTATAAAAATACCAACTCTTTAAGTACACGAGATTTTATTATATCATGTAATATTAATGATGGCCATTTTTATAACATCGTTAATTACTTTATTAATAATGATTTGTTTATCTGTAACTAAATAAATAAATAATTTCAGTTGTTTTACTATGTTAATGTTAAATTACCTAACCTATAAAATTATATATTCATTCTATTATTTCTAATACTTATTAACAAACGAATCATAAGTCATACCTCAATTAACAAATCCAATGTGTTGCATTTAATACAATTGTAACATCAGATTTATCGATATTTTTGAAACATTAAACCCTCTCTTCATTTCTTATTTCTTTCATAATTTTCTTCTTCTAGTACAACTTCTGGCTATATTTACAGCAAACTATATTTAGGCATTTCATTCTAAGAACTATCAACAATTATGGACTACGTTATATTAGTTAAGCAAGCAGTTTGTAATATTTACACTATTACTTATATTTATTGTTACTTGTCAGAAATACGTTATATTTATTTTTTTTATTAATAATTGAAATTAATATGTATTTTACATATAAATTATATTATATTTTTGATTGCATTTCTTTATTATAATATTTCCTGAATAAGTGTAATATTGGTAAAATCATAAATGAAATTACAAAACTTTATTAGTTTCTTATAATAAATACAGGTAATCCATTTCAGAATATACAACAATACCTCGCATAGTACGCAGTATTGGTAAAACCGGACTAATCAAGGACTTAAAAACAGTATTAAATAAATCGTATTAAGTATAAAAAAAATTGTTCGCTTTGAAATTGTGAAATTATCAAATCAGTCTATAGTAAAGCCGGACTAAGCAACGTATTGCTGAATTAAACAATGTTCAAATGGAAAAATAAGTTTCAAATTTTGTTGACATCTCACTTGTTGTATATAATTAGTTTGGATTTTTGTATGAATGCAATTAATCAATGCATGATTGTAGGTTTTTATAACTTTAGTTGTGGTTACCACAATATTTATGGTTATAATTAATATTTAAAACTAATTGCGTAATCCATAACGAATTCGAGCGATCTAAACTGCTCTGGTTCGCATGCTACATATAATAGCCTCACGTGGAATGCAATTTATAAACATGGAACTAAAAAGTAATTAAAAATTGGCGCGGATAGGTGGACGGACTCATCGAAGAATTTATCGAATGCGATTTTAACTGTAAAATAAATTATTGAAATACAAAATTAATACATTTATTTCTGCGTAATTAAATGTGAATAATTGTGTTTAATTATGCGCATAATTAAAACGGGAACAAGCAAGAAAAGGATATATGTATATATAAATATATAAAACAAGGAGCGCGCGGCGGCGCGTACGCATTAATAATAAATGTCAATATCAATTAATAGTATCCATCAATTTTCATCGAAGCAGTGAATATATGAAAATTATATAAATAATATTATGCTAATTTAAACTGTCGCATAATGATTATAATAATGCAATTAACACCGAATACATAAATATGTTAAATAAACAATAAATTATTGCTTACTGCTTTTTTTCCTGTTTTCATTATTATAATCGTGCTACCTTAAAAAATGAATATATGTATGTAAAATACCTTGAATTCATCATTTATCAACATGACAGTTATTGAATTTGTTATGGGATTTCAGTCTAAGTTGACATATTTCGCAGTTAGTAACATATGTAGTGAATATCCATAGTTGTAATATTAGTTCTTTAGTTTTTCAAGTGCCGCATAGAGGTTGTTCTGGGCTTATTTTAAAATATGAAGCATCAGGCACGCGCCTCCTGTGTTTATGCAGAAATCTGTCACTGTCCTATGAATGATTATTAGTTTTCAAAAGTAGTTGCACATATGAAATTCGGCTGTTGACCGATAAATTGTTTTCAATGTATTAAATAATTTTAATTTATTTATATGATTCCATTTCAAATGGCCACGCTAATCAAGCCAATAAGCCCAAAGGAAATTAAAACATATATCAGTAGTCAAATATAGCCAAAAATAATATGACCTAATAAGGGGAAAACTATTGAAAGAACTCCCATTGAAAGGAATTGTACTGATCATCCAAATATTTAATACTATACTACGTACAGATTATTTCCCAGTGCAGTGAAAAGTCGCACAAATTACAGTAATAGTTAAACCAGGTATTCCTGCCGAAGAAATCAAGTCGTACAGACCCATAAGTCTCCAAAAACTTCTGGGTTTGGTAAAACTTCTTGTTAACCGATTGCAATCTATTTTAGAGTCAAGTAAACTAATATCAGACCATCACTTTAGTTTTTGTTGCAAACACGGCACAATAGAGCAAGTAAACACAATAGTAAATACCATCTACCAAGACCTAGAAAGTAAAAAATACTGCTCGGCTGACTTTTTGGACATATCGCAAGCATTTGACATAGTTTGGCATCTTGGACTACCATTCAAAATAAAGAACATCTTGCCATATACATATAAAATGTATCAGGTGAAAATTGAAGACGAATCCAATAGAATCAGGGGTGTCGCATGGAAGTGTTTTAGGATCACTACTTTACCTTCTATACACGGCAGATATTTCTAAAACTAGACATATAGTATTCAATTGTGGGGTGCAGCCAGCAAATCCTTCCAATCAAAATGCATAATAAAAATTATGGTTCGTCAGGAATAAACAAATACACGAAGATCTCCATATAGATATGATCCGGGATACAATACCAACGGTATCGGTATTATTTTATAAAACAGTAATTATGCTTCAAATATTAAACAGATTTGGTTTTCATTTTTCTTTATAGAATAATAAAATCACAGATTTAATTTTACTAAATAGTTCTTGGGTTTGATTAAAAAATATATGTATCTTATATTTATGCACTAGAAGTTCAAGCACAAAACTTGCAAAGTGGATTAAATCAAATAGAACACTGGCTCAAAGAATGGCGAATCAAAGTCATCGAAGCGAAATCGGCTCATGACATCTTTACGATGAAGAAGAAAACCAGTAACTCTAAATAACAAATTTTTACCGCAGGTGGATCATTGGAATGTATCTGGATATTAGATTAACTTGGAAGAAACATAACATATGGACAAATAGAAAGCAACTAGGTCTGAAATTCATCAAACTGCTTGGGAGAAAATCAGTGGTATCGCTCGCCAACAAATAATTGATATACAAATCAATACTAAAACCAGTATGATTGTATGGTATACAGTTGTGGGCTTCAGCAAGAAACTCTAACATCTTAATATTTCAGTGATTCCAAAGAATAACATTGCGCACACTCACCAATGCATCCTTGTATGTCCCCAAATAGTATCATACACAATGACTTAATTACATACTATAGTGAAAGGTACCAAAGAAGACTACAATTACACCCAAATAAACTAGTGGAAAATCGACTTACCACATAGCTTTAATTAAATAACATTCGACTAATTTATTTAGATGGATACTGTTGAGTTCCCCATCTTCATTAAATGTGTACCAGCAACAAATTTACTTATTGTTCTTCTATATAAAGATTGTAAATAAAAATAGATGATATATAAAAAAAATATATGTTATATAATATATTATATTTTAGTAGAAAAAGGTATCTCGAATAAAATAAAGCAAATTATATGAAATCTATGTTGACATTGAATTGACAAATGTCAAATAAGTTCAAAGTGAAATATGCCGTGGTGTGGCTATTTTACGTCGCTTTTCGCGATATTGTTGAGCATATGGGGTATCGTCCAACTGACAGCGATGGGTGTATTTTTTTATATAAAATCGGTGAATATGTTTGCGGATCTAGCAGCGCACAGTATGACCATTAAGAATCCCGAGACTTTCTATGAGATGGCAGATCGACAGTACATTCAGACTGCCTATAACTGTTGGATTGCAGCTGCCTGCTACGCAGTCACATTGTGTTTCGCCGCTCATCAGTTTCGAGAAAATAAAAGACGTTCAATTAGTGTATAAATAATAATATTGTAAAGTTAGCTAGATATAATTTCAATATAATAATTATTATATATTCATATTGAACAAAACATGAAATTAAATTAGATGTTTTTTTTATAGTATTTAGGTATTTGTATTCTACTTCTTTGTTAAATTGTTATAGAAATATCTGAAATGTAATGAATATCGAATATAAAATAACACCAATAAACTTCATTGTAAACAAACAGTAAACTTCATTTTTTATATATATATATTTATAATAATTACATGTTAAGGCTTGGTTTAAAGCAATGATTCTCAAAGTGAGGGTTGCGAAAAATGCTTGGGGTGTTGTGGAAAAATTGACGACAAATCTCAATAGCTTCACAGTATAAAGAACTTTAGTTTTGTATATAATATAAGTATTGACTATATATTTACTTATAAAAATATAGTACATTTTTGGTTAAACATTATATTACCTCTACGACAATAGCGCAATAAATCTAGCAGATTATTAGAATCAAACCAAATTTGATTTTGAAACATTGAAAAAAAAAAAATATGAAAGAGTACCCAATTCTAAGTTGATTTCTCTACATTGTCTCATTGTTAACTGGAACATACGGTAATCAGCTAGCATTCGTATAGATTTCCATAATCTCTTTACAATTTCATATTGTAGATCTGGGCGACTAATAGCCGAATAGTTAAGTCGCCCTACCCACGTGCTAGTGGGCACAGGTTCAAATCCTGGTCAAGCCAGGCCATTTGTGAGCCCTGTCGATGTTTGCAGCAATAGGGCCATCGTTTATCACAGATAGACAGTGAAATGAATGAGGTTCAGCATATGGACGTTCAGCCAAGTCGATGGACAATGCCAGTAGCAGATTCACAGTCAAAGGAAATAGTGGAATCACAGAGCATCAATATACTACTGAAGTTAACCTACAAGACGACAGCCAACCTACAAATTAAAAAAAATAAAATCATCATAATGGTAACTATCCACCGGGAAAGAATACCTATCTAATGTCAACCGCAATCTGTGAATAAAATTACACGACATAAAAAAAATTGTAGATCTTATGACTCATCCATTCATCAATCAATTTTATTGATATTTTATTGGAATTTAAACTAAATTATATTTCTTATTACATTAATGTTAATATATCATAATACTTAACATGTTGTTTGTAGGTATAAGATTGTTAAATATTTCTTTGACCCTTTCTTAGACCCTTTCAAGAGTTTCTTACATGTTTATTGTCCACTTTATTATAATGTAAATTTTGCTTGAGACCTATGAGAATCGTTAAATTATTAGTGACATTTTTACCTTGTAGTATGGTCTATATGATATTACATTTTGAATGTAGAATATAAGAATCTTATTTTTATTTTCTATCTACAACAAATCGATTGTTTATCCTAAATCAACCCCTAAGAATATTATATTGACCAAAGCTCCAAATATATTCTACTATTTCTACAGAAATAAACTAAATGTATCATCGAAAATAATACCGTAAAATCAAAATAATACGCTATTTTTTTATACTATAGATCCTTAAGTGCTTAATTTCCAAAATATATATTTAATCCATATTATTTCTAGAGGATTTATGTTATAATGTCCAATACTTATTATTTTAATGTTTCTCTAATACAGTGTTTTTCAAACTTCCGCGGAACTCTTGTTGTTTATTGAAGTTTATATTAATAATCATACAAAATATTAAAATATTGAATAATAAAAATATAAATAATAGATAGAAAAACATGTGACCTAAATTAGGACCAATACAAATTTGTAAATAAATAAAACAAATAATAAAATAATTACACTGAAATTAACAGAATATATTTCTTTTAGTCTATAAAATATTATTTAATTCAGTTATTTATATTAAATTGTAGAAATTGAAATATATAGTTTATTGTTAAACTCTTTTTTTTGTAATTAAACTATTTTGTTAATATTACTTTATTTACCTTAGAATTAGTAGAAACGATTCTCGGAAGTAACTTACACGAAAAAAATGTTGCTTGAAATGAATAGAGCATTTGGAAATTTCTGAAAGTATCTCTTAATTATTTTTTATTTGATTAATGCAATGAAACCAAAAAAAGCGACCTTTTTCATTAGCCAGGTGATGTGTTGATGTTTTTTTGTTGTTGTTTCGATTTTAGGAAAAGCAAGATAGTAACAGTGAAACCCTCTGAGTGAATAATTAGTACTATTATATCTCTGATAATTTATATTAAAAAAAAACCTTTTTCAGACCCCAACCAAATGCGTCTCAGATCTTTACCTCTTTGTTGAGATAATAAAAAAAAAGTTATATAGATATTTATATGTGTGTTGGTTTGATGTCTAAGCACCTAATTTGGTTTTATGTTGGCACTAATTATCATCTTATGGTCAGAGGAGGATGTGTATGGTTTTTGGTTGCTACCCGAAACGTTGGTAAGCTCTTCTTCCGTCCATATAAAATTAACAATTTTAACACGTTTCGCTTTTATATACGTACATCGTGTGCTGTATCTGCTTGTATGTGTATATGTATGTATGTGTGTGTGTGTGTGTGTATGTGTAAGTGTGTGTTTTACAAGCGTCTAAAACACGTAATGCTCTCGCTACTTTTTGTGGGAGCTACTTATTCATCGTGAAAGGGAGGAGAGAAATATTAAAAGAAATGGGTAATAAAACCTGTTGCTTACGCCGTATTGCGTTGGCGAGTTGACACAACTCCATCATGATATATATCAAATGGGCTAACCGTGAAACTTCTTCTTCCAACGTCGGCTTTGAGAGAATCCTCGGATCTGGTCGCATGGGAAAGCGGCAAATATCACACGGCCACCATCTTATGGTATAAATCAGATGCCGAGGACCGTTTTTACGTGGCCAGAAAATTTAATGTAATGGCACCATTTTCAGAAATTAATTTCACCACGGTGCCACCTCCGGAGCGGACGTCTTCATTTCCTCGGGCCACGATGATTTATTCCTTCGAAGATTACTCATTGCGGCCCATTTCTGTGTGGGTCATTAGGAGATCCCGAAACAAATCATCGTTCTGCGGTTGCCAAAATTATGTCCAAACCGAAAAAGGCGCAAATAAAAGAGAAGACAAAGAGGGAACACAGAAAAGACGAAGACGAAAACTTCGAACGACCGCACAACCGCAAATAAATTCCCATTCTTATTCTCCTCTCTCTTTTTTTTCATTGTTTTATTATTGTTTTGCCAGCCCCTAATTGCTGTATTAGTGAGGATTTTAGCGGCGACGGCGGCATTTCCTGCCACCAAAATTACATCAATATTAAATGTCAAATTAGATCAGGTGCCGTGATTATAAATCGCTGACCTTTTTCTCTGTCCAATTAATCAGCTAATTAGGTCCATCGGAATTTCGCATACGTCGAATATTAAAAAACCTAATGACTCATTATTAATTCCGTTTGATTCATAATCTTTTATTATGAGAAATCTGGAGTAAAAGTATCACCTCCCGAACCACAATCTCACTTCTTATTTGTTGCCATCATTCCGACTAATTAATCCACGGTCGGATGTTCTCCACATATTTTGCCACCGATCTCCGGAATCTCTATGATTTGGAATTTAATTTATATTCATGGAAAGGCTACGTTCAAATGCCATTAAATCACAATTAATTAAATTTTTGTTTGTTGCGTATAATATTTTAAATTAAATTAGTTATTAAAATATACGATGCGAACAGGAAGATAAGTTTTAATGTAAATGGACCGTATTAAGAAGAACCAATAAATAAAACTAGGTTTCTCGTCGACAAAACTATAAATCGAGAAATATTCTCGTTCGAAAGGATCAGCTTTTCATTTTATTTATTAGAGTCATTCATTCATCAGCACGAACATATTTGTTCCGATTTCACACGAATTCATTATTATTTATTGTCTATAGATTATTATTAACTATCTCTTACATTCCAGAATAATTTTAACCGAAATTGTATACATTTGTTTTAATATGCAGACATTCTCTTCATAAGACAGAAGTAATTCAATTAATTTAAATGATAAACAATAGAATATATAGCAGCTCCCCTTTACAATTTTAAAAATAGTTATGTAACTAGTTTTAACCATTTCATATCCCATTGATTTGGACAATTTGTGTCAATTTAATATATATGTTATGTAGTTACTTAGTTACGTAGGTAAATATGAGTTCAACTTACATTTACCCACCATTTCAAGAAAATGTGTATATATACCTAATGATGTTGGGAAATGTGTAATCTCTAACTGGAGGACCAGGATTTAAGAAATGCTGCAAAATAAAATGCGAGACAAGAAACTATCTGAAAAGTAGTTACAGTTTTGTGCAATTCAAAGTGCCATTAGGAGGAGGGGAATGCAACGCTGTAATAAATAATATAGAATCCTATAAAATAATATTATTATAAAATAGTGTTTAAATTAAAAAAATAATAATAATATACAAATGTATCATATTTATTATTTTTTAATTTTTATCTATATATGTTGGAAATGTGTACATTTACCGGTCAAAGTAAATATATGAAGCTGATATATCATTTACCAACCAATCTGGTAAAAGTGTACATTTAATAGTCATATATCTAGTAATTATTTCAATTTGTGTATATATCACAACAATAATTATTGATAGTTTGATTTGTGATAGGTTAAAACATTTTTCAGTAAATTTTATAAACTTTGTAGTACTTTATTCTATGAATTGCTTAATTTTACATAAATATGTAAATTATTATTTTTTTTTTGCATTTTAAATAAAACTAATGTAAATTATTTTTCCAAAATTATCTTTATTTGCTATATTAAATTTATTACATTGTATTAATTGTTAATATTAAAAACAGTTGTTGATAAGAAATAAATAAAACTTATCATTATAATTAACAAATGAATATTTTGTGAATATAATTAACTGGTAATTGATATTTTGAAGAGCTAATTGCTGTTATTTTATTCTCGTCTCGTGGGGATGGTGTGAAGGCAGCAGTAAAATGTTTAATGGGATCGATTTAAAAGTATTTCGGGTTATCTCCTCGAATGCCATTTGGACAATCAGGGATCAATCAATTACCCGGCCGCCGATAATTTATAAGAAATACCGTGGCATTATATAATCGGGAGGAGAGAACGGTTTATTTGCTCCTGTCATCCTCTTCCTGCACACACACATACTCGGTCTTCACCATCCTCTTTCACTTTATATATATGCTGGCCTGTATGCGTTTGTTTCCCTCTTCCTCCGGCGTTGCTATCTTTTTCCATGTTCATTTGTAGTTTTGTTTTTTTTTCATCGACTTCTTCTGCGTCTTCTTCTTGTGTCTTCTTGTTTGTTCTTTTTTCCGTGTATTGGTTTTTGTGTGCCGTGCGGTGATTAGCATTTCTGCTGGTGGTTGGTTATAAATAAAGCAAGCGAGAGAGCGCACCGAAACACAAATTAATTACTGATTAATGCCCCAATTAGTCGGAAACGGTTCGATACTAAAAATAAATTGTTCGACGATGGGCACGGATCGGATCGGATGGTAGGATGGGAAGGGGGACGGGTCGCGGAGGGTGGACAACACGAAAGACAGCTGTCGATAAAAACGAAATCAACGTATATTAACAGTCCAATTTGCCTTACATGGATTTTTAATTAAAACCATCGCTGTTATAATTAAAATTCTAAGCGTCGCTTGAATGATCACGTGTCCGTGTAATTAATTACGACTTACCCGAATGACACGACGTCGCCGTTGTTTCGACGTTGCATATAGCATTGTCTAATTAATGGCTCCAACTTCCGCCCGCAATGGTCATAGCCGGACCGACAAACCGTTACCTTCATCATCTCATTACCCATCATCTTATCCCAACTAAAGCCATTCGCCTTTTCGTTCTCTACGTCCTGTAGGATCAAAAGGATCAAAAGGCGTAATTTGTTTTATTATATTTATATCTTTAACAATGACCTATATCAGTTATGAATAAGTGGATATATTCAGTTATAGATGGTAAGTCTTTAATGCAACTATTCTCAACATATATATTGCGAAATGACAGCTTAAGCCAGGAAATTAATTTTATGTTAAAACTATTTGGTCGCAATATAACTACAAACAAATATGTTAGGTTTGCAAATATGTTGAATTAATTTGTAATTTTGTCTTACTTCTAATAATTATGTTAATATTTCAGT
The DNA here is from genome assembly GCF_001412225.1 of Nicrophorus vespilloides. NCBI lineage: Eukaryota > Metazoa > Arthropoda > Insecta > Coleoptera > Silphidae > Nicrophorus > Nicrophorus vespilloides. Next base: position 71,216 of record NW_017098951.1, read on the forward strand.
AATGAAATAAAATATAAAAAAACAATGTTAAACAAAAGTATTATTTTGTATATATTAAAACTTATATAATTACAAAAAATTTATAGGACAATATCTTGTGTTAGAGCAGAAAGATATTTGCCCTTTGCAGCAAATCAATTTTCTTATTATGTTATTTTCTTGCGTTTATATTAGGTAATTTGTTGCAATAAATATTATTATTATCTAATGTTATTAGAAAAGTATGTATAAAATTCTTAGAATTGAATGATACTCCTTCCAAAAGAATTTCTTTTTTTTTAACTTTTATTTACTAATTTCTAAAATTTATAATTAGTAAATTATCATTAATTCCTGCAGTTTATTATTAGTATTAAGGACAACCAAAAGTTTTCTTTTAAAAAGATTTAAAAACTTGTATTAATGAAAAAATAAAGAGTTTCTATTTACAAGTCAATGTTTTTTCACAAAATTAAAAGCAAGAGTATAATACACATAACACTTTTACTCATTTCATTCGATATAATCATAGTTAGTTGTTGTGTTTTACGATATTATCAAAATCATTAAAGTCACTAAAAACCAATAATTTGCAAATACATGAATCACGTATATAAGAGGTTTAGATCAAAAGACAGATATGAAGTTTGAGAGAAAGTGAAATTTAAACTAAATTGAAATTGATAGATTTTGAACTGATCAAAAATATAATTTTAATATTTGTTCATAATAAATTTTTAAATGTCACAGAAAGAAAACAAATCTAACATATTTATAAGAAAAAACTAATTTCAATTTTATCTTTCTTAAAAAGTTTACAATAAAAATGTTTTCGAAATTTACTTGGCATGAAAGTAATTAGGACAGAAACATTGACAGGTTCTAAAATTGGTATATACATACTTCATTGACTTTACGTACTTTATGTGAAGAAGAGTTTTCAGCATTGACGATTATAAATTTAATGAAAAATTTATGATTTATTATCCGTAATTATTTTTTTATATTCCTATTTTATCTATCTATATACCTGGGGTTATGTAAACATTGTTGAAGCGAAAAGAGATTGTGAGTGAAAAAAGGTTAAGATTCTTCCGCTCCTGAAATAGCAACAAATTTCATTGTGGGAACCAGCGGCGGCGGCGGTTGTAGTAGGACCATTACGTGATCACACCTAGGTTTTAATGCATATGAGACGTTTCAATCTACTCGGTCCGAACTCGGACGGCCGACGAGTGAGTGCAGTGTGAGAAATGTGTAGACTCATGGTACGTAATGCTATGGCCGTGTCCATGACAGGCACACAATGGACGGCGCACAAGAACAATACCATAGTGACTAGCATGACTATCTGTGCCACTCTTTTTTCTACATTGGCTTCTCTCATAACATGCATATTTGTCTAATTAACTTAAGCCTTTTGTTACAAAACCCATCGAGAGGTAGACGCACCACGACCAATTAAATACAGGGTGTCTCATGTTTTTTTATTTAACCCACCCACTTTTATTATCTACACCAAAACATCTTTTAAAAACATTCATTACATCGACTAATAAAAAAATCTAAACCCCTTTTTCACAACCAATTATTAAATAATTATAGATTTAAATTATTTATTTACAAATTGTTATTGACTTTAAATTGGTTCAAAGTGATATTGACCGAAGTCTTTCTATCTTTACAAATAACTTTATATAACATATATATCAAATAATATTTATTATTAACAAGAAAAAGCTTATTTTACAGCATTTCTAATTAATACATCTAAATGCAATTAAAGAAAAAATAGAGCGATTTATAAAACTAAATAAATCTTATTCACAGACAATTATATTAGTAATAAAAATAATTATTATCAGTAAATGTAATCTATTACTAATTTTCAATAAATTATAAATTGATTGATTGTTATTCGGTATGATTTGTACAAATCAGATTTTTCGTGTAATTTTTTGTAGAAATATGAATAATAAAATGAATAAAAAATGAATAATAATGGTATATTTAAAAATAACGAAATTTTAGTATAATCTTTGGAGGAAGTAATTACTAAACATTAATTGTCAACCAAATACTGTATTTTTGGACTATAAGACGAAAAATGGACCTAAATTTTGGATGTGTCTTATGATCGGAAGGTAACATTTTTTCAATAAATTGTCTCTAAATTTGAATATAAAACAAAAAAGACTGCAGTGTGATCAATTATGCAAAACTATATGGAAACAGATCAACAGAAAGACAGTTTGATCCAGCACAAACAGAGAAAATAGTTCGAGAATGGAGAAAACAAGAGGAACAATTAAAACTGCAAATCGTCTCTCAAATCGTCTTATCATCCGGTGCGGCTTATAGTCCGAATAATAGGTAATGATTTTCTACAAAAACATATATATTATTCAGAATACTATAAATACTGTATGGATTATGAACATATTGACAAATTGAATTATAGGTAAATAAGTATTTCTTGGTTTTACGTAAAAACGGATATGAATCTAAATGAGTAAGATTGTTTTTCTAATGATGGTCCCGAGGCAGATTATGTTAAAATGTATCATCTTATATTCTAAGAATGATTACTCAAGGAAATATCGCTCAGAGTCAAATTTCTTTTGTTCAAATGGAAATTAATTTGAGTCATGTGTTGTACTATGAAAAAAAATAAGATATAATATCAATTATCGTTACTAGGAGTGGACACACCTGTTTCAGATAATTATATAGTCTCTTTGTGTTTTCTTAGGTACGTTTACTATATAAATTGCTTTGTATGATTATAGGAAACTTAATAATAATCTTTATTGCAAGTCGAAAACATTTTCATTCACAATAATAATAAGAAAACAAAAAAGATTAACTGCTGCAAAGGATTATTGACCATAAGTCTTTCTACCCATATCGGGAACTATTAAATTATAAAAGTGGAAAATATATTAATAATTATACATTTCCAGTGTTTATGAATTTGTTTACTATATTTTTCATTACAATGTCTATAGATTAGCCATTCGATGTATAATTGATTCATAATTGTTTATATAAAAAATGTATGTAATTATTAAAAAAAAAATATTTTCAAGAGATCATCAAGAGATTATACAACATAATTGGTATAATTTATATTTTATTCAAAAAAAATATTTAACAATAATTTTCTTGTGTGGATTGAATCCATTAAGTATTTCTAAGGAAACCTTGATTTCATTCAGGAATTGCCATTACATCTTCTTAATGGCTTTAATATTAAAATATGTATGTCACGGTTTATAGCTGAAAAATAAGTAGAAAATATTTACTAATCAATAATAGCAATTAAATTTAATAAATATATCTATCTACATCAAAGCCTTATTTATTAAAAAAAAGATATATCAAAATTTACTTATGTTTTATCAATAAATATATATATATAAGATTAGAGCTTTATTTATTAGCTGTTTATTAGTTGCCTAATTTGGGCCACTATCGTAATTTGATGTGTATAGTGAAATTGCGTCGTATGGCAAATCAACCAACATATGTCGTTTAGAGGTAAAGTTGACTGTTAAAATAAGTTTTCTGACAGTGAACTTCTTGTATGTAAATTACTTACAAATATTGTTTCCTTGCCTTAGAATTGAAATATATTATTATAATCCCAATAGTCATTGCTATAAATAAAATATCATTATTTTCTTGAAAAAATGCTCTTATTCAATTAATATTTTAAAATTAAAAATTTGTTGAAAATATTATTTCAACAAATTTTTAATATTATCTCGCATAGAACAGTTTCGATCAATCCTGATACACACCAATTGAAATATTTTAATTGAACAAAATAAATAATTAAAAATTAATATACATTAGATTTTCTCTTCTTGTGTAGTTTAATTTAACAAAAATAAACTGTACAAAAAGAGTCATGTTTAGTCTGATTTCAAACAGTTGTATTGGAATTTTCGCGTAACTGCACTATGTGAGGTATAGTACGGAATCGCATTTTGGCGTATTTCAGTATTTGTCAAAGTTGCAAATTTAGAAAATTGAATCTATTAAATTAAGAACTGTCCCTTTATTTAATACAAAATATGCGTTTAAAAATTTAAATATGATTATTGAACTATTTGATCCTTGAAATAAAGAAAACACATACAATCAGACTAAAGTATCTGCGTATTTTTTAAAATCTTTTTTTTATTATGTCGTGGTCTTTCTTCAAACCGTATCTCCTTTTTCAGAAGAAAAGAGAATTCAAATGGAGTCGTAAAATCCGAGATATCTCGCTTTTAGAACCCCATTTGAACTGTTTAAATGAAATTTATAACGACAGATCAGTGTTCTTTATTGAGATGGAACTATTTCATAGATATGCGGATTTTGAAATGGCCGTCTCTCCGCACAGATGCTCAATTGACCACCAATTAGGGAAATTTCACAAATTCCCCGCATCACTGGTCTCGTCCGTAATTAATAATAAAAAGGGAAGAAGAAAAAAAAAAGAGGATGGACGAGCTCCGCACATAAAACGAAATCTCTGCCACGGTTATTTTTATTTCATTTATTCCTTTTCTTTCTTTAACATCTTTTATATTTTTTTTTTGCTGTTGTTGTTGTTCTTCTTATTTCATCTTTCCCTTGCTCTCTCGACCAAAAAGGAAACATTTATAAATGTAGAAGAAACGTTTTGTAATATGTCGTCCATTCTTGCGTCAGACGAACATCCACATGGCATTCCTGTACAAGAATGGCACACGAGATTAAAATGGGCAAGGTAAATTATTATTATTATTTATTTATATGTTTTTATTTTATTCTCTTTTTTTTACAATCATTAGGATGGTAAACGACAAATAGCTTATTTCAATTAACCATAATACGCCAATTATTTGTTATCGAGGAAAAATACAATAATACATTCCTCGGGAATTGTATAATTAACAACACATAGAAATTATGTTACGTATAGATCGTTTTTTAATCTGCGTTATGTCGCAATGGAAAAATTAATAGCATATTTTTATAATTAATTTAATACGCCGAAGCGGAAACACTTCAGTTAATTGCACATTGTTTATTGTTCGATCTGGTGAAATTTCTGTTTATTTTATTGCAATCTCTGCGTTAAATTATCTTTAATTAAGATATAACTAATACAGAACCAATAAACGGTAATTAAGTTGAAATAGTTTATTTAATTTTCTGAGAAAATAAATTTCATTTGCGGTACTTCAAGTCACAAATGATTATAAAAAGTTATACGCTTTTGTAATTTCAACAAATTGCAAATATTAATTGCAGACGTGTAAAAAAAATATTAATATAATAAAAAAGGTATCACATCGACACATCATTTTAATAATTATAAGTAAATTGGCATAAAGTTGGCCTAAGTTGAGACCGATAAGTGTTTTTGAATAAATATATATAATTATATTAAATTAATTAATTAATTTTCCAATAATAATTTCAAAAAATATTACAATAATAATTAACTGGGTTGACAAATGAACGTTTGGTTAAAACAAAGAATGAACTTTAATCAATTATATATATTCAATTTTGTCTAATGATCTTTTGGATAAAACTGAACAAATGCGATTTCAGGTCAAGTTTTCCAATTCAAAGAGTTTTGCAAACTTCGCTATAAATGATAATATGATCATCATTAGTGCCATAAGGAGGACGTGACATCACTTCCCATACAAGCTCCAATAATTTTCCAAAAATCTATGAGGATTGATTTGGTGGGTCCCTATTTGCAATGGATTCCTGTACATTTTTCTTCAATTGCTGCCTCTAGTTTCTTTAGTTGATGGCAGTAAACCTAAACATATTTATTGACTGTTTGGTTTCTTGAATACAGCTCAAAATCGGTGGCAATCGCAAGCCCGACAACCGAAATCCCGTCTATCGAAATCCCGATGTTCGAAATCCAGACTTTCGAAATCCCGAGTGTATCGAAATCCCGACGTTCGAAATTCCGACTATATCAAAATCCCGACAATCTAAAACTTAAGATTATTAATTGTTGTTATTTATTGTTAATAATATAAACTAATTTTATTATAGAATATTTATTATTCTTAAGTTTTATAATTAATAAGTCAACAACAAAAAAATACAATATTAATTAATATTATTTATTGTTATTAAGAATAAATAAGAACAATTAATAATCGAGCAAAAGAGGTCTTAAAAATATTTTTTTCAGTATTCGTCGTACCTATTAAAATATAGTACAATAATTTAAAAATGTTATTGTTGAAATTATAATAATAAAAGACACTGTCGGGATTTCGATTGTCGGGATTATGGTAGTCGGGATTTTGATTGTCGGGATTATGGTAGTCGGGATTTCGAACGTCGGGATTTCGATACACTCGGGATTTCGAAAGTCGGGCTCTCAATTAGACGGTCTTTCGGTTGTCGGGCTTGCGATATACACAACAAAATATACACAACACTTTTGTAATTCCACCAAATTGGTAGCATGATCTTTCAGCTTTGGATGTGGTTGGATGTAGTCCATCAAGTTTGGATCATGATCCTTTTAGAATCTAAAATTTAGTTTGATGTTATTGTAGACCAGAATTTCTCAAAATTTTCCTGAAACGGGACACTTCGTAAATCCTATTCACTTAACACAAAGAATCAATTATGTTAAGTGAATCTTTTTCAATCCAAGACTTTTAAGTTATTTTCAGTTGTTTAACCACTTTGCACATAACGATCCGACTCAATTGTGACTTTCATTTGGTCATCGTAAACTTCAATAGGTTGACCAGAACGTTGATTAATTGTGAGTGAAATATCTTGATAACGAATTTTTTAAAACAATTCTGACACTTGCATTCTGTTAAACTGTCAACACCGTACACTTCACATATCTCTTTGTTAGCCTCAGAAGCTATCTTGCTTTTACGGAAATAAAAAAGTAAAATATATTGAAAATGTTTGGTTTTGCACTACATTTAAAATTGACCCTAAACTAACAACTGCTAACAAAATTACGCAAAATTGGCTTCTATAGGAAGTTAAAGGTCACATCTTTCAAATGACAGAAGTTTTTATAAAAAAACAACGCTATCAATTTGTGAAAACCGAAAAATCTTTCCCAACTCAGTAAACTTAATAAAAAAATGTTTTCTTAACATTTACATATTAATACATAATAAATAAGAAACTAAAACTTACAATTAACTAAATTTATTTTCAATTTGATTAAAAACAATAATTACATATTAAAAAATTAAACAAAAATAAGAATTGAAATATTTATTTGATCGATGAATGATAATTATACGTTTTATATTATAATTATTTCTTATAAAAAATGTATTAACGACTGTTTGATTATTTATTGTGAAACGTTTAATTTATTCCTTGAAATTCAATGGGAATACCTCCTAAATGTCATTGTAAGAATAAAGCGAATTTAATTATTTTTTTCTTGCAATTTCTTTTTACGTGATTCATTTTTTGACACAGTTTGCGTGATTTGATAAATCATTTTGAGACATTTGAATAGATTGAGTCATTCTTCAACAAAATTCCTGCGCATTAATTCCGCGAAATATTTAGTTACAAACATATTATTAGGGATTTTCCTAAATTACACTTGGGTAGTTATTTTTGAAAGATCTGAGTCCGTATAATGTGAAACAATTTGATGAAAGGATAAATAAGTGCCAATTAGATGAATTTCTAAAGTTTAGGAAACGTGTGTTTATGAACCCACATTTTAAATTTCATATCAATTTATTTATGTTCTTCATCTTCTGTATTATATAAATAATTACTACATTTATGTAACATATAGAATAAACACACACAATGAAAAGTAATTTAAAAATAATACCTTTGAATTTAGGAAAACGAATGCAAAATTATTAGTTTCAAAAAGAATATTATTAATAATGGCTATCGATCAAAGTTTTCCCTCCTTAAAATATTACTGCATTTGTAGATTTCATTGAGTATTTAATAACATAAAAAGATTTTCATATTAAAATCTTATTTTTTAACTTTTAGATTTTATCTATCAAATCTACAATTAAATTTGTCGACATTTTCGATTCTATTATAAATAATATATAATTTGAGTATATATTAAGAAATCTACAAAATAAGTAAAATCATTCAGATTTTAATTGGTCAATTAAATCCGTAATTAATCTATTAATCACAACTTTAAATCTAATACATTGAGATTCAAAATATAATGTAATCTTATTTATATTTTGTAAATTAAAATTTAGTTTTTTTTTTTTAGAAAATTTTAAACTGGACTGTAGTAAATCTGGACTTATCTGAGTAGCACTATGTGAGATATTACTGTATATGATTATATAAAACAAAAAGTACTTCCTTTATGAATAAGTTTAATTATATTGATAACAAGCAACAAACTTGTTCTAGAAAGAAGATTGTGATATTTGTTCTGCTAATCGTGAGTTTCTTGAGGAGGACGAATGCTGCTGGTACTATGAGGAGGAAGACTCTGCACTGAAGAGTGGGAGATTGTAGCAGCATACATAACAGAGGTGCTACTGACTAAAGAAGAAGACGAGCGGAGAATGCAGAGGGCCTACGAGGACACTGGAGACCAGCACTGACATAAGTAATCCAAGGAAAGCGACAGACAAGTGAGGACAATCAGCATCAGTTTCAATTTAATATAATATAAAAAATGAGACCAGAAACTCTTTATATTTCTTATATAATTTCCATGTTATATACAATTATAATTATTCATATTATTGAAAAAAAATGTAAAATCTATAACGAATAACTAAATCTTCTATAATTGTTTAATTTCTGGATGAACCTTCAAAAATTACATGAGGTAATTAATACAAAAATTAACCAAATAAATATTATTTTCATAATTTTTAAGTCAAAGTAGTTTACATGGTGAATTTTCCATGAAAACTTACATATAATTTATATGATAGCATGATAAAACTGAAAATTACAAAACAAAACATGATACAATTACTTTTTATATGACTGTTATTATTATTTATTTTGGACAATAACCTGCCCTTTATTACAAAATATACATTTAAAATGTTATTACTTATAAGCGGTTAATAGATTTTGTAAATAATAAATCTATAATTAATTATAATGATAATGCGTGTGAATATTTTGTCTGCATGGAAAAATATGCATGTTCGAACTATCTGCATTAAGAAGCCCGGTTGTTAATTTATTGTTATTTAAAAGATAGAGTTTTATGGGCACTTTCAAGTTCATGGGCATATTATGTGTAAACGTGTATGGGTATGTGTGTTTGAGTGTGTGCGTTGGGTATATAGATATATAGGTGTATGGACTCACTATATATACATATATACGTGTGTATATATGTATATACAGAGATACCGCATTGATGGCTTGAGGTCTAACATTACATAGCGTTGGCGGTATATTATTAATGGCTATTAGTTTCACTCTCACTGAATCGTTATTACCCACCACACGTTCACAACATGATATATTCGTGCATATATAGGAGACATACAACTCGCTCATCGACGGCCCTCCGAACACAAAGAGCAAAAGGAGAAACGAAAACGCGAACGCACTGTATATATATATTTATGAAGAAAAAAAAGGAACAACCACCAAGGAACAAAACTAAGATAAAGGAACAACTCTAAAACATCTTTATATGCTCTTGCAACAATATAAATACACATGCATATTTATGCGATTATATCGACGCCAATAGTTTATGCCGCATTGGAAACCTGATTTTATTTACAGTAAGCTGCTTCCCTCGTCCTTTTCCCGCCTACAGCCGACACCCCCACATCATTTAAATACTCATCTTTTCAATCTATCTTGTACTTGTCCATCAACGGATGTACGGAAGACTTCTTAAAATGAAATATCTAATAAAAAAAACATATTAATAAATGAAAAATGTATTTATAGGTTTAATCATACAGTTTAAAAAGACAGAATTTATAAAAAGAACTGAAAATTAAATATTCTGTATTCCATTCAAATCAACTGGTTTCCTAGAATGGAATACTTAATTTCAGTTTTATAAGCACAATTAAACCAAAATGACTTTTTGATACTTTTTGATTGAATAATCTGGGGTTTCACAAACTTTTCCTGCAACGGAACACATTGTAAATACTGAAAGGTAAGAACAAATAATCAATAAAATAAAAAATTAGAAAAAACATTAATTGCTTATTTAGTCATTATTTTATTCCTAGTTTTCACCTATCAACTTTCTTGTAGCACCAGTGAACATACTTTGGGAAACCCTGGAGTAATCCATACATGTCTTTCTTCAATTAATACAAGTGCAATATTTTATAGTTTTGTTAGTTTCTACACATACAAATACAAATCAAAATCACGTAGAGTTTGTTCAATATTTGACGTTTGAAACTATTTGTTATTACAACTTGCTTCTAGACTTTTCTTCAAAATGAGGTGAGTTGTGTGGTGTATTCTTTTTACTAGAAAACATTGAAATATTTAATTGAACCTTATGTTAACATTCGGTGGTCACTAACTTCATCTACAATACGTTCTGCCATAGAAATAAACACTGCAATATCTCGTATAGAGCGGGTAATCACTTCCGCCAATATTCTTGACTGTTTGAAACTGAGGAACCAATAACAATATAATTTTGTATACTAGTTATCCTTGGTATGTGACAATGTAGTTTGGTATTTTGTAATGTAGAAATAAAATTTAAATTAATTGAAATTAAAATCGAATTTGTTTAATTAAACTTTTTTTTTTATTATTACAACATTAAAATTAGTTTGTTAGTCCTATAGGCGGTGAACAGAATTCAAGATTTTTTCAAACTGTGAATATACAGTTTTGCGCTAGAAATGGGTGCCTTCATCGTGTTAGAGCTAAACAATGTTATATAAAAGTAGCGTGTTATATGAGTGATACCTGTAGTTGGATCGGTACTTAAAAAAAACTTTATGTGCCCTTAGTCCACTCGTGCAATGGCAAGATTGTGCCGTCCCACGGCGAAAGGCGGTTCGGAAAACAAAATTAAATAAAATATTAAAAATTAATAATAATAATATTTAATCACCGAGCGACTCGGGCCTTAATCAAGCCGAGTGCGGTTCGCGTGTTAAGAAAGCCGCATACAAATTTATAACCCGGCTCCATGAAGATGTCTTGGGTTTTGCCCCCCAGGAGGCGGCCTGTGTGGTCGCATACAACTTCATCAGAAGCGAAACGATCCAAACTCAAGACGCACACACACATATATACATATTTATATACATGCACGGACATACACACGACCCCTCCGACGCCCCCGTCATCGCCATTATTAAGTGGCATAAATTTTTATGCCAAAATCCATAAAAATGTCAACGGGTTTTTACCTTTACTCTCTTTTTCTTTCTCTCTCTCACTCTTTGGCCACTCGAAAACCCGAACACCGTACACCGTTTATATTTATACGCTATAATTTTTACGGTTTCGATCAATTGAACCCCTCGTGGTTCCTCTCTGCATATTGATGAGGTTTTTTTCTTTTGGTTGGGTAACTTAATTACAGGAGGCCTATTCGCATTTATTGCCTTCGCGCTGAAGAAAAAATGTCAATGCCCGTAGGTGATGTTCATAAAACGTCAAAATACAATTTTCGTCCTATCTCTATCTCAAAATATTGACATCGTAAACTGTATTATTCAATTTATACGTTCATTATCTTTTATACTTCTTTGATTATTGTTTTATGTGATTTTAATGTCAAATAAAAAAGTATTATATGATACTTATTAACAATAAAATTACAAAAAATATTTCACTCAAAAAAAGAAAGTAAAACAATAAGCACTTAAAATAATTGTATATATTCAGATATTTGGTGGAAGGAATGTTATGATCTGAAATAGATGTAATAATAGTTGAAACTGCATTTGTATTGATCACGAGTTATTTAACTAATTTATGTATTTGAAGTTTTACGATCCAAGTTGATACAAAGTCGTAATCTCATAAAATTTTACTGAACCGCAGTTTGGACAAGCCTGTTCTAGACTATTTATAAGTAAATAAGCTCCATTTACTTTGCATTTCTCAAATAAACCAAGATAGTTTAAAATAAAATATAATGCTATTATTTTATATTTAAGTTGATGCTGAATACGTAAAGTTCAATTTTAATAAAAAAAAACAGCTTGTAAATTGCAGATGTTCTTCGAGAGTTTCAATTTAGATTTGAAAAGAAAGTAAGTTAACTAAGGGTAATTAGATGCGCCATAAAATCGTATTAAGCTTTTAATTTTGGTGCAGGTTCAATTGGATTAACCTAATTCATCATCACAAAATTACTGGCACATGTCTATTTTAAAAAGAACTTACTTTATACAATATTGTGTATTTGCATTGTTGAAATAATTATATACAAATAAATATATTTAAACTTTATTTAGTTCTTTGTCAATATTTTCTGTTATATATATAAAACGTAAAGTTAATTATTACTTTTATATTTATGTAGTGTAAAGTATGTGTATTTATTCCGAATATAGAAATATATTTGGTAATTCTTATTATGTTCTTGGTTTCGATTTAAGAAAAAATATTTCAGGTTAGAAGGAAAATTCCACAGAGACATAAAAAAAAACTGAACAAATGTGTTCTCATCTAACATTAAATAACACGATGTAATTAATGTATTTAAGTAGAAATGTTTCCACTGAAAATCGGATTGATTGAAGTTGATAACTAACTAGAAGTGACACTTAATTATTTTATTATTATCACGCTCCATCGTCGTTCTCTTCTTGGTAATACTCATGTCCATCGTTTCAACATTTTTTTTGGTATAATAAAAACAAATGCAAGTAAAAGCTAAAATAAAACATCATTCACACTCCGCCTGTTTACATCAGACTTGACTGACAACCGTCTTGAGCAAGACCAGACGTTCGTGGATTAATTGTTACACTCAATTTTAAACTCTGTTTATTTACTTTAATTATAGACGGACCCATAAATATTAGAAATCTTCCACGAGAGAAGGAACGAGCGAATCCGCGAAAAGCACAAACAGTTTTTAATTATTTTGCCACGTATCCAAATTTATTAATTAATTAAACGCTGAGTGGTTGATGGCTTTTGTTGAAACATTAATGATTAATCAACAGATAATGAGCTGTCCGGACGCGTTTATTTACGGCGTCGCGTCCTGTTTGCAGCCTTCCACTACTTCTCGTACCTTCAAACTCTTCGCTGCTCTTCGTTCTCCTCGTCATCTACCCACGTGCTTTATTCGCATTATTAATATTAATTAAAGTTCTAACTCAATTCGAGTTATTCGATAGCTGCGTGACATTAGAGGCTAATCGAGGCTGACCGTTCTGCTTTTGCTTTGTCAACATGAGCCGGGTAATTGGCATTTGCAATACGACCGACCGGACTGACTCTCTTGATCGGTTCCAGCAAGCGTGAAAATAAATCCCAAGAACAAACAACGCTTTTGTACATCGCCATATAAAACGCATTTACAATCTCAAGGGCAATATATTTCATCCAACATGCACGTTTTAAATATTTCTTCTGTCCAACTTGTACTTTCCTCATCTCTAATAAACTATACTTAGTTATAATATAATCAGTTCCGTCAACATCCCGCACTCTTTGGAACCGTACTAATCGAGGATGCAGTTTTAAGGAATAAAAATACAAATTCTTTAAAATGTATATTTTGGTCAATATATTTTTTTTACTTTTCAAACCGTACTATGTCAATCTACACTTATTGAAGCCGCACTATGAGAAGCATTGCTGTATTTTAATAAGACGAAAAGACTTATAATTAAATGATCTTTGCAACAAATATTTAGAATGATCCTTATGTACTTATTTTATTCATATCTTTTAATTTGTATGACGTGTAATTATTGCTATAAATATTATTATATTGATATAATATGAAATATAAACAATTAATAACAATACAATTTCATAAATTTGAAACCTAATAATTATTGTACATTATTTAAATACTTAGATTCTAGCTGTCTATCAACTTTACTGGGTTCCAATAATACGTAAGCTGATCTTAATTGCACGGTGTACAAATGTGTTTATTTAATACTTGGTACACTGGAATATCATTAATATTACATATCACGAGTATAATAAACATACTTAATTTAATAGTATTTACAAAATTTAACGATTTATAAGAACTTTATTTGTTTTCAATTAATAAATAGTAAAATCAAGCCCTTGCAGTAGTTGAATATAATTTTAGTTTTTGTTATCGTATTAAGTTTTTTAATTTTTATTATTTTTAATAAAATCGTTTAACGAGTTTAATCCGTTCCAAAATTTCCGGATTTTTACTCGTATAGTGGAATATAATCAAACAAGTTTTAAAAATGATTAAAAATCCGGGACTTCTGTTCTCATTGTCACTCGTTATGCGAAACGTTGCTCGTTAAACGAGTCATTTTTCTTACAATTAATTTTGTTCATTAAGCGAAATGCTCATTATGCGAGCTGCTCGTTAAGCGAGGTTCCACTGTAATAATATTTGAAAATCACGAAATATATTGAAACTGTTGCTAGTCAATTGTTGATTTTAAATTCATAAAATAAATTGCATAACAAGGCCAATAAAACATCATTTTTCTATTTATTTTATTTAATAAAACTTTTTTTGTTATTGACGCGTTTCAGCTAAGAATTACAAATTGAAGAAAAATCAAAATTTTGATTGACAAATACGAATATCTAATAAGAATATAGGTTATTTTGAACTAGCATACATGTAGAAATAATAACTTACCACATAGATTCATATTACGAATACACAAACTATCCATTAATCACCTAAAATGTTTTTTTTTATAAAAATTAAGTATAATTTTATTCTAAATTCTGTTGAAAAACCAAAATAAGTATATTTAGCATACATCTTGCATAGGTACCATTTTATCAGTTAGAGAACCTTTTTTATAGAAACTTATGGCTTTCTTGTATTTATGTTCTATAAATTGTTCGGGAACATAGATCACTTATACACTTATTTTTTTAAACACATGTTTTACTGTACGTTGATGATATGACTAAGATATTGTGTAACATTGAAATAAAATGATACATCAATTACCTGATATGAAAATATTTAAGAAAATAAAACATTCGGTCAACTGAATAAAATAGATTCACTTATAATGGTTTTAATTCATTAAAATATAGTTTTATTTTTTAATGAAGTTCATTTAATTCATTTTAGATTCAATACTAATAATTAGTTATCCATAATTACCAGTGCTGAATAAAAATTACTCACCTAGGATAGTATTTAATGTAATAAAATATGCACATTTTATGCGTGTATTATTTGCTGTTTATAAGTACGTATTATTTTTTGTTTGACTGTCACAACAATGTTATTATAAAGGTAGTCATAAATTTGTATGGAAGTTTATTTCATAAAAAACAATAGAAAGCAAAGAATTCTTATTTTTCGAATTATAAAAGATATCGGACTACAAGACGCACCAATTTTATGTCGATTTCACTAAGTAAAGTGGTACACCTAGGTATATACTCACCTATAAATTTCTTGATTGAAATATATATATGAAAATGTGAAGGATAAGTTAAGGTTTAATTAAATTTAATTCAATAGTTTTCGATTGCAGGACATCATTTATTAGTATACAAGAATTATATAGCAAAAAAAAGTAGGAGATTCACTTTCAGCAAAGTATTATTATAAACAAGATTTGCTTTCAATTTATATGCAAATATATAAGAAAAAATATATATTTATATTATGTACAAATAGAAATTGTGCTTAACAAATATACAAACCGGGCTTGCGTGTACGGAACGTCCAACGCGCGGCATTCATCACAAATATTAAAAAAAAAACTGTATCACACCTAATTCCATGTAATTATTATATAAATTTAGATCTAGAGGGGTATATACTATAAGCACGTGCTTATCTCATTCTCCAGGAGGCACGTTTGGCATTTCACTTCACAGCACCAAATGAACTCGCAATTGCAGTTACCGTACGCTTTCTTCTTGATGGTGGTATGGCCTCTGCCACAGCAAAGGATGTCGCAGCCTTCCTCACCTTGCGAGGTCGCATTGCATTCCCTACCTTGGGTACCCAGCGATCCCACGGTGCTGTTAGGTGTGCAGAATTTTGGCGATTCTTCCGAGTACACTAAATCTTCTCGGTTCGGCGGCTTGATAGTATCGCCGTCTGGTATGAAGCTGTTGCCATCGTTGCCTGCGATCACCTTTGCCGCGCCATCGAAATGCTCCTTCAGACGGTTCCCGACTTCCCGGAAGGTCGGCATCTTCCTCCAACACGTCCTCAGCGCACAAGAACCAGACAATCCGTGACACTTGCAGTCAGACCTCATGTGCTTCTTAATCGCCTGTGAACAGAAACAGAAAACACAATTGAATTAAAACATTGATGTTGATTTCGTTTTAATGTACAGTACCATTCGTCCAGCGGCGTAATTATGCAGTTTCACGATGGTCTTCATGTCACTCATCTTCTTGTAGCGCGAGTCCATGAAGTCCTTGGACACCTTGATGCCGTAGTTGATGTTATCGCCGCATCCGGTCCACTGCCACTTGCTCTCCGGAAGATTCATTGCGTTGCTTGTTCTCTTGTCCCCCTTTTTCATTCTCTTTACGTTTTTGTTGCATGAACAATCCGTCAACACGTTCATCGTACATGCCCTTGTTATTGCGTAAGCCACCCCCGCTGCCGTCAAAGCGTTCACAAATCCTGTTTCTCGAGTATCTGCAACAAATCATATACATATTCCACATTGAAAATAGATAATGCTAATTTATTTATATTGGAAAATAATATTATGATAATTATAAATAATTATTATTACAACAATTAAATTTTTACTCCCATAATAAAGTTAATTAGTCTATAAAACATTTTTTTAAATAAGTAAATTTAAAGTATAATAACATTAACGACAAACAAATGAAATAATTAAAATGGTTTAATTATGTTCGATTTGATTATATTACATCCTTTAAATTGCGATATTATTCTGAACACCTTGATGAAAACGGGTATTAAACAAACGTAGAATCAGAGCGGACAGATTTCTGATCATGTGTCCGATCATGTGTATATATATTCATTATATAAATAGAATGTTACAACTTCTTAATATAAAACATTAAAGAACTGAGTGATTTTAAGTTTTTTTTTTCTATCTTAAAATAAAACATAATTTGTTTCTTATACAATTTGATAATGACACATTTGTGGCTTGCAATGCCTTGTGGTTTGTTCTAGAAAGTTTTCGATTTGTCCTCGTAAAACCATTTTCTTTAAATGTTTTAAGATTATCATTAATGAATAAGTACATTAAATAATTTAAAAACTAAATGTAATTGTTTTATAATAGAAAGTTACTGATAATAACACATTTCTTTAAAAGCAACTTACATGTTATGTTTTATTTAATAATTATTTATATGTCAGAAGTTTATCAAAGAAATTTATCTCAATAATTTGAAATTGAAAAACAGCTTACGAATTATTATTTAAATATGAACAAGTTGTATAATTTGTAAAATATGTAGATAATTGCAAATTTTAAATAAATATATTCAAGATGTATTAGCATTAGTTGTAAGTGATGGAAGGGAAGGTGGATGAAAAAAATGATTATGTTGATGCGAATCACGAGCAGAGTCAGTGGACGTACGTATATATGTTACGTTTTTTCGTAAATAATTTATGGTGAAGGACAATGGCTTTTTATTTTTTGAAATTTAATTAAGACAGAAGTTAGAATGAATAATAGGCCGCATAAATGTGTACATAATATAATATATTTGGGGTTGTGGTGGAGACAAGTTGATGTTTGGGTGAGCTGGGAAGCGGAGAGCAGGAGAGATGCGATGAAATTCTCTCAGTAGTTGATAAAAAACCTCGAATTCCATAGTAAGGGCCAATGTTTACAGATTTGGAATTGGACTGATACAGGTATGCGACTGTCAGCTATAAATCCAAAACGAAGAGAAGTCCATTGTCCTTCGTCCATCCTCTGCGGTGCGTGCGTGTTTCGTTCCGCAGCGTCGACCCAACAACATCAGCAATGGGCGACATCGAAGACACGCAGATAACCGATTCCAGATATCATACCTTTCGGAAACAATTATCGAAAATCATCGATGGAAACTTGAACGAATCATGATTAAAACGGTCGTATCCCCTCGAGATAAATTTTTATTTCGCATTGTGCGCGAAGAACGAAATCACCATTTTTTTCACGCCGAAGAAACCCATTCCCTCGTATACTCGGAAAATGCAACCAGAACATTTTATTGCCTGCCTCTGCCGCAGAAGGAATTCGCGAGATATTCCAATCTAGCTGGAGCCCAAAATGAAGGCAACAACACAACACGACCAACTGCACCAGCAAAAAACACTTTGTAATTTTAATTTTGATTCATTCGGGCCTGTCGAAAGCGAATACCCAGTTCTCGTTCCTTCCTTTTTGTACTTGCCACTCGAGTGTTTGAAATGTTAATTGGACGGAATGATTTCGGGAAATTGTTCCTCGAGAAAAATGTTTTCATTCCCATCCCCCTACTCCCTCATCCCAACGAAGTCAAGCCAAACCAAACCAAAGCAGGTAAATGCGGAGTATAAACATAAGAGGTAATAATTTAACTCTTTGTTGGATGCCTTATCTTAAGTGGTAACAGTTGATTTAAAAGCTTACTGACAAGAAGCCCTCCGGTTTTATCAATGCGACTTCTTGAAGCTACCTGACCGTTCTTCCTCCGTTGGACGATGCCACCACCATCCTTATCTCGATGTCGCATCTTCCAGCAACAATCTCCTATTAATTTACACCTCTAATTTTACGATTTTATGACGAATTTCGATTCCATTTTATTGCGGACGGCACTTAAAAATAAAAGACGACCGCATGCAATGTTTACCTACCGCAAAATTTATTTACATTCCACGGGGCCCCAAGCTTTATTTATTTGGAATCGGCTTGTGGGTGAGGTAAATTAATGACGGAAAAAATCTTAATTAAGGCATACCCCGAAAGTATCTCACGTTCACGAAGGGAAACACATACACACATCGCGAGAGAGTGAGAGAGGAGTATTTATTTATGTACTGGCCAGGTATGAAATACGACCCTCGACCCATCTCAATATGGTTTATTATTACAAATATTTTTCACCTGGCTTGCTTCGATATCCAAATCAGCGATTTATCGGGCGCTCCGCCGTGTCTCATCTTCCTTCGCCCACGGATCTTCATCTTGCGTTCCTTCCGCAATTAAATGATGTCTACCCCCTCAGATCGAGGATCCACCAGATACAACTTCTAATGATTTAACAATCTGCGTGCGCTTGTATCTGCATCTGGAATGCTCCAACAGAAGACCACAGCAACCCAACCCGATAAATACTTTATACATATATATAAAGCTACTTCTCTCCCTCCTCAACACGTCTACGGCCTCTCTTCTTCAAGTCCGGACCATAGCGGGACGACATCAACATAAATTTGCCACTGGTTTGACAGACGGAATGCTCCTCTCTCTTTCTATCAAGGAGAGACGTTATACAAGTAGGCAAATGGCACTCAATTATTAACAAAACTTTCAACGGTTCCAACCTGATAGCACAGTCTCAAAGGCAATTATCTTTACCTAAAATCATCCCAAATCGACGAGGATCAACCCAATGACAATCAGAAAAGTCTCTCAAATTTTTACCGGTTTTTATTACCTTCGTGATCTATGCCTCACGAATTCTAATTACTAATTTAGACAACTATACCTATGCAGAATAATAATTATTACTTTTACTCCTTATTCCTCGGAATATCTGAAGATTTATATAATTGAAAATATACTATACAAGATGAATACAAATTCTTCTTATTTTGTATATATTTTCTTTTATTTGGCAGTTTTACATGTAATAATTCAGGTACACTATTATTTTCTTAAAGAATTTACATGGTACCTTATACCATGGAATAAGTTCATTTGCTCCTTGAGTTTGGGAAAATTATTCTTAAATTGTTGTTTATGTATTTTTTTATTAATAGTTTATTGAAGTAAACATTATTGTATATATCAGGGGTGGGCAGACTTTTGCCGCAAGAGCCATAGTTACCTACCTGAAAATATTGGAAGCCACATCTAAAGTACAGCAGAACCTCGCTTAACGAACATTTTGCTTAATGAGAAAAATAAATTGTAAAAACAATGACTCGCAAAATGGAACGCATTAACGTATATAACATTAGTTTGTATGGGGAAAATTGTTTCATAATACGAGTAAAAATCCGGAAATTTTGGAACGGATTATGCTTGTTAAGCGAGCTTCCACTGTATTTATAAGATTCAGAAATTAAAAAAAAGCAAATATTTTATTACTTCAGCCACACCAAAATACTCTGAAGAGCCAAAAGCGGCTCGCGAGCCACAGTTTGATAACTCTTGGTATATATGAACGACTATCCACCCTATTTCTGTTACACACATTTATTTATATATAACTACAAATTATAAATTACGAAATTAAACTATAAAAAATACTTCAAATGTATAAGATGTTTAAAAACAAAATATTATATAACAAGACTCCCTATTGTAAAAGAATTTACATTGAGTAGGAAGTAGTGCATTTAAATTTTAATAGCATAATTAATTGAACTGTTTATAGTTACGTTTTGTTTAACATTATTTATTTCATTTTTATATGTAAAATATCTTAAATAAGAATAATATTTGTATCAGATCAATTTATTTGTTTTCTTGTTATATTATGTTATTTCTTTTTGAGCATGTAATATGATTTGTTACAATAAATTTTATTTTTATTAAGAATAATATGAAAAATCTGTCTAAAAGTTAATGAAAATATATGGATTTGTTATGACAAACATAAATAGTTCTTTCACTTCAAAATAAATTATTAATTTATGGTGAATTATACATTTATAATATATTTGTTGCTTTTCACACTAAGGACTGAACATATATAATAAATAAATAATTCAATTATATTATATTCAATTATAAATATAATCAAAATAATTAACCAATTAACTTTCAGTAGTTTTTCAAATTATTGTGAAATAATGTACTAAAAAAGGAATACATCTTACAATTTTATTGTAGTTATAAATCAAATGAATAAGTTCAATATATATATATATAAATGTTATTACATAATTTTATTTTGTATTATATATAATTGTAATTAAATTTATTAAGAAAGAGCCTGTTGAACTTATAAGGAAATTTATAATATATTTGCTATTAATCAATACTGTGACTACTCATTTTTTAAATAGTGAAAGGTGAAAATAAATCAATTTCTTATGTCAACTGCGCCACTGATTACGTTTTGCAATGCTGCGTTATTTCCCAGATGACTGAAGATATTCCTTACGTAAGTAATTATTAAGCGCGATCGTTGATGCCTTAATGTAGGCCATTCTTTGGAGAGCATAATTTATTGAGCATTATCTCACGATTTGTATTTGCTGGATTTCCGGAAGACAACCGTCGTGACTATCCTAAGTGAGTTTACTAGAGTTGCCAAGTTGCATGCAACCTATCCAAATAGGTTACGCGTTAATTACTTCTACGATTTATTTTGATTAATTGAAATACGAAACTAAGCCGCTTAATTAGTAATGACTTTATATGGAAACAACTAGTTTATGAGCGACTGTGGGATTGTAAAGACTTCACCTATCGAAACGTAAAAGAATATTAAGCAAACATTAATAATTGATTTAAAGTTGTTGCTACACATATATTCAATCGAGAAATCAATTAAAATATTGAAATTATAATATACTCCCTCTATTCCAAAATAAGTGTCCGATTTTAATTATTTATGTATTATTGAAATAATCAAATTAAATGTATCAGAACTTACTTATTCAAATTAAGCATGGAAAAAGTGACTCTGAAAGCCGCCTGAAGTTTGACATTTGTCAAAAAAGTTGTAGCGAACAGCTAAAATTTTGTAACAATTGTTAGTTTGTTTTTCTTACCCGCTGAAATTTTGTTCAAGATTAATTATAACGGTCGTCATTTCAAAAAGTACCCAAAAAGTCTATATTCAAACAATTATATAGAAATTAATTCCTGAGGTAAAAGAAAAATGGCCTTAGGTAGTAACACCATGCCAATCAACTGCAGCCAGATAATAGTAAATTATATTGCAGTGTTGATGATGAGGAAGTGGTTCGCGCTGGTACTGAAAATGGGTGGAACATAAGAATTAATTGTGTACCACCAAACAACCCCTATTTCAAAGTCCTAGATTTGGGTTTGTAACGCCATTCAATCCCCGTTCAGTATTGATGAACTCATTGCGGCCGTGTATGTGATGAAATAACTGCGGAAAAGCTAGACATTTTTTCATTATATTGCAAAAGTTTATGGAATTGACCATACTTCATAAAGGAGACAACGATTACAAGCTTCCTCACATAAGCAAGAACAAACTGCGCCTTTACAAGGAACGTTGTAAACACGTCAGGAACTTGACCGTTTATAGTTACTAATTTGTAAAATAATACTCATAAGTTTCAAATGTTTTCAGTTTTATGTTATATTTTAATTATGAAAATGTCCATTTGCATATTTTATTTATGAAATTGGACACTTATATTACAACAAATATATAAATAATGACAAAAATATAAAATAAAATGTATCGAATTGTACTAATTATTAACAAATTAGATGTATAGTAAGAGCACGTTTTGCGCTTCCTCGATTAACGATGTAATTTTTGTGATGTTTTTGCAATAATGCTATTGAATTATTGTTAGGAAGTAAATCTTTTGAAATCAGTAAGATAGATTATAGTGAGTAATTTGATTGCGTTTAACAGTGATTGATCGACCTTCAATGGCTAATAATACAAAAGATTGGCCGTCGATCTGGATCGGATCTGATCTAGACCTAGATTCAGTTCGGTCGCTATTTTGGCGCACTGCGTCGATGAAATATTTGATAACAAACAAAAGCCAAAGGAACGAAATGATTCAGACGAAGCTGTTCTTGCCAGAGCAGAGCTAATTAATGGTTTATTATGAGATCGGCCCATTGGAAATACATTCACAACAAACCATTATTTCCAATCGATGCGATTAATCTAAGGATTCGGTCGATAGCACCGTGTAATTGCTATTAATTAAGATTCTATAAATACGCCATTTGGAAACGTCGATGCTCTTGAAATTTATATTCAACGAATTCAACTTGATAATAATATTCCTAGGCAAATAAATCTTTATTTTATAAGCCGCTGTTCTTTTCGCGTCAATTACAAATTACAAGTGATCTACGTTGTACACATTTATATTAAAATTCATTAAGAGATTGTACTTAAATTACAAATGTAATTTATCTTCGATAGTTGACATTTTTATAGGTTTTTAATATGCTGTAATAGATGTGATTAGTTTATTTCAATAAATCAACATAAAACATGAAGCACATACAAAATCATTGTTTAAAACAGATACAGAATTTTAGAATACTTTAAAAAAATAAATTTGTCCAAAAAATATATACATACATGCAACATCAATAAAGAATAACAATAATTTATTTATAATATGAGTTTTTGTTAGATATGCCTGAAAACTATAAATTTGTTTATAAAAAATCATGAAACTTTAAGTACTGTGAGACAAACTATGGCTATAATCGAAATAATTTAAATTAAATAAACAGTCAACTTACATACAAAGTGAACTCAGAATTTAAAGTGAGTAACCAGTTGATTGTGTTTTTTCTCTCTTTCATTTTATAATTTCATATATTAAAACTAATAATACGCAAATCAAGATTATTTTCACCATAAGCACATTGAAACGTTTTCAATATAATTTAAAAACGTTTTTAATAACTTTTCGGCAGAAACTTTTTTTAATTTTTTTTATCTTCGTTTCTAAGATTTCCTAAATCTGAAAATTTCTAACATCTTCTTTGTCGACATTTTTGTTTGTTTCCCATCGTTATCCAGATGGATCAATCAATAGGAAATTGTCAAATTTCTTAAAAGTTATTTTCTTTTTCTAGTACAACACCTGGCCGTATTTTGTAACAAACATTTACGCATATCTAAGTGACCTCTTTCCAAGAATTATTTTTTGATTAGTTTAGGGTTTCAGGATGTTTCAATTATTGTTTTCTTTTTCGATTTATACGAAAACAATATGTTCAAAATAGATGTAATATAATTGGTTAATACTGAAATTGTATAGTTTGATCACATAAACTTGTAGTTAGTTGCAACAAATACTTTGTCATTTTTGCTGCTTATTTTCATAGTTGTCTTCTATAATCTTGTTTCAATATTTTTTCATGTTTTTTTCAACTAATTTTTACCTTTTATTACATTAACCGAACCATATTCTATGATCTATGTATACGCACATTTTTACTTAGAGAAATAATATATAAATTTGGAATACGTGTATTAACTTTAAACATTTTCAAATAAGTTCATTTGAGCCTTTTATTTACTTTGTTTAAATATATAACTAATAAAATAGCAAGATTTTTTTTTGATACTTAGAACTGAACATAATATATCTTTGTTAATATATAGCCAAAAATATATTCGATACTGTAAAATATAATATTATGGATTGTTCAGTAGGGTTCGTGTAGATATGGTATATATATACACACACACAAGGTTTATTTTTTCGTTGTATCTGCTGTGTATATATGTGTAGGGCATATAAAGAACGATCATATCTTTTGAGTGAATGAGATAGATCCCCGTAGAGATACCACCTACTGTGGTAATTGTCATTCAGCGTCACCTCTGCCAGATAAGTATCTGTGCGCATAACTCAACTAGAGCTCATGCTAAATCACATTTCCAATTACTATATAAACTCGAACTCACTTGAATAGATAACATATAAAGTTACTACATATTGATGCGGAATTTATTAGATCAAAATCTCCACCGTTTTATTTCTCTCCTTCTTCTCTCTCATTCACTCGCATTTTTTACCTTCTTCGTCTCATTTCATCTTGCTCCTTTCTTCTGCTCCTTTCCTTTTTTTTTCGTACTTCTCTTGACTCCTTCTCTTCTCTACAAATCCACATTCCTGTTCACTTGAATAATATGCGCATACACACATAGCCACATTGGTGACCTTCTCCATAGGAATCTCAATATATTAGCCATTTATTTCTGCTCCAGCACGCAAAATGCTTTTAGCATACACAGTGTGCCATCGATGTTATATCTCATTGTATTCCAGTTAATTACATATTCAAGGAGAGAAAAGCACACTTAGATTATCATCAACCAGAATTATATGCCATTATTATAATGGTGTACATAACTTAATTGACATTTTATTTTTCACGTAAAATAAAATAATACAAATAAAACCCATCCTCCGCCAAGATCAACCTTGATTAAAATAACATACATATATGCATTTCATTTATGCTTTTTACATTATCATTATCGTATAACTACACCAACATTATTTCATATACTTAACATATATTATCATCATAAATATAGCATTAATCTATTTTCGCATGGTTCTTAACTAAATCATGTAATTAAGTACAACATCATAAATTCAAATAACACATTAATGTTAATGTTGAAAACAATTTGTAAGTAGTTTAATATATTTTTAGAATTTGATATAGATTTTATTTTCTAAATTATAATATTTCTATTTTTTTTTACTTATTATCAAAAAAATGCATTTATAATACGATCCATATAAGCAAAAGCTCAGTTTGGAATCTTGTTTTAGCATTGGTAATACTAATTATTTATAATAATTGTAAAATTTCTATGCACTAACCTCTGAGCAATACTTTCTTCATGCTCCTCTTCGATGCTGTGCAATTCCATCTCCTGTAGCGAAATTGGTATTGGCATTCGTCGTGGCCCTGTTTGACCCCCTTCGAAATTTCGTCCAGCAGTGGTGAATCGGTTCTGCAGATTTCCGACATTTTGCCCTTGATCTTCCTGCTCTTTTTACAGATCGAATGCGGATCCATGACCACCTGACTACCGGCAGCCCTGAAACAAAAGATACAAATGATGAAACCCAAAATAGAGATATCCTTTGAACATATATTTTTTGTTAACTTCTTCTTTTTATTACATTTCCATTAATGAACGTTTCTCAGAAATCGATTTAGTAATTCCGTAACAAATTGAGGATAATTATATTAATTTTATAGCATAATAAGGTCGACCGAAGGACACCACATGCACACTCTTCTCATATACTCTCCGTTTTCGTGCAATGGTCGAGATGATGGTTTTCCAGGATTAAGTCATTATTTCGGAATAGCAACACATGAAAAACAAGACCAGTAACTGCAATTAACTTACATAAGTTTTTATTTAAAAACCGAACTTTAGCAGTTAGTTTGGACATAATTATCTTAATATATGTCTATAAATGATGAATAAATCAGCTGGTATGATTGCTAATTACTTCTAATCGATGACATTAATCATACTTTTTGTTATTACAATTTATATTAATTTACATTTTTTGCAACCTTTGGGCCAACCTAAATCTTTGTGTCTATAATTTATTGTGAGATATAAATATAGATTTTATTTATATTTTACTTTCAACTGACCATTGGCTATGGGTAAATTGTATAAATTTCAATTTGTTAACATCTAGAACCTACATTCTATAAATTACATTTTCAAACTGAAAACAAGTCTAAAACTTATTTATATTAATATTTTCGTTTTTTTATAATTAAGTTCCAAAAAATTCAAGAAAATCTAAGAAACTGTACGAAATTCTTAATACATAATAAATAAATATTACAAAATTTTGATAAAACTCGTATTAAAATAAATCATAGTGTTTGAAGAATATTAGATATTAAGTCATAAACGTCTCTGATTCTGAGAAGTCGGATATATTAAATATTTATTTTTTCTTAAATACATCTCTGGAAACAGAGGTATATCAATATTAGATTAATATCGAGTTTCATATAAGGTGAGAAACCTGCCCCATATAAACGACGATTTCCAAAAGGCATTTTCATAGGAATTACACACCTAGTTTACACAGTCACGTCATATATTTTCCTTTTAAAATATATATAGTAAATACGTATACCTATAATTTTATGAAACTTTAGTGTAACATATTCACATCAATAATTTTATCGTTAAAATTGATACAACTAAATTAAACAAGAACATAATAAAAAATACATCTTTTATTATAAAGAGAAATATACTTTTATTTTGAAGGACTTAATAGAGCAATACTTTGCATAGTGCGATTCCGCATTTATCGTACTATAGTACTACAGCACAGATCTTTTGCATATAATTTGAGTTTTGACAGTAATCTTTAAACGATGTAGTTAAATTCTTTGTATTAGTTTGTGGTTTTATACCTGAATATTTTAGTTATGTTCTTAATTTTGTGTCTTGTTGCCTGTGTTGTTGGTATTTTGTACTGTTTCTAGATTATAGTTTAGAAACATATTATATTTTTTACGCAATATATCTATGTAAATATTAATGTAAGTTTAGTTAAATTAAATATGTATATTAATTATATAATCAAATAAATAATCAATATGTATACTTATTATATTATATAAATTAAGAAATTTTATAATTAGTAACAATAAAACTAAATATAAAGTTACTTAGCACTTATTTAAGTATATATAAAGTCCTACTTTTATTATTTCAATTATTATCTTATTCCGTTTGGCAGAAAATTTTGATTAACATTTTTTATATTATCGACATTGGAAACATTACAATTGTAATTTGAAAACAATTTTTTTTTTTGATATATTTTGTCATAACGATTATTATTATTTTAAAAAAAGTCAATAATAATAAATATTTATTACAAAATTGTTGTTTCGAGTTCATTGCAAAACAATATATAATGTTTGAAAAAATATTGATCTTGACATGAGAATCGAAATTTCAAGTGAAATCATTTATTCTTTTTTGTTGCACTTACTGTAACGAAAGCAGTTTCAAAGTAAACTGAAAATCCATAATTCAAATTTTAAATAATTTCATCACGATAAATCTAAATTACAAGCACCCGTGACAGAGTGACATTAATTTAATATGTTCCCCGTCCCTTCTTTTCACTCCACTTCCTTTTTTCTTACTTCTCTTTTATTCGTGTCTTCCACTTGCAGATGCTTCTTTTTCATTTCATTTATTTATTTCAGATGATGATGATGATGATGACGAAAAGAAAGGATATTTGTTAATTCAGAACGGGTTTTGTGCCGAAGACACGGACGACGGGCATTTTTGTTCTGGTTGCGGCGCAAGATAAGGAACGCTGAGGTTGTGTGCGTGTATACATATGAGTATGAGTGTGTTTGTAGGTAGGTGGATATGTGAGTGTCTGCATATGGGTGTACGTGTGTGTGAGCAATGGATGATCGGCCAATAAGTAAACAGAGAGTCTTATCGATATTGGGAGTCGTGCGAGGTGTGAGAAAATGATATCCGATAGCCTCTCCAATGGTATAGGATGGGCCCGGCCCAGTACATAACCATTGGTCCACACGTACACTCGTGCATTAAAACCGGGTATTTCACGAAAAACTTGATTCATTTCATCACCGATCAACCTTTAGCCCACTCAAAATATTGAATTTCCACCTCAAGGCTAAACATTCGTGTTACTCTTAAATTGAAATTCAGAAAATATACCGGTTATTTTTTAAGTTTAAACCATTCTAAAAAATATGTTTGCAATTAAGTTTCACCTTTCGCCTACCTCAGATAGATTACTACTTATATAATGTAAATATTAATGTGTAAATAAATATTATTGAAACAAAACATTATACAATTTAATCTATTGAAATTTAATAAGTTAATAATTAATAAATATCTCTAGGATTACAGCAATACCTCAAATAGTGCTCCGCCCAGACTGATTAAAACCGGATTAATTGAGGAATAAATACAGAAATAAGCGATTTTATTATCATTTCTGTAGAAAAAATAATTTGGTGTACAAATTCTTGACAATTTATTTTGCTCGAATAAAATTTAATTTGTTATGAAATTCTAAACCGGATTATAGTTAATCCGGACTGATCGAAGCCAAACTATGCGAGTCATTGCTTGTTTCACATCTAACGATAGTTAAGAAACGTAATCCAATACAATTATTAATTGAATAATTCAAAAATATAAATATTTTTGTATAAAAAGTTGAAATAATAATTAAAAATATATCAAATTCATAATATTTTTTTGTAAATTTGTTAGTAAGAACCTAAACAGCCAGAAAGGTCAATTTTTCACTGCAATAGTATTTATTGCAAAAATACAAACAAAAAAATGTTTCATAGAATAATAATGAAACAAAAAGTGAACTGATGCAACGCGCTATTAACCATAAGACTTTCTTCCCAAGCAAAGTTATTAACTTTTAGTTTAATATATATCGATCAATTAATTCCAATATTAAATTTTACATTTTATGTTTATTAATACTTCTATATTCATTATTCGTATATAATTTTATAATTATAAAAAATATAAATGTTATTCGCATATTTTTTTCAAATATATGCTTAACTGATATTTGACTTGAAATAAAAGAAACTTTATATACATATAAATGCATGTATTTAAACATACTTCACTTCGAAACAATTAAAACTTGTAGCTTTTTATAACATTTTCATTTGCGTTGAAATGGGATGAATAAGTAATGATAAACTTGTTTGAAATATTAAAACTAAATAAATAACGGTTCATTATTTTATTTATATTTCACTTGCTACGTCAGCAAGTGAAACATAAATAAAATAAAATCACTTATAGACAAGAAATTCGACAAGATTTACAAATTTTAAAATATGATTGTTTTTTTTTTGCTGTCTTTCATTTAAGAATTGCCCATACGGAGTTAAATCAATTAAGACTGATCCTACGTTTTCAATGTCATTTAAGCACCCTTTTCGTCATAAAAAAAATAAAAATTAATCATAGGAATAAAACTATGTGCTTATTGTGAAAATGGGAGGTCGATTACCGAATTTAAAAAGTTCCGAAAAGTCCTTTATCGGGCTTCCACTGTATATTATAAATTAGCGCTTCCCAAACTGTGAGTTATGAGTCGATTTTTGGTGGATCTCGAAAAGATCTTGAATTTAAGTTTATATTAATCAAAAACAAAGTGATATAAAGTGGGTATATTAATATATAGAAGTTTGGGAAACGCTGTTATTTAATATATTTGTAACTTGTATACTTTTTCTACTTTCTGAGCTCGACATTGTTTATTTGCTTTTTTAACGTAGTTACTTGAAGGATCATTAAAGTCATTCTAATGGTAATGATAATGATACTGTTCATTGGCACGATTTCTTAGGTGTACCGTTTTTTGTTGTTAAAAGACTATAAATTCGCGAAGTGCAGTCGTGAGATTGTTTATTGTTTCGCGTTTGGTTCCGTTATTTTCGGACACCGAGAATGGCTGTTTGTAATGGGAATAGTAAGTGAGTGAGCGTTGCTGCCCGTTCTAAATCTGTCCTTAATGAGGCTATTAACTAATCACAGCGGTTGAGCATTAAACGCGATTGTTTAATAAACGATGCGCCCCCGAAATGCGCATCTGGCCATGGTTATTTAACACTCTGCCAGATTCTTTCCACACCGAAGCCACTCATGCTGGAACAACACAAATAAACACCTCCTCCCTCGTTCACTCGCTCACTCCAACACATGCATTTCAATAGCCATATGCAGACCTAGGCATACACATATAGACATACACATAGACATTGACAGTTCATCAACTTTCACGCATCTACTTTCAATGGTTGAAAGCAGGAGCTGGAGCAGGCATACTTTTCTATAGAGGAGTGGGATTCGAGTGGCAGCGAGCAACCACACCACGGCCACGATGCAAGAAGTGTTTATGTAACACTTGCCTGTTAATTGCTTGTTTAATCCGCAGCACTTTTATAGAGCGTTTCAGAAAGCATTGCAGACTTCAAAGCCATATACAATGATGCCTCGGTGTTTCCAGTTCTCATAAATAGGGAAAATGCTCATTGTTCAGCCATTTCCAAACACATCATTAACGTGAGTAGGCATGGATGTTACGCAATAGCAATGACTTACTTTCATATCAATTTAGATTTTCCACATTTTTAACATTGTATGTTGTTAATTTAAGTTGTTTTAAATTAACTTACAACTATTTCATATATTTGACAAACAAAGTATTATGAGCCGAAACATTAAATATTTTTTATGTCCTAATATTAACATTTTTATTAGATATACCCATTAATGTTTATTTATAGTTTTAATAGTTATTATTTTTTTATTTAAACATATTTTTTAACCCCCCGATATAAATAATTATTTTATTTGTTAGTTTACTTTTAATATAGATTATTTTATTTATAAAATCTACCATATTTTTCGTACTCTAACATGCATTTATCTAAAATATCTACCCAAAATGTATGAGACAATATTGTTTGTTATATAATAAATTTTGTTTCCTATTTAATTATAAATATATTTTTGTACGTAAAAATATGTGTCTCATTCTTGAAAAAATACGCTAAAGCAATATCTCACAGTGCAGCTTCGATCAGTCCTGATTCATTAAAATCCGGTTTAAACATATTATAACAAACTAAATTTTAATGGAGCAAAATAAATTCTAAAAAAATATTAATCCCTATTTTTTAATTTATATATAAGTGATCGGTTTTTCCCCTTAATACAGACAAGTCGGTTTATTTTCGATGTATTTAGTTCCACGATTAGTCTGGATTCAAAGAGTCTGAGATATTGACGATAACCCGCACTAAACGAGGTAATGCAGCATATTATATCTTATACCAAGGTAATCAATAAACGTTAATATTGATTGTAATAAATATAGATGTCATTGAACAATCGCTATATATAGTTATGTAATGTTCGTATTTCTAGCAGCTTAAATCGTATTGAAATGAGGCCGATCTGGCACTAACTCAATCGTAATATTTACCGACATGATTTGATATTAACATACATATTTTTGAGTCATAAAACCGAGATTTATTAGATTTTGAAACGTTTGAAATTTATAATTGGAAAGAGGATGGGTCAATAGGATATCGAATATTTGATATATACTGTTATTCTGCGAAACAAAATAATCATCAGACCATTAAATTTATATTCCAATATTAATTGATTATAATAATATTCATTAAAATATAAAATAGTAAACAAATTTAAAAAATTCAACTACCCAAAATTTATAATTGACCATTGAGTTTATTTTTCATATAATTTATTTTCTTACAAATTTTTAAGTTTATTTGTATTAAAGAATAACAAATCAATTAAGCGTTAATGCACTAAACAAACGATCAATTAAATTTAATTTATAAATATCATATATTTTAATG
This sequence comes from Nicrophorus vespilloides, assembly GCF_001412225.1. Lineage (NCBI taxonomy): Eukaryota > Metazoa > Arthropoda > Insecta > Coleoptera > Silphidae > Nicrophorus > Nicrophorus vespilloides. The sequence goes on from NW_017098951.1 coordinate 103,684, forward strand.
ATAATTTGTTTTCGATGTCGAATGGTTTATGCGATAACTCATATAAATCAAATGGCGTGCATATATAGTTTAATGGCTGTTGATTAGCAGCAATAAATATCCTTCTCAATCGGATAGAATTGAACCGATTATTGCCCAAGAAAATCTATTGCACAACAATAAAGCAAAAGCAATTAACGTATGTTGAATCGCTGCACTTGATTCGAAGGACTACGCTTCGTGTATATGGCAAAAAGGGGAGAGGTGTACGCTGTTACGCAACGGGTAACCTTATAAAGGTATTGGGCATTTGGGTCGGAATAAATGTATATCGTTTTTCAATTATCCGAGATTACAATTACAGCGAATAAATCATTTATGATACGAAGCATGAAATGGGCGCACATTAAATTGTAATGCCTTTCATTTCGGAATCATTGCAGCCAACTTATTAGGGGCCAGAGACTACAAGAACAACAACAATATGAACAACAAGAATAAACAACAACAAGAGCAACAGCTTGGCGTCTCTATTGCGCAACGAACCATTTGCGTTGGCATAAATCTATCGCCTTCTTGATTTTATTGTCTGGTCTACGCGTGATTTCCATGGTCTACCCAAATCCATTTGGCACATTGTAAAATTAGTCCGTGTACTCATCCCAGGATTAATTGCCACTATGCCGTGAGCGTAAACATTTGCTACATTAACTTGATTTACGTGCGTTAAGAAAAGAAGTACCGAAAGATAAATTCACTCCGCAGATGTCCCACAGCTAGTCTGCAAAAAGTATATCTAAAATAGGCTACATTTATTATACTAATACATATATCTGTAAAATTAATAATTACTCATTTATCTTACTGACTGTGAATAAAGACATTTTCTATATTCATATTTACTAGACAATAAAAATAACAACACGATTAATACTTTTGTTACTATTATGAATTGAATTATTAGTATGTATATAACGTTATATTTTATTAACAGTATATTTTATTATATAATTGTCTTAACTTACTTAAATTTCATTCTTACTATTAATATATAAAAAATAATTTTTAACGACAACATATTACAAAGAAGAGAAAAAAGTACAGCAATAACTCCGGCTAATCGGTTCTACTAATATCCCGAACTGTTTGAAACCGGACTAATCCAGGAACTAAATAAACCAAACAAAAAAAGACTTAACTCTTAAAACAATAATTTATTTTGATTTGTGAATCCGGACTGATCAAAGCCGCACTAACTGAGGTATTCCTATAATTATATAGTTATATTGATAAATAATAAATAACAAAAGACAGCAGTTGATATGTGACTCTTTAAGTCCGTATATTTAGTTTCAATTACTTCAATTATAATATAAAATATAGATCCTTGTGCATTTTCTAGTATACAATGAAATAATATTTTTCTCATTGTAATTTTATTTGTGACAACATTTCTAACACAATTTATTTAAATATTATATTTGCTAATTGTAGATATTGACATAATGATATTAATAATCTTAATATTATTACCATTATTATGATAATGAAGTCTTATACATTAACATACTTGATTTATTTAACCAACATTGTAATTTTATAATTAATCATATATTTACATTCTTATTAATCATATTATGCATGCAAATATACAATGTTTATTCATTTTTTAATTCATAATAAATTACAAAAATGTTAAAGAATTTTTAGAATTGCCTTGTGTTAATATCGAGATTAGCCCTTTGTATCCATATTATAAAACAAACACCAAATTGGATAGGTAATATCACTTCAAATGAAAAAACACCTTGCTTTCAACACTCAAGTAAAAACATTACTAAATATCAGTCTTACTGAGGATAACGAACAAACTGAGATTAAATAACGGAAGTCGGTAGAATTCTTGACAGAATGATGAATGTTTCACTGATTTTTTTCTGTTCGAAAAAAAAAATTAAAAAATAGCTAACGATAGCGTGAAATATATCAATTTTAGTAATGGATGTAAAAAAAAAAGTAGATATAATCATTTTAATATGAAATATATTTTTGTAGGATCATTTTCTATGAATAAACGTAAAAATATTTTGAAGTATTTACAACTTATATTCGATTAAAAATTGGAAAATATTAATAAAAAATATGTACTAAAAGTAATATTGCGGTTAATAAGTATAACAATAACTTATATAGTGCGGTTTTGATCAGTACGGTTTGAAAATTTCAAAACAAACTAAATTTGAATTCAGCAAATGAAAAGTATTTTCTGAAAAAATAGTACACAGTTTTTTATACAGTAAATCACATTATCGGAGGTTTATTTATGTATGTACTTAGTTTCTTGATTAGTCCGGTCTCAAATAATCCGTGATACCAATGACGAAACCAATTAAGAGGTACATACATTATTGTTACATTAAAATTATTATATTTTTCTTTTAAAAAATCCACAAAAATGTCAATAACTAATATATTAATAAGTAAACTATGCATGTTTAGTGCTATTAGTATGCATTTTTAAAAAAGTGTTCGAGTGTAAAGCAGCATTCATAAAGATTGTTCCAAGTTATCTAATGATAAGCGCGAGAACGTGTCGTTGGACATTTGTGTAAATATTGTAAATCAAATGGAATTCTGGCATTTCTTGAAGAATTCCACACTCTCGCACGAGAAAAAAGAACCCACCTCAGGCACCGCCGCATCATTTGACGTTTCCCTCTGCTCAGCTCGTCATCTCCAGAGGACCATATTTACTTATGCCGTTCAGTCTTAAGTGTTTAAATATTTGATAGTATTCTCCCACGCGAGAATGGAAGGAAGATCACAAGATTATACACTCACGGCTCTTCCCTCCTCCTCTTCAACCGTTTTCTCCTCATCTCGACTTACCGAAAGAACGTGTAAAACGTTCGAAAGCGAGTCGTAATTTCAAACAAAAGTCTATAACTATTAAGACATTTTAACAGTGCCCCAATACTAATATTTTTGTTGGTAATTTAAGATTGTTTACCGGATCAATAGAAGTCCTAATAGTAACAACCTCAGCAAGGGAATTAAGAAGTTTAGCACGGATGTGTTATTTAACAGCTGTTATGAGCGTGAATTGATTGTTTGCCCAGGCGACTCGCTAAATGGACCAAGTAAAATGTGCAATGCATATTATTTACCCCCAGAACAGAAGAACTTTGTGTATAGGCTTTAATAGCTACTATAATGGATTTCCTCCATGTCTTGGCACCTAGGACTCCTCTGGACGCATCGGACATATAAATCTCTCGAAATATTCCACATGCTCTCCGCACTCACCGAGTGTATTTATAATATCATTTTCGCATTTCACACTGTTCGTTTCTTTTCAAGGTTTTTTTACTTAAATTAACGACCTAGACAATTGGGTCGGATTTAATTAAGCGTTGCATTCACTTACACTCTTTTTTAGATCCATTTTATTTGTTTCTTGATTAAAATTTGTTGCACGCAACCACACATCAACCTACATTCTTACAGTTAATTCCAATTCCATCTTTAAATACATATATGTTTTCTAGTTGTTTTTATGTTCTACTTTGATTTGATCAATGTTCTTATATACGATCAAAAATAACCTATTCTCTTCGTTTTTAATTATATTTATAATATGATCTACTATTAAGATATTCTAATATTATAGATAATTATAAAATTTAATTAATGAAGTAATATAAATTATGAGGCATTTCCTTATTTTTCAATGAAATAATAAACTTTATACATTCTGATTGCATATTAAAATACATTTATTTTTTTAGCCATTCAGTGAAAGTTATTATGCAAGAATAATACTTCTATTACATTTAAAATCGAAAATACTATACATTATATAATTTTAGATGTCAGTTAAATTTCAGTAACAGTTCAGTTTCCTTTATTAGTTGATTTCAAGTTCGAATCAAGGAAATCTTGCAAGGAAATCTTGCCTTGAGAAATCAATTTGGACTCCCAACCCTTTCAAAAAAATAATACTACCACTAGCGCCCCTGTACTTTATGCACCTGGGCCATCGCCCTCTTGCTGAGGCTTGTTTGTTGTTAGGCTTAACAAATTTGTATATCACGCATAGTGTGGATGCAACACTATAAAACATTCCCCCGATTAACTTCATAACGTGATAGATATTTAAGTTATTAACCTCTTAACAAATAATTAGATTATTTTCTATAATTTGAAATGTGTAATAAACCAAATTAATAACAGAATAAAACGAAAGCCTTTACATAATCAACTTAATATGATTCTTTTTAGATAAATTGCGCATTAACTATTAATGAGTTAAACATAAATTATTGAAGTACACTTTCTAAATTATTTATTATGTAAGTTATCATATATACAGATATAAATAAACATTCTTATAAAGAAATTAGTTCAAATTATTTTCCTAATTCAAAATGTGTAATTTCTTTTATTTATATATATTTTTTTTATAATTATAACATTTTACTATAAAATTATTTCTTCCATATCATAAATTTTCAATTTAAATTAAAATATTTAAAAAAAATGTCAATTCCCATGAAAATTCATACGTTTTCAATATTTGTTGTACAAATAAATTTATTATTAACGTTGGAATTGCTTGATTTTGTATGAATAAGTTTTAATAAATTTCAAATATATTGAATACTCAAATATTTTAATTGTATATTTGTTTAGCATTAAATTTATGATTCCTTTAAAATCATGCTGCAAATATCTAATTTTATTACATTTACCGTATCATTAGCGTACATGAGGACTATAAAATACATCGAAAATGCAATAAACGTCAGCAATAAGTACTATTAACACAAATCGTTACAGCATAATTTGTAATATTCATACAAAAAACAATTAAAATATATAGAATTTTAGCATGTTAAGTATAACTTCCTGTATTATATTATCCACATGTTATATTTGCTTAGTCGATTTTTCATAAATTGTTTATTTATCAACGTCTGGATAAATTACATCAGAATTCATCCTCCGTATTTATTCTCGAAACAGATGTTTATAATTTGTATAAATTACGTTTCACGTATAAATTAATAATTTGTCGCATGCCAAGCTAATTGAAAACTAGTAATTAATTACAAATAATTGCAATTAATTAATTTTAACAAAGTTAGAAAATTAATTGCGTTTCTAAATTCGTTTCTATTATTTAGTGATTATTTTCAAATTACAAATACGTAAACATGTAATAATAATTTACATGTCAGGTTAATATTGATTTATGAGAAATTGTTTTTAAACGCGTTTTCCTTATGTTATTAAATTATTATTGCAAAGTGATATAAATACATGTGATAAAGTTCTGATTCGTTGCAACAACAAATTAAAAAATAAGCGATGAAAATTGTAAATGATTCAACTATAAGAATGTTAAATAAGAACATAATTATTATTAAATGATATTAACTGTAGTTAAAGAGTAGATGTATATCAAAAATAATTTAATTCATATTTCAACAAACAATTTAATAAGCCAGGTATGGCGCAGCTAGAACCGTGTACGATGATTATCTTGAGGTATGTTAATTTGCGGTTAGTTTATCATACGTTTTAAGCATAACAAATGATATTTATGTGCGTGTGGTTTGCATTAAATTTCCAAGATTTTTGGAGACTGACTCTTATTTAAGAAAAAGAACAACTCCTATAGTCCGGATTCGATTAATTTATTTTTTTCTAAAGTTCAGTAATTGCATAAATTTATGATGGTGAAGTCATTAAAAAAAAATATTTTATTGATATGTTTGCATGTAGAATGAAAATATAAAAAATTCAAAATAACTGTTCAATTATGTTTGTAAATTAATTTAAAAAAAACTGAACAAGTGCAATGAATTTTAATTACAGATAGTTTTATTAATATTATATATAAACAAATTCAGTTACCTGACATAGTGCGGGTAATCGGTTCCTGGAAAATCAGGGAAAAAAACGATCATTTTGTTTCTATTTATTTTTATTTTGCTCAAGTAATTGAAATTTTCTAACCAAAATATAGTGAAAACCGACTGATCGAGGCCGGACTATGCGAAGTATTGCTGTACACTTCATTTTAGCAATTATCCGATTTTCAGGGATACAGATAGTCGTGTGAACAAAATTGGACTATGCGAGGTATTTCTTTGTTTTTATTTAATAAAAATAAAAATTATAGATAGTTTGATTTAAAAAAAAATGTCATAAAATTTTATTCACAACCTGTTCATCAATGTGAACATTGAGTAAATCTAAGATCGCGGTTGACATTAAATGAATAATCTATCCTGATGGATATGATAATTTGCTTTTAATTTGTTGGTTGGCTGTCGTCTTGTAGGTTAACTTCAGTAGTATATTGATGCTCTGTGATTCCACTACTTCCTTTGACTGTGTATCTGCTGCTATCATTAACACTGTCATTGTCCATCGACTTGGCTGAAGATCCATATGCTGAACCTCATTCATTTCACTGTCCATCTGTGATGAACGATGGCCCTTTTGCTGAAAGCACCGAGAGGGCTCACAAAGGGCTTGGTTTGACGATTCGACTTAACCATTAGGCTATTAGTCGCCCCTGATTTAATTTCTGATACCAAAATATTTGTTATGAACAAATTTACATAAAAAATATTAAATATGGTATTTATCACTATTATATCACTATTTATTAGTGATTTAGTTCAAATATGGTTAGATTTAAGAACAGAGAAAATTATCAATTTAGCTTTATTGAAGTTGTATTATACAACATACTTCACTAATTTCTAAATGACTTATTTACAATATGTGACTAACGTTGCTTAACTTTCATAACCTATCACGGGGGTTCCCAAACCGTGGCAGCGGCACCCCGAGGCGCTGTGGTTGGAATACAGAGGTTTCGCGAAAATTATTGAGATACGCCAATGTTTTGACTTAGGACGCCGCGGAAAAATTCTGATATATTAAGAGCGCCGCAAATCGAAAAAGTTTGAGAACCCCTGATCTATCAGATATTAACTAACTGAAAAACTGCTACGTTTATCTAAAGATAAAATCTTTATTAATCATTTCTTTCTTTTACTCTTATTCAAGAGAAATGCGAGAAGAGCGACTTCAGTTTTGTTCCTGGCCATAAAGATAAAAAACCTGAGTGTCTATCGTACCGTATCAAGTAAAAAAGAGCACGAGAATTATTTCCTTTTTTTCTGTTTATCGTTAAGATGGTGATTATATGGTTTAGAAAGAAAAAATGCTCAAGGTGTGGCTGAATTTAATAATGTATGTATATAATATTTATACCGGAGTGAGAGTAAAGCCTATCTCTCGGCCGACTCTCGCAACACGGCAATAATTATAAAAGGGAATGAGCAAAAATATAATATCATAATTATATTCCCCGGGTCCACGGTGTACGTATGGGTGTGTATATGTATATGAAGTCGTAAATTGACCTACCACACAATTTCAATTACCGATGGCCGGGGACTCATTGTATATATTAAAGATTATAACCATGTAATAAGTTAACGTGACGCGCTAACTCGAAATTAATGCAAAACATGAAACTGGAGAGGACGAAAACATTATAATTTTCATTCTGTTCCGGTCACTCATTTTATGCTAACTTCACAACATTATTATATATATATATATACATATACCCACACACACAGATCGGTCTTTGCTGCATGAATAACACTTGTTTTACTTGAGGAAAAACAAAATGGACCGGAATAATCGTTCTGCTCTTTCTTACAAACATTAATTATGGAAAAAATGCATCCTTATTATATTTTACAAAAATATATTATATATCATATTATTGTTGTCGTTTTTTATTATCTGTTCACAACTGGTAATAAGTTTTTCAGGTTAACAATAATAAACTGTATTATATCAGTTATAAAACAAACTTCTCATGTTAATTACAAACATAAGTATCATAATTTTTCAAACATTAAACAAGTCAAGTGTACTTTGTTACATTATATTGTTTATATATTAGTTACAAACAAAGGTATGATTTTTTTTTAAATAATAGACAAAAGTGATTTCGAAATGTAAGAATGATTACAAATTAAATTACCTTTTCTAATAAACCGAAAACTTATTTATGATTTTGAATCAACCTTAACTATTAACAGAACTAATATTCATTCTAAAATAACGAGCAAAAATAAATTATTAATCGAAAAATTTAACATATACAAACTGATTAGATTAATAGTAAATATCTTTAAAATCTTTGTTTTATATTCATTCAATATATTAAACAAAAAAAGTTTTCTCCAAATGTAACAAGTAGTCTATTTAAAAATTATTTCTCGATTAGTCTGGTTTTAGAAATTACGAGATGTTACTGGAACCGATTATCAGGACTATACGAGGTATTGCCGTGCTATGTTAGCAACAAACTAGTAAATCAAAAACAATAATAAATATGTTCTACCAACATAATCTCATAAACATAAACATAATAAACATAAACTCTTCATTAAATCTCAAATGTTAGGAAACATTATAAAATTTCTTTCTTTCAAAATTGAAAGGAAAACATAATAAAGATAAACAAATTGTCATGAAGCAAGTCGCTAATTTGTAGTTGAATAAATAATATATTTGTTTCCTATTTTATATAAGTTTTATAATTAACTCTAACTTTTTATTTAATGACGATAGCGCTTTAGTTACAATTGGTGACTAATAAAGATTTTTATTATTATTATTCAATTATTTAATTAAAGCAGAAATATTTAAGATATTAGCAATATTTTTTATGAATATTATTAATATTCTCTTTTTATGTATTTATTACGTATTTTTTTTATTTCGCAGTTTACTTTCAATAATAAGTACTTATAAAAATATAATTATTTAAATAAATATTGTTATTATTGTTTAAAATTTATTTGGGACAGATTGTCTATTTTTTCTTTAAAAATTTGCTCAAATTTTTGAGTAAAAATTTATTTGTTCGCTTATGTTTTTTATGTATATAGAATTTTTTTATTTCTTTATACGTTTTATAATTTAAAGTTTTTAATATTTTCAATTGGAATTTTACTTTCAAATATAGTTTATGTTATATTTCTATGCAATAAATTATAATTATTTTTTTAAGAAAACAAAGTCAAATATTCTCAATTTTTAGTTTCAAATTGTTTAACATTAAAAATAATTTATAAACATAAAAAAATGAAATAACACAATTATTAAATAAAGCACTAAATTCTTCAGTATAATATCAATATTCAAGTACAAGCACGGAAAGAAAAGCACATTTTTTTTATTTAGAAATTTAATATTTATGTAAAAGAAAGTAAAAATGTACTAAAATATAAAGCAAATAACGGTAATAAAGAAAATTGCTAGAATGAGAATAACACAAACTACAAAAAACAACATGAATTATTTTTTCATAATTTAACAATTTAACTTTAGTCCTTTTTTTACTTACATTTATATTTTCTTTAATTGAAGAATTCATAACTGTATTTAAAAAAATGAATATCTTGACCTTGTCCAAACCACCCAATTATTAAATATTATGAAATATTTCATTGAAATTTCTATTTTTTTAATAATAATAGAAGATTATATTTATCCTAAAGGTTATAAGATAATGTTATGTACAAAACCCAAAACCTTTGCAAGTAATAATAAAAGTAAGTGGTTCCAAACCGTTATTTACTTATTCCGAAGAAAATAATAAAAAGAAAAGTAGAAGTAGAAAATAACGTCTAAAACGAATTAATATTTAATGTTTGCTTTTTCAAGAACGAAGGTAAAACGCAATGTGTGCTTTGAAATTACGAAACATGTGAGCAAATAGCTGGTACGATATTCCTTCTTGTTTTCAATCTTCAAACTCTCCCTCGGTTTCTTTCATTTCGCTATGTACTTAAGTTCGTTTGATCGTCCGCAATAAATTCGGATTCGGAATTAAACTTTGTCGAGATTTATGGCCTGTTGCGCAACAGAGATTTTGCTAGCTGCATAATATAATTCGCCTTTGTCGTATGCACGTCGCATAGTGTGTACGCCTTTATTGATTTGAGACGTGACCATAAATTGGAATCAATTTGAAATGCATGATGCAGTCAGTTAGTGAGCGCTCTCACCGATTGCAATAGCAAATTAATAACGCAATTGTTATGCAATCAATTCATTGTCAATTATTTAAAATTCATTATATACACATTTATCTTATTTTAATTCATTTTTATGTTATTGAAATCTTTATAAAAAAGGAGAAATCGAATTTAATAAATCTAGATCAACTTTAAATTATTATAATAATAATTAAATTAATATATTATTTAAGTATGAGTAAATTTATCGCTTATACATAAGTGATAAATTAATTATATAATCATACATAAAATTAAAAATTTTCGGCTTTGAACTATAATTATATGATGATGTTATAAACATTATTTCTATTAAAAGTCCGAAAATTTCAAAAAATACGAAAACTAAGTTTTTTTTTCAATGCAATCAAATAATACAAATAAAATAAATATTTTCTTTGAAATAATGATTATAATACTAAAAAAACTTAATAAAATAAGAGAATATAATTATTTATTGCGAAATTGTATATACAACAATCTAAAAAATGTTATATAACTACAAAAAGATGAAAGTAGAATAATTGTAGAAAATAATTTCTTACGTGCAACGTGGAAAGACACAGATTTGATTTATCTGGTAAATAAACCTTTTATGTAATAATATTCTAAAAAATATTCGTATTAAATTGAAATAGAAAATTTAGTACAAATATGTTTAATGTACATTTATCACCCGACTTACGAACAAAATTCTAATAGCTCTAACTTGTTATAATGAGATATATAATGATAAAAAAATAACTGTCTAAACAAAAATTTATAACTTCTTTAATAAAATATCAGTCAGTAATACGGAATTTAACATATATAAAAGTAAAAACCATGATAAAGTATGGTAAGATAAGTATACTTTGAAAATTTAAAATATTCACCCGACTTACGAACAACCCTTTGGAACGAAACCAGTTCGTAAGTCGGGGGATACCTGTATATTACAACGAAAATAATGAATGGTACATTCATACACAAGCTAATTTATAAATCCTTAAGAAGAAATATTTTCAGACCTTTAACGCTCTAATAAATGTTATATAAATTGGGAAAAGATGAATAGAAAATAATTGTAGAATAGTATTTCTTACATTCAATAAAGAAAGACGCAGACTTGGTTTGATGCCTCGGGTATTTTAGATTGTATAGAATTAGAAACCGTTTGTATAATAATATTATAAGACATATTCGCATCAAATTAAATTAGAAAACATTTTTACAACTTTTATTAACATTATTTTTTTAATAGTTTTATGAAAAGAGCTGGTAAAGAGTTTGTAAGATGTGATGTGGAAATATTGATGGATGAGTAAATATCATTCCGATAAAATTAAAATTTTAATAAATGTTGGAAAATAGGTGGAAATACTGCGGTCAATAGCACTTTGCATTTGGTTATATAATAAATTTTGTTTATTATTATAAGTGGAAAAGTATTTCTGAACCAGAATGCAGAAGGCTGGAATGGACACAAACTATTTATTTCGGTTAATTAAAATTATATAGTTTAGAAATTATTTAATTAAGTTGGATACGATACATTTGGATAATTACTATACGAATTGTGACTTAAGCTGAGTAATCATAATTTTCTTACGGAGGTGAACACTAATATTTCTTAGACAATTCAAGATAAATAATTTAAAAATTAAAAAGTAAAGTAAAATAATTATAGAAAAATGATACTGATTTAGCAGAAGTCTTGATGTGTTTGGTTTTTGAGATTGTATAATTATTAAATATTTTTGTATATATTTTAAATGAAATTAAGTAAAATATTATATTTAAGAAAATTTTAATATAAAAATTTACTATTTTCATTAAAAATATGGTTTTCATAATTTAAGACTGAGAAAAATTAAGATACAAATTAGTAATAATTACGTGATAACCACAAAAAATGCATTAGATCATTTAGGTAAATCCATTGAAAAACAGTGACTTAAGTCATCATGAAATTAGTTAAAATATGTTTCTGTATATTTGTAGTTCATATTTAGATAATATTTTTAAGTTATATTATTTCATAAATTGTAGTATTAATAAAATGTAGGAACTATATTTTGGTAAAGCTGGATGATTCATATAAAAAAAACTGTGTTTTAATTGTGGTACAGATAAAAATGAATGTATGTTTAACAAAAAAAAAATCTAAATGCATTAGATCATTTGGATAAGATAAAATGAAGATCTATGCTAGCTGTGACTTAAGTAGGGTGTATTAGTTTAGTTCGGGGTGCGCTAAGAGCGATTGCGTAATAATCGGAGGGGTTGGTTGATCGGTTTGAGCCGTGTACGTAGGAATAGGTATAAAAAGTATGTGAAAACTTACCACCATGATGAGGTGATGGGGGTAATAAGCAGAAGGTAAACAGGCACGAGCACGGCGTGCATGTCCGCGCGCACACTCACTGCACCCAGGCGAGCCCCATGACTGCCAGCCCAGAACCGCGTGTGGGACCCGCCGCTCACCTGTAAAACCAGCCGTCTGCCGCATGCGCAACGCTTTTGTTATGACCCGTGCTTGACCTGCGACCCCAAAAATACCCGACACGCTGAACGCGGGAGGATCACCGGGTTCGACGCGGCGGAGGCGCTCAACTATCTATACCATGACCATCCTCTTCAACCACACGCACCCCAGCTTAAGCAATGATTAAGTAAAAAAAAAAACATCAAAACCAGACCCGACAACGGTCACACATCACCATCATCCACACATCAGACAATTGACGAACGCTACTTAAGTCACTTAACTTTTACATTCCTGACGTTAGATGGATACGGATATTTTTAAACACAGTTTTATACACTTGCCTTGTGCGTTTATGCGTGTTTCTCCTCCTCTCTCTTTTTTTTTCCACTCTACTCTTTGCCTCGTTTTTGTTATTCCAATCTCGCTCCCGGTTTCGCTTACGTACATCAACTTATCAGCACTTTGTAATTACCGGGTAATGCCATTTGTTATGCCAATTACACTCGCATTCAACGTGAACGACGGAGATTTCTTAATAATCCAATTATGGATTTATCATCGCACAGGAATTTCATTCGCAGCTTTTTTCTCTCAATTTACTCCTAATTTACGTTTCACACGTAATGCTTATTAATCGCTCACGAAGGAATCTATATAAGGTGAAAGATTGCAAATATTATATTAAATCCAATTATACTCAGACAGATCAAACACATTTTTTTATTATTATGTCATCTCTTTTTTCTTTGTAATGTTTATTAAGTAAACTTGATTTCAGTTGACATTAATTAGACATTAATTGTATAAGTATATATATATTATAATTCAAATCTTATAAAAACTTATATATCATTTTTATAGCTTCTAAATTTTCTAATTTATTATGAACCGGATATATGCCCTTTAATTATCCTTCGACAAATTTATGTTTATTAAATAAGATTATTTTATTTGTTACTAGATAAGACTTTTAACATTATTCCTAGTTATTCCCTATTTACTTGAATTTTCTCAGGAATTTTTGAATTTGAGATTTTTCTATGAGCAACGTTTTATTAATTATAGCTTCAAAAATGTTGAAAATGTTATGTTTATTTGCTACATTTTCTTGTTTTTGCTATGGATTTAGTTAAAGACATTAGAATCATATGCAATTATTTGGTTTTTGGCATAATTATTAACTAATTTTTGGTTCAACTATATTATGGAAAATTTACAGCAAAAGCATTTATATCGTGAAAGTGCTAAAGCTAATGATAAAGTTACGAAATATAGGCAACATGTATATAAGTGATCGACTTCAATTAAATTGATATTATTTCATGAATAGTATAGGAAAAATATAGAAAGGTTCAGAGTATATTAATCTAGTAAATCTAGTAATTCTGGAGTAATCTGTGTTATTTCAGATTGAAAAAAATTATATAAGATAGTATTACTATTAATTCTCGAAGTTAATAAGAAAATATATCAGTTTAACATTCGTTTATATTATTATAAAAAAATATTTTTTGGACATAATAAACAATATGCATATTCCTAATAAAAATAAAATAATATTTTGCATCTTGTATTGTAAAACACTATTAACATACAAGTATGAACAGAAATTGATTGTAATGTTATCAATAGTTGTTTTTTCAGTCATACTTCGATTAACATTACGAAGCTTCGATATAACAAAGCCCGCAATTATCCGAAAATATTGTTCTTGGTAAGAATGTGAATAATTATCGTTGAAAACGTATAATTAAATGAAAGAGAAAAAAGGGGCAAACAATTAACTTCAGTCTCATATTTTAAAATATGATTTAATAAAACTTTTCTTTGTTTGAAAAGATGCTTTTGATTTTCTATATGATGAAACTTATCCCCATTCTGGCCTAAACGGATCAAAGAGCAAGAGTTTGCAAATAGCCACAATAACAAATAACAAAACACTGTATGAAAACTAAAAACAATTTAAAACGCAAAAAAACGTAAGCCACTTTGGTCAATTTAAACACTTTTTCAAAATGTATGTTAATAAAGTTTATTAGAACAACAGAGTTATATTAAAAAAACATTTAGCTGTCCAATTAATATTTAAATATAATTAATTTAATATTACTCGTTGAAATTTACATCCGATTCTATGGACCATTATAGGATGTCAAAATAATAAACAAACTGCATATTGAAAAAAAAAGGAAATAACATATTATTAAAGACGATTTAATACGTCTGCCCGGGCATCCAATAAATTAACTTATAAAAAATTTAAAAAACAAGATTTTTTTTTTTAAATATTTCCAGTCAATTAAAGCAGGAAAAGAAATGTATTATTTATTATTATTATTTCACGTCCGCCGTTGTGTCTCTTGAGATAGTCGGTAAATCGTTTTTATTTATTTCGTATATCATTTAAGATGCTTCTTTTTTGTTGGTAATTTGTTATAAAATCTTGCACCTGTTGTGTTTACGTGTGTGCGTTTTTAATTTCATTTATTTATTTATTCCGTGCATAATAAACCGTAATATATGAAGTATATAAAATGTCATAATTAAAAGCTCATTACGTGGCTGGGGAATGCCTGAGTAAACAGTTCTTATCTGACCATTAAAAGCTGCTGCTGCTTCTGCTGCCGTTGGTGCTGCTTCTGCTGTTAAGGTCTTCGGCCAGTTCTCTTCTGTACACCATTCGGTGTCACATCAGAATGATGAACTTATAAAATCGCGGTTACGGTGGGCATATTCGTTCTGATGTTTATTAGACAAATTTAATCGCGATCATAAACATAAAAGTTGTACGATAAAACCACTTTTATATGGGTGTATTATTAAACATATCCACTCAGCCATATCACACACACACAACCACACACTCATACATATGCACTCATCCAAAGTTGTGTCTAATTAGTGGAGGCGATAAATCAGATTGCCTTCTATTTTTACCAAAACCAAAAAGATTCTTAGCTTTTAATCTTAATTGATGGATTTGATATATGCGTGAGAGAGTGCCCGGAGCCAACGGCCTTTTTAATTCGTTAGCTTCTAAGTATAGAAATAATTGTTGAACTGGGAGTCTTTCCTGTTACGCAATAATTGTATCAATATAGATATTTAAACTTTACTACGTATTATATGGTATTATACAGCAATACCTCGCATTGTCCGAATAATTGGTTCTTTCAATATCCCCGTCTGTTTGAAACCGCATCAATCAAATTAAATACATACAAAAAATGATTAAATGATTTTATCTATTAAAAAAATATTGTTTACTTTTTTATATAATTTACTTTTATTTTGAAATTTTTAAAACCGGACTGTAGTGAATCCGTACTATGCGAGGTATTATTATCTATATTATCGTTTTATTAATTTTTTGTATTAGTTATTAAATATTATTCAGGCTTTAAGAGAAAATTAATAAAATAGAACAATTAATAAATTGTATTTTCCTATGACATTTGATATAAATGTGTGTTAGACATATTATTGACTCATTACATACAAAGATAACGAGTTCAAATCTCACTAAAATAAAATAATCCTTGTCATCATAAAGATATGCATAAAAAAAAATCACGCATAATATGGAAACACAATAATTTATCATCTGTGTTCAAGCAGTTGGAGTGGATTATTTTATATCTTCAGTGACCTTGGGATTAATTTTAGAGTATGATCGTTTTGAGGCACATAAACTTGAAAAGAATTTGATACTTCGTCATGATATGTTAAGTATCTATCGCGTCATAATTTGTGAAGTGGCTATTTAATTTTATATTGAGGGTTCACTGACAAGTAAAAGTTTATTTTATCTCTTTCTACAATAGTTTACATGCAAGTTAAAGTATTGAAATTAAATAACTTAAGTTATTGGTATTTAAATAAAAACTTTATGATCAAGTAAGAGTGTTTATAGCTCCGTCTGGATTTCATCAAGGTTTGAATCTTCAATGATGTGTAAATCTATTTTAATCTAGCTCGGTGCAAGTTTAAACTCAATTTTATAAAATTCACACTAACTTAGTGTATTAAATTCACACACAGTGAAGTGAGTGTATATTTGTTTATAGTACTTGTATCAATTCGGGAACTTACTGGATGTCTTTTTATACTTTTAATATTTGTTTATATAAAAAAGCGTACATAGTGTGATTATATATTATAATAATGGTTGGACACTATACATTTATGTTTTGCATTTACAGTAACACAAATTATATTTACAAAGTATAGTCCGCTATAAACAAGGTTAACAAAGAAAATCGAATTCGCGAAATCCGAGGCTTCTCTTCTCATCGTCACTCGTTATGCGAAACGTCTACTGTATACACAAACCTGATAATTTATATAAAGCAAAATTACAATAAACGAGAACATTTTCTCTTTAACTGAAAAAATCTTTATTTCTTCTAGAAATCTAGATTAATTATATGCTCTACTTTTATTTTTTTTTTAATTTTAATTAACGTTGTTATATTAGCAGAAGTTTAGAAAAATAATGTGAGAATGTAATAAATATTAAAATATTATAAATAACTAAAATTTATTGTATACAAAGAAAATACATATACAAAGGGCTGTTGACCGCAGTCTATCCGCCCATATTATAAAATGAATTACTCTTAGTTTAGTTTTTTTTTATTCAGTTTAAATTGTGATTGATGAGAAAGAGGGGAAAAATTGATGGTCTTAATTAACGTTTCTTTTTTTTGGTGAAGAGTATTAGTATGTTGTATGTGTGTGTGCAAGAGTGTGCAGAAGTCAGCGAGTTGTCAGCGCGAGTTAAAGGATCACTTGTGATGTTGAATATATTGAGTGGTACGCTTCACTCCTAATGAGTAGTGGTCGGGGATGTTGTTCGGTTCACGTGCTGTCAATCTGCATCCGTCCGTCTCTTCAACGGTGATCGGGAGACCGTAGACCGGAGAAAGTGCCCCACGTCGGGCACTGACAAATTTGCGAGAGACGTATTGCTTAAAGATACATCAATGTGTCCCGCCGCATTTACATACATCAGCAGATCTCTGATAATCTATCAGCAGATATCGGCATCCCTAATAGGCATGGTCCGATTGATTTGTGCGACGCAGCTAAGACAATGTTGAATGCGAAAGGCCATTAGCTCGAATGGGAATACTTCAGGCCTTACTTTTTTACGATTCCCTCCACCCAGAGCAACAAAGTATTACCATATATAAGGCATACCTAACTCGGGGACAATCCTTTTCTCCACTCAACTCAACTCCGCAGTCCGCGGCGAATCCAACGAGAAAAAAAATCAACAAAATCGCGCGCCACTCGTTTCCATTTCACCAGGCCCATAAATCAATTCCGAGCCCCGGTTTCCCTGAATGCCTTCGCTTCCATCCAGCCAGTGCCAGCTCTGGCACCAGCATCCAACATCTTCAACATCAACCAACCTATCTCACTCTACTTCTCATTTCTCCTTCATTCGCACTATCTCCATCTCTCCAATGCGTGTAAATATTTTACAATATCAAAAGGCATCGAGTTGCCATAAATTATTTTTAAATTGCATCCCATCTCGCTCTACGTTTCATTCCCCCGTGTGATTTTATTAGCTCGGAAAAGCGAAGTGCACTAAAAATAGTTTGGGAATGTATTTTATAGATTGCGGCCGGAAATCGAAATCGGGGCCTCTCTCAGCCACCTTCCTCTCCGCCGCAGATGATAGCTTTAAAATGGCAATTTGCGCCATTAAACGCTTTTCATATCGGAGTCGTTTATTTTTTTGTTTTGATTTATCTAAGGGAATATAAACGTATCCTGTTATAATAATCAATTACAGAACCAACGGATTCATTCACTGATATTCTATAATTACGCCTCGCTTTACACTTTATTTGTTATCGGATATTTATTGCTTCCATCGTTATCTGCGTTATTAATTGCAACTTTATGGTAACAATTTGCTTTCATGACTAGAAACCGCTCGTACGTTTCACGTTTCATTACCGCTGTTTGATATATCGAACATCCTGTATACATATATACGCAACTTCTAATTTAATCGTAGTCTATCAATCTACACTAACAATAATCATCTAAACCACTGTTTATAAAAAAAATATACAATTTATTACATCATTCATAACAAAATGAAAGCACAAAAGAACATAAAACGAGGCCATCTCAATAAACTTTTGAAATTATAACCTTGATCAAATTACTGAAAAATAAATATTATATGTGTTAATATACAATCTATTTTTATAAAATTAGTCTTAAATATAAAAAATATGAATATTAACATAGTTTTTCACCCTTTAATGAATGTAGTAGAACTTTCTTCTTAAAAAAAGGTGGGTGAATACATCAAACACAATTAAGACAGACTTCTCTGTCCGTTTAATTGATACACGGTTAATCCTGACAGCCGCCCTGGGACAAATCCTAAAGAACGGTAACAAAACGAATGAAATAACACAAATTTATTCCGCTTTTCTGGGACATATGTATTAATATACAATCTATTTTTATATAATTGGTCTTAAATATGAAAAATATGAATATTAACATATGTTTTCAAATATAGTAGAACTTTCTTGTTTAAAAAATAAGTGAGTCAAACAAAATTGAGACAAAATTAAGTAGTCTTATTTGAATACAGACAATTCCGTTTTATTGGGACACCAGTTAATCCTGACAGCCATTTGTTAGGGACAAATCCTAAAGAATGGAAACAAAACTACGGAATAAAATAAATTTATTCCGCTTTTTTTGGGACAATATTCCGTTAATTGGGACAGTAATCGTGTGTAAATCCACATGGCGCCGGTCCATGTATACATATTTATTGTTCCAGAATTTATATCATATTGTATTATGTAATATGCATACATATAGTTTTGTGACTTTGTTTTATTTTGTGCAATTTATTAAATAAGAAAGTACAAAAGTACTAAATTAAGCGGAATCGACTTTATAGTTATACTTTTTAGTGGTAGCTTAGCAAAAAATACAAATACCGAGAACATTTTCTCTGTAATAAAAAAAATGAAATCTAGATTACTTATATATACCACGTTTCAAAAAAAAATTAATTTAAATTTCGATATAAGTAGAAGTAAAAACTGAGAATATACTTTAAGTGGCTAGTACACTTATTAAAACATTTTTTTAATAAATGTGAAATTAATAGATCAAATATATGATCTAATAATATTGGACAGAAATATATAAAATAAAACTATAAACTATGAAAAAAAATAACAGAAAAACACATATTACAATAGGGTACATATATTACAAATGTACCCTATTGTAATATGTGTTTTTCTGTTATTTTTTTTTCATATTGAATGAAGGATTTCGATTAAGTGAGATTTGTAGAAAGAAGAAATATAATAAATTGCTGTACTAAAATAAAGGACGAAAATGCTTCTTTTACATATATTTTCTCATATTTATATTTTTATTAATAGACACAGTGATATAATATTGTCTTTATATTACCAATTATATTATTAATCAATTATTTTTTCTATCTTCATTTCTGCAAATCATCTATACTTAATGTATTCAATTTGATCAATAAAAAAGAATGGAAATTAATAGCTAACCAATAATTATATATTACCACATTGAATTTCAAAAACCGCAAATTTGAATCCGAGTAAATTTAATAGATTAATGTAAAAAAAAGTACAATGCGCGTTTATGAATTAAGTAAACCAGTTTGCGGTTATTCTTTTGGGTAATGATACATAAATCCTGCCAAAATGTCAAGGCTTTCAACGGCGTTACAAAATTTTCATAGCATTTCCGCAATTCTATGTTTAGTCGAACGCGTCGCGCCAATTTCCATGCAGAAAAGTCGTGTTGATATTGGAACGAAATTATTATTATTCCGCAAATTTTAGGTCAACCGATTTGTATATATCATATACTGTGTAAATACCGAATAAATCTGGGCACCACTAGATAATCTGCAACATCTAAAACAAATTCATTCTAACGCAATTCGCGTTTATTTATACATTGAATATATTTATAAGTGTATATAAAAAAAATAAAGTACATATTAAATAAGAAATTTTCTGTGCTAATTCCTTTTATATTTGGTTAAATGCTCGACAAGAAACCGTTAAGCTCTTTTAGACTTCTGGACACCATTTCCTTATTATCCGTGTTTGCTGAAACGTCTTCCTTTCCTTACATCTCGTTTCTTTTCTTGTGCGACAGTTTTCGAATCTCGGGTGTACCTTTTTCTATTAGCAATGCAAAGGATGTCGCAGTTCTTTCTATTCCTCAGCGTGTTGTGTATATTCGTGTGTATAAAAACACTGATGAAAGGCTTTCTGCAGTAAGCTGATCTCATGGATGAATGGTTGTCACTGCTGTTGCGAGTGGTACCCCGAGTAATCTAGGTAATAATGCGAAAGTGTACACTTAATACATTGTATCCGAAGTCTCCCCCTACCCATTTAATATAATACCTCTCAATATTTGGCAGGATAGGGCAGGTTCTGTTTGACAAGGAAGTGAAGAGCATCTGCCCAATCATCCAGGTGCATTAATTTGATACTTTTAAAATACCCTAAAACATACCTCCGATACAAGGAAATGTATCAAAAGAGAAACAGTATATAATAGTAATTATTTTGTGTATATTTTTTTGCCACAATTTTTTCCTGAAATAATTCACTTTATATGTTAATTTTCTGTGTAAATTTAGCTTCTGTTTCATTCAAACTATTTTTGAACAACTTTTATGAAATACAATATTAAAGATTCCTTTCTTTATTTTTCTAATAACATGAAACTTATAAATGTTCCGTTTTGAATTTTTATATTTATATAATAAATTATATAATATTATACATAATTTGTATAATAGCAGCAAAATTAATTTGATATGTGTTTATCTTAATCTATTAGATTTTGCAATTACAGTAAAATATAATAATTCATCTTTGGACAAAGGGCGACTAATAGCCGAATTGTTAAGTCGCGCCAGTGGGCGCAGGTTCAAATCCTGGTGAAGCCAGGCCCTTTGTGAGTCCTCTAGGTGCTTGCAGCAATAGGGCCATCGTTCATTACAGATAGACAGTGAAATGAATGAGGTTCAGCATATGGACCTTCGGCCAAGTTGATGGACAATGACAGTGTTAAAGATAGCAGCAGATTCACAGTCAAAGGAAATAATGGAATCGCAAAGCATCCATATACTACTGAAGTTAACCTACAAGACCAAATTTACACAATATTCAACAGATTAATACAATTATACGACATTATGCTCATTTAAGTAAATATTACAATAGTTTCTCAAAAACATTATTTTTCTCTAAAACATTTGTTAGATAAGTGTAACAGATAAGTGTAAATTTCACATTTTTTGTATAATTATAACATTAAAATTTGAGAAAATTATACTATATCAAAATATCATAAATTATAGTTGCATTTTGTTTGTCAAAAAATGAAATTTGTACACACAAAAAATATATAAAAATTATAAATATTCTTTATAAATAAATTTCAATGAAAATTTTCAATAATCATCCATTTATTGTGTTTAAAACTTAGTAAAATTATTTTTATATTAGTTTCTAGAACCATTAGCAAAAAATATTTATCAAATAACAAAGATTTCTATATTTTGATAATCACACGATTATAACATATAAATCTCTGTAAAATTAATTTGATATACATTTATCACACTCAACTAGATTTGCAATCCAAGTAAAATAACAGTAAAATGTCATATTTATTATATTTATGTGTGTTATTTCATTTTTTTCCCAAAAAATCTTTTTTGGCAAATACCGTTATGTTTTGTTAAACCACCACAAAAACAACTTGATTCGTTCCACTAAAGAATATACGTTAAACAAATGGCCGAGAATAAATAATATGTAAATCATAAAATAAAAAAGTCGCAATAACTACACATCTATTTTTGAAATATTACGAATCCATCTCGAATAAAACCGCATGCACACGACTGCATAAATATTGCAAGGAAATAAAACGAATCGCAGGCTTTTATTAGACACATTTCTTTCACATCGCTCGTATTTTATGTCCATTAAGTGTGTTCTAATTGATCGACATAAATAATCCCAGCCGATGATTCTTATTGCTGTTGTAAAAGATATTTTATGGCGTTTCACTTGCGATAGTTTTGAAACCCTGTAACCAGAACTGCTTCTGTTTTGTAAGAGTGAATAGTCATAATAATAAAATCACTGCTGTGGAGAATGATAAAATTTATATTATCATTTTATTACTTTTCTTATTACTTCTTATATCTTCGCTGCTGATTGTCTTTTTTCTACATAAAAGCAATTATCATGTATAATCAACTAATTGTACTATAATTATTCCATATAAACAATAATTAAAACATTCCGTTTATATTTTTTTTTTGTATATTAAATAAATATAACTATAGAATTAATTCAAATAGATAATGTAAAAAACTAAAACATTATGCAATAATTATATATTACGTATCTTTCTCCTTTGTTTTGATGTTATTATTCAAATATAACTGAATTTTCTTGTTGACAGTGCAAAACAAAAAAAACATATAATCATCAATACTTTGTAGTCTTAGAAAATGTCAATTAATTTTACATACCTGCATGTGAATTATTACAACTTATTTAAAAATATTGAATTTATAGGCCAAAAATTTTATATCAATGAAACAACTGATTTTCCTCTGTCTAAAAAATATATAGCAAACTACAAAATGCTTAATAAAATCAATCTCAAACAAAATCAATACATCTGCTATATATTTTTATTGTATATCAAATTTTACATCTTTTATTTAGTTGAGAAGGCGACTTTTTGCGACACAATTAATTTTATATAGAACAAATATACTAAATTTTAAAATGTCAGATTCAATTTATTTGTTGGTGAAAATCACGATTTTTTATTTATTTTTGCATTAATAAAATAAAGTTGTTTGTGAATTGTGTGAAAAGTTGAAACAACCAAAAATGCTTTAATTTAATCTGAGTTATATACTCGCAACCTTATTGCCTTTTGGAATATAACTCATAAAGTTATAAAAAGAAAACGATAATGTCAAATATCACTATCATTAGCTGTCAAATCTGTCTGTTAAAGTTTTTGGTAAGTTTTTTTTTTGTGGCTCAAAATGAGTACAAAATGTGCGTTTTGTAGTTCAGATTTTATGGTATTTTAAGTGGATGACATGTTTGAAAAGTTGAAGGAAAAGTTGTCGATTGGTGAAGAAATAAAGAAAGTAAATGGCATGCGTGAATTTCAGGCGTTTTCGATATTTTTCGCGAAATGCCGTTGGTCAACCAGAATAGTTGAAATGCAACCGGTCGTGTAGAACTCGAGGTTCGGCGAGGTAAAATGCAAGTGGAAATATTCGCGATGGCATTTGGAAACATTGTTGCTTAATTGTAATGAATTTTAATTAAATACGCGAGCGCCCATTTAAATGTGAGCACAGCATCGCAGGGAAGCACAGCCAGAAAGAAAGAAGGAATGAAAGGATCGAGTGTGCTTGGCATGCCTGATTGGGAGGAAAGAGGGAACAAGCATAGAGAGACGCAGAGCGAAAGAGAGAGCTACGATGTTTGGTTGAAGAACAATAAGGAGAAGGACCTGAGGGAAGGAGGAAGGATCACATAACTCTCGATTGTCCTACATCTTCTTTATAAAGTATTTTGCATGTCGGGTTGTACATTCTGTACGTCAATTGGCAGCCAGTATTAAATCCTTCTCGGTGGAAAGAGAAGAAGAGAGCACAGCCCCAACTATATGTATACTATTATTTTAGTTGGGAGATGCTCTGAATTAACCTTGGCAGGAAAATAAAATAGCCAGCCTATGCTTGTTTCTCTCTCGCTCTCACCAATTCGACGTACCTGTCCAGCTGCATCTATCCTCCTTTCTCTCTCACTTACATACATGCACACACACACACACAGAGAACGTCGCGCTCACTCTCTTACTCCACTCTCGTCCTTTTTCCTTTTTGCTTTTGTCGAGCCAGCGTTGATTTTTACCTCCTCTTTTGTCTTTTATTTTCAACTGTTTTGGTGCGCAGATCGGCTGACAGCAAAATGCGACTGTCTCAAACCGTCAGCTACCAAACCAAAAGGAATTCACAATCACTGAATACTTGTCTTGTTCCCATGAACTCGTACACACGCATACGAAAAAAATAAACAAACGCGAAAGAATGAAAGAAAGGACGAAAAAGACAAGAAGCCAAAGATAGGGAGGAATAACCCAAACTAAATGAACTACCTCAAACCAATATGGTATAAAACGGTAATGACATAAATAATAGATATTATTTACATTCATATCATAAACAATTCATACTTATAAATAAATGCAACATTTTCTTTATTAAATTATTTTATTATATATAATTAATATCTATAAGATTATTACATATCAAAGATTACGTCAATATATTTAATTAGGCTAAACTAGTACCATTAGAAAAAGACAGTATTGTTGAATCAATATATAATTACAAAAAAATTCAAATATTTATTTCATTTACTAATTTCTTGAGTTTATTTACAATAAGTATACTTCTTAAGTAAATTTAAAAAAAACTACTTCAACGCTATATACTACAAATTACTACTACACTAAGCTCACTGCTACATCAGCACCTAGGTCTACCATAAAAACTGCAGCATATATACAGAATTTTTTTTTTTGCAATTGACGTATAAAATTTATTTCTACAAATGTAATGTAATGAAGTAAATAACTTTTTTATTGAAATTTAATTTCATCATTTATACTAGCAATCAAATATATTCATAATGTAGTAATTTTGAAAATCAGACATTCATTAAAATCTCCTATATATAATAAAGTTTATGTGCAATGTTTATTTTCGAAATAAGTTATTTAGTGTAAAATTTATTGAAATAGAAAAATACCTGTAAAGTAAATAATACCTGTAAGTTAGCAATAATTAATTTATTAGTATTTTCACAAGGAAAATTAGGTTGAAAATATATTACTGAAATGCTAGCTTATTTGGAAATAAGTCTAGTGTATTTCAGTTAAATAATATGATCATAGTGAATATCATAATAAAAAACATAAAAAGTAGACATTTGGTATCATGTATTTGTGTCGTTTCCTAATGTGCAGAAAGAAAAACCTTATTAATTATGTAGTTGATGATGGGATGATAAGAGCAGTCGAAATTGAATAAATGGGTTTTGAAGAAGGAGTACGAAATGAGAAAGGAACGAATAAAAATGAACGGGTTTTCTTGGGGAGACGACACGTTGCGTTGATGCGAAATTTATGATTACATTTGTTGCCGTTCACTTGTGTTTCACTATGTGATCGGAATCGGGAATGCCAAGGCATTGTCAATCAGATCGACTCCTGCCTGTATTTATTTCTGTCCGCATCGTCCGAAACTCCCAACTTTCTACCGCTGTTATGTAACCCCGACCGGCCGGGGCACTAAATTGAGCCCGAAGATAACCGTATTTCAATATAATTTATTTCATCCCGATCGATATAATAGTTACATACACACACACACACACACACACACAAACGCGGGTAAAACGTATTCTAGTTTATTGTAATGCCCGCATTACATTTACGCAACAACATCGTAACCGTGCGTACGTACACCAAAGCAACTCAACAAGCCATAACTACCCAACATCCATACAATCCATACTATCTATGCCGAAGAATACAGTTTTCGTATCGTTCACCTCTCTGGTTTGTTTCGTTTTTGATTTGTCTCCGTTTCGAATGTGGGGTGATCCATCAAACGGTTTGCGCAAACTGACTGTGATCTCCGTGCGCTCGGGGATGGCTCTAAATCAGTTTTAAAAGCGAGCGGCAATTTATGCCGGCAAATTCCGCGGAAAGCGCCTCAATAATTATACAATTCATGCGACCCGTCACATAAGTCTTATACTTGAATAGGTAATTACTTTAAAGTTATAGGGTATCTCTGCTCGGATAATTATATGTAAATTTAACTTCTACGTTTCCACTTCTTCTGTTCCTTAAATCTTCCACCTTCTATTTCTATCTCTTCAGTTGCATTTTAAACTTGCACACATCCACAACATACAATATTGTTTTATTACTTCCAATACATATTACACTGCTTCTTGCTGTCAATCGCTTTATTCATTTAAATTATTCTATTACTTTTTCCAGTAGTACATCGTCGCTTGTACATCACGACTACTCAGCAGCAGCAGTACTCGCACGATTACATCTCATATATGATCGAATGTTAATGCACACACTACAGTCTTACATAATTGATTGTAACAACATTTATTTATTGATTAATGACATCAACTAAAATATGAAAAAATTCTTGTTAATAATTCTAAATAATATATGATAATAATTCATTAATTGTAATTCTACAAATAAATTACATTTTTTGACAACGTTTTTTAAAATTGTTCTTAAAAAGAGACAAAGGGAAATCCAAATATTAAATAGACAAAATTATAATATTATTTAAAAAAAAATATGTATAACATTTATTCAAAGAAAATTAAATATACTTTGTTTGACATTTTTGCAAGTGTTATTAATAATCATAAAAAGGTAAGTATATATTGTTTTTTTCGGAAAGTAATTACATTATGAATACCAATTTTTATGTATAGTAAATCAGAGTACTTAACTTAACGAGCATAATCCGTTCCAAAATTTCCGGATTTTTACTCGTATAGTGAAACGAATTTCCCCATATAAACTAATGTAATATATAATAATTCGTTCCATTTTACGACTATTTTTTCTTACAATTCATTTTGTTCGTTAATTTATAAAAAGAATCTATTAAAATTGTCGAATATTAATAATTGTTTCATGTCTTAAAAAAAAAATTACAATAAAAAAATAGTACTTCTGAATTCTTTAATTAATGCTAATATACAATTAGAACATGAACACAAAATACAATATGAAATATTTCATTTTTGCTCTTATACATTTGGAAAGTGAATGAAAAAAAAACATAATGCATGAGTAAGTAATGTTTATAGTAAATTAGATTACATACGGGATTGTTAGAATTGTATTTAAGTAATCATAAGTAAATTAAATGACAATTAAATTGGTGTAAATTACAATACGTAAATCAGAGTATTTATAAAAAAAATATTAAAATTGCTATTGTAGGTGATTAAAAATAACTAGTGTAACTAATATTACTAATATAATTTTTGCCTGTAACATAGGCATCACTTCGTTGTAACTTTAGAAACTATTGAAACGTACTTGCGTCTAGTTATTTCAAAAATAGATATATCGCGTGCATAAATTTCAACTCTCCATAAATCATTAGTAACGTGAAATTGATTGATGTTGATAAGTAGGAAGTGAAATGAGTATTATGTAAATATTTTTCAATCAGTGAGGTGTGAAGTAAGCACGCACACGATGATGGCAAATCGTGAAACCCAATAAGAGACACTATATTAATGATCATTAATTGTTCGCGAAAGTGTATGTGTTTGTGTTTCTCTACGTGTACGTATTAATATATGTGTGCATGTATGCGTGTATATGTATGAATTCTCACAGCAGAATTGGCCATGCTCATGACACCATTATAATCGCCATAATTCTGAGCAGCGTGCTCTTCTGGCTGATCGAACCAAAACTATAGTCCTATAAATCTGGAGAGCCTCACGCTTCGTTTGATTTATTATTAGAGAAAACCGCAATTCCGCATCACACGATGCTGCTCCATCGCCTCTCATTCCATTACATTGCATTACGCCACATTTTTATTTATTTATTTTATTTTTGCAGTAACGACAGCAGCAACAACAACAATCACCGGTTACATAACAATCCACCAAAAACCCGTGCAACGCATGACTGTCGCGGGATTCGCATCACATAAACAGACTTGGATAGATGTTTACCAAATCACTTTATAGATAGAACCAAACAGTCGACATTGACGTCCTGCCAATTGACGTTTATAGTTTCAAGATTGAGTGAAATGAAAAATCAATCTATCGCCGGACAACTTGAACAAACTTCATGAAACGTATTTATAATTATGGTCGCACGTCTTTTATAAAGAATTTTAAGTTTTCTTAGAAGCCTTTCATGTTCAACAAAATACGCTTGCAACGATAATAAATGGTAATAATAATATGCATTGAAAGAACGTGATGTTTATATCTAGCTTCTCGCAAATCGAGTACGCAAATACATAATATTTAGCATTTATCACAACCCATATATCCAAATGAGATGTAAGCAAAATTTATATCGTGAGCGTATTTTATATCCATCTATGACAATCTATTATTAATGCAAATTCATCTTGCAAAAGTTACTCGCTTGAAGTCATTTACCGGAACTTTTACAATATTTTATAACTATTACAATGATTTATAAAATAGATCTATATTTCATATAAATTATAAGACAATTTTCAATTTTATCCAAATAAATTTGTAATTTTGGATTTTTTTCAAATTTATCATTATCCATCAATAAATTCATTTAATAGCTTTTTATTGTATTTTTAATGAAATATGTTTTTGGGCAATATTATAAAAAATAATAATATTTGTTTCAAATAATTTCAAAAATTACAATAAAAAATAGATATAATTAAACAGCAGGAAATTGTGTTTCAGAATTTATTAACTAATATAAAATTAGAACGTGAATAGAAAATGCAATTATATAACTTAAAATCAATTTTTTTCCAATAATAAATCATGATATATTTACTATACTTTGTCTAAGAATATTCATATAAATATGAAATATTTAATTTTGTTATATTTTGGAATGTGAATGAAAAACACAATGCATGAGTAAGTAATGTTTATAGTAAGTTAGATTATATACAGGATTGATATAATTGTATACAAGTAATAATAAGTAAATCAAACAATCACAATTAAATTGGTGTAAATTATAAAACTTTATACATTATACAATAGAAATTTATACATAGGTATTTAAATGATTTTTTTCTACCAAATTGACTTATTTCTTGTGTACTTTCTATTAAATTATCATATAATTTACCATAAGTTTGCAAAGGTTTCCGATCACCCAACTATGTATGATACCAATATACGTTGTTTAACTTTCGTAACCTGTGAATATTAAGAATCCCAAGGACGTAACCCGACGTTCAAGGTCTTACAATAGTTTTATACAATAAAGTATATTATGTTTTCTTTCTACACACATATATTCAATAATATTTTGGTAAATTTATGAACATTTTTACTTCAAAAGAAAAATAGAAACTACATTTTATAAAATATAAAACCTCGCATAGTGCGAATAATCAGATCCGGAGTGTTTGAAACCAGACTAAACCACACAAAAATAAATTTGACTTTATACAGGCAAAAACCGATAATTTATGTATAAAATATAATTGTATGTACTCATTTTTTTTAGATTTTTTTAAAATATTGTTTAATTAAAATTGTTTGTTAAGAAATTTTCAATCCGGACTAAGTAAATTCAGACTACTAGATATCCGTACTATACGAAGCATTGGTGGAATTCTATTTAAATAATCTCATAGTTAAATTAATTGTCTTGTCTTTTCTATATAATTAAATAAAATAATGTTTAAATATATACCCTTTAAATAGACAGGCCAATTATTTTCATATTATAATAGTTCATATATAAATATCTATAAACTGTAAATCAACAGAAACCATTAACATTTACATTTATTGCAAGTTGCGTTTTTACGGCGATTGTTTAGCATTGTTTCTCCGTTCGCGAGATATTTCTATGTAGTCATATAAAATAGTAAATTTATTCCTAATCAATAACGGCGCGGTTTATTATTATTTACAATAGCTGTCTAATAAAATTTATATATAGCGAAGCTCGCAAACTATACTGTATATTTTAACGTTTACCAACTGTAAATAAACTCGGAAGCGCGAGATATTTCAGTTTACAAGATGTAGAAGCAAAGAAAAAAATATAAATATAAAGAGCGAAGAGGAAAAGTGGGTACGAAGCACAATGAGATAAATCTGTGTAGTTCAGAGAAGTCTATAGAAAAGTGTTTCCATTGAAACATGCCGCAATCATATCGAATTGACACATTTAAATTGTTGCTTCAATTACAGTTGTAATTTAACAGAAAAAAAAAATAATTAAAAATAATTATTTTCATTATGAAATGAAATTAGATCAGTTTTAATTGTAATTAGTTATCAACATTAAAATAAAAAATAAATGCAAGCAAAGCAATTATAGTAATATAGTGCGAGTGCACTTTAGTCTTGAGAGAAAAACAATTCATTAACATATAAAAAAATAAGTTTGTGTATATTTTGTTGTAATTTATTTGTATTTTGTTCAATTAAAATTTAGTTTGAAAATTTCAAACAGTATTATAATGAATCCGCACTAATCGAAGCCTATAGTGTGTTGTATTTTGAATGTATTGTCACTTTAATTTTACATGTAGTTTGTTTATTTTTATTCTTCCATTTTTCTGATATTGAGTAAAATTATAACAAAAAGAGTTAAAAAGTTAATACAATTATGTATGAAATTAATTAATTCAATTTGTGTGGTTTCTATTGATTTCTTAGAATAAATAATTCAATGTGAAAAAAAGTCTTATTGAATTATATCAATTAAAACCATCATTAACATTCTTGGGAATTTAGGTATTAACGTATATATTGAAAGTAAGTTTACATACATTAATGAGTAATTAACAAATAAACCTGAATTCATACACGTTTTAACTAAGTATTAACATGATAATAGTTCAAATAATCAACTTTAAAAATATTGTATTTTGTAATTATGAGGATATTACACTTCCAATAGCTAAATAACAAAATATGGAATTATGATTTCAGTCATTCTTTATATTTTTATCTAATAATAATATTCATTGGAAAAGTTATAAATCAAAAATTAAAACGTAATTATATTCATCATAAAATAAAAAATAATTAACTCTTTAATTAACAGCTACAAAAAGATATGTTAAGCTATTATTTTATTAATTTGTGAATGTATTAATATTGGTTTTATTTTAAACCTTTCGCAATGTTGCGTATAATTGTTTTCAAACTTATAACATAGACCTTTAACATATATTAATCTTTCATAATCGGAAAGTTGTATGTAAAAGTGAAAGTCATTATTCTTTCTTCTTCGTAATCATAATTTATAAATATGTTCAATGTTTTCAATTAATAATTATAAACACTATTTATCAAATGGAAATATAATAAGAAATCGATTTCGATAATAACTTAATTAATTAAAAGAAACAAAATAGAAAGAATAAAACATCACTGTCATTTTATTACTTTACACGTAATTTTACACAAGATTTTTTTCTGATAAAAAACATATTTTTTAACTTACTGGACTAACGTTAATTGAAATAGCACAAATATAAATGTAATTTAATATTTTGATTCCACTTCTTAAAAAATTAAAAGAAATTAATTAAATAATATTTACATAACATAAAAAGGAAAATTAATATAAAAAATAGAAATAAATTTGAATAAAATAATACTAATTATTCAAATAATTAGAATTCCTGTAATTAGTTTATTTTAATAATTATTTATTAAAACAGTTAAATAAAATTAATTCTTACAAAGAGCCATTGACCTAGTCACATTGAATACTGTTATAAAACTAAAACTGTAAAATTTGTTGAAATTATAATGTATAAGAGGTAAACGATTATGATAGAAGTATGTGAAATTTACACCATGAAATAATGAAATTAATTGATAATAAAGATTTATATATATAAGGGCGGAAAGACTTATGCCGATAGCCCTTTGGTTACAATTATGACTAATAAAGATTATTATTAACAATCAATATCAAATAAATATGTTATTTTCTAGAACCATTCAATCACATATTCATTAACTTTAATGAATATCCATTAAATAAAATATAAAAATATATATTAATTAAAAATAGATTATAATTAGCTTTCAACCATAAATCAAAAAATGTGAAATCTGACCACAGATCAAATCATTTAGCAGTGAGTATGAATTCCGAATAATAGTAGTGTGACCTTCCATGAAAACCACAAGAGCATTTAGTTCTCGATTTAGTCCTTGGCGATTAAAATTTTAATTCGATTATCTCGATCGTGACAGCGAGGAATTAGCTTAGTCATTAATTCTCTTAGCTGCATCTTCATTATTAGTTTTTTTTCGCCAGTTCCAGTTCCAGTCTTATTAATAAGTCGTCCTTGACCCCTCTCCATCGGCGTTGTATATATGTAAGTGTGTGTGTGTGTGTGTGTTTGTGAGTATATATGTGTATGAGAGTTTATGTGTGTATATTAATAACGCCCTCAAAAAGAATGCCGTTTCCCGTCAAAACTGATGATGAAAAACACCGGCATTCCTCCGACTATTAGTTATAATTTGTTCATCCGTGAGAGAGAGAAGGAGACCCATAGACCTAATTTACCTTTTACACATAGTGTGGGGTATAATTATACCTTATACCTCGGGTGCAAGTTTTAACATGCAGGTATGCCTTAGCGCACAGGTTCGACCGTACACGAACGCTTATGGCTTATTCGCTAATCCCAAGTGGTCAAAAGGGACAAGACCATCCAAAGTAACTCTATGCGATCTTAGCTTAGAGAACAAGTGTACTTCCTTGTCATAGCATTAGATAGATAGATGGATTGATGGAAGCAAGTTGAATAGGAAGGAGGCCTCGTGCAACGGATAGATTTAATGTCTCAGATCAGAGTTGAAGTAAGCATTT
Source organism: Nicrophorus vespilloides (assembly GCF_001412225.1). Classification (NCBI taxonomy): domain Eukaryota; kingdom Metazoa; phylum Arthropoda; class Insecta; order Coleoptera; family Silphidae; genus Nicrophorus; species Nicrophorus vespilloides. The sequence continues at coordinate 137,038 of NW_017098951.1, forward strand.
TTCCAGTCAATTAAGTTGCGAGATTGGCTTAATAACAGGGCAGAGCACGCCGTGTTTTGGCACTTTTGCCAGGCCGCCTTTCCGCCGGTTCTCTTCTCTTCATCTCATCGTTCGCACGGGACCCTCTGGCGGCAAACCCATTCCTCGTCCTCCACACCCGACCTCATCCTTTCGTTCTCCCGTCTCCCCCGGTCTTCGGCCACGGCCCGTTCCGCAGTGATTACAGGCCTCCTTTGATGGCTTCATTACTATCACTGACCTGCCCATTATCTCGACCAGTAGGACTACTAATCCTATGGGAAAACACAATACATTCCGCTACTCCCATTCACAATCATTAATTAATTAACAACAACTTTGCCGTCGCTAAATGGGACAAACCTATGTGCAATTAATTATGATTTACTTGAGCTTCTGCTAAAGTGAACTTTAAATGCGATATGGCAGACGCATGAATGTCGTGGATGACGACGTATGCCCTTCGATATAAAATATATTAGATAGACGAATGATTTATCGGTGCTTTTGTAAATTGAAATGTAAATTACAATTAATTTATTGTATTACCTTTACGCGATGAAGGTTAAGTGAGTCTCAGCTATATTTTATGCTTTAAATTATATCTTATTTTCTCATTAAGGTATAAAAGGATCGCAAGATTTATTTAAACTCAACGCACAAAGTAATGGCACATTTACTTCGGAAATATCAAATAAATTCTACATTATTACTTGACAATTATTAATCGATAAGTAATATTACTTGCCTCATTAAACTTGTTTTCAACAGTTTTAAAAATAACATACAATAATACTTATCTATTTCAAAAAATCATATTACAAGTATTTTCATAATTATAACTATTAGTAATCTATAAATAGAAAGTTAAGCCAACATCAGTTGATTGTATCATAACATAAAATTAAATTAATATAATAAACTGTCTATATTATAATATAATAAAGATGACTCAAAATAATGACACATTCAATAACAATTATATATGATTTCTACCAGTGGGTCATTTGAAATAATGTCGTGCGTCACTTAGAGACCAACGGTTCAAAGATTAGCAAACATAACATAACAATAATAATTTCTAATAATTTCTATTACAAAATAAGTTTACTTTTACTTTGTAAATGTTCTGATCTTAATGAACATTTCTACTTCAAAACTAAAATGTAGTAGTCAGAGTTTTATGGAAATAATACTAAATAACAAACAACATTTATATACTGTACATTTAAATATGTATACTATAAAAAGTACATGGCTATATTATTATTCTACGGCGCAATTTAAAGCATATTTTAATTTGTATGTTAAATATTATAGCGTTATTATACTAATTGCTTATTGTTTCTTTGATTTACATTCTGTGTTGCAATCAAATAACATTATATACATTTCTCAAGGATTATCTATATTTTTATTTTCAATAAATAATTTGAAATGAAACATTTAATGGATTAAATCTGAAATAAATATTGTGCACATAATTATAAACAATCAAATTAATTATAGAAATTGAAATAACAAGAGTTTAAATATTTCTACACTTTTTAACATTGTTTTGTAATTGATTATTTTGAATTACGATTATACAACTTCCCTTAAATTAGAACAATGCTAATTTAGTATTCATAAAATGTCTGATATTTTTAATAGATTTTACTTATTTTTGTTTTAAATTTTCTAATTTTCATCAATTAAATTATTATTTTGAATGAAAATATTTATCGCAAATGTTGGTAATGCAGGAGCGTACTTTTACAAAGTAAAAAAATGTAATAGTCAATTAACTAAACAAGTTTTGATTTTTTAAACTGTAAAAGGAAAAGTTAATTATAAAAATTTATTATTTAAATATTTATCTCTTGAAATGTTAAATTTTACTTTTTATAAACCGAAGACGCTAATTATTAATTATGTCTTTCGTAGGAATAGATGTAGGAATAGATTATCTAGTATTATAATCAAAAAAATAATTAATTGTGATGATCTGTCTACATCAAATAAATATAATGCGAATTTAAAATAATGAGATTTATCTTATTCCTGTAACGTTGTATATATTTAATGGAGATGAAGAGCTTCAACAATACTAGTGTATTCCGAATATCAATAATTTATAATATATACAATATACTTATTGCAACCCACAATTGCCTGGGATGTGCGATTGGTTGCAGAATTGCTGGCTATAAATTACAATACTATTGATTCACATACTTGCTTGTGCAACATATCCACTGTAAGCCTGTAGGGCAATGGGTTAATTTACAATTAAAATTGTAATCATGAGTATATTAAGTACTAACGCGCTTTTCGAACACGTCTTCTCGCATTAGAAACACCTTATCTCGGTAAAATCTCCTCCTCCTCTTTAATATACTTATTATTTTAGTCTTATCGTGATATGCAAAGATCACTATCATCTCCACTTAACATTCTCTTGATTTTATTTTTTTTGTCCTTTCACATTCACAAATTATTTCCACGTTGGGATCTCTTATTAACGACCAGTTTTCTTTATAAATATGCAATATTGTGAAAAGATCTCTCTTCAACTTTTATTTTTATAAGATGCTATCTTGATTTCAGAGATGGGATGGGATGTAAGTAGTGGGATCGGGGGAAAAATCTTCCCAGGCAATTATATGGAGAAGTGAAATTGCAAGAGGAGAATGATTAACAACTTGGAGTGGATATGGTGAGTAATAGAGACCAAAGGTAAGAAAAGAATGAAAGGAGATGAGCTCTCCGGCCCGTGATATCTGCTAATGGATATTGAGATACACATACACACAGACAGACACGCACACATGTGAAGAGAAAGAGAGAGAGAGAGAGAAAAACCAGGGTGTGGAAGCGTCAAAAACTTTTGACATTCTTAAGTTCTGTTATGGGCTTTTAGTTCTATATGGTTCCGTGGGAACAATATGCAACATACTCACACTATATATTACTTCTCTCCACCTCATTATATAATTATACACCTTACGCTCACCTCCACTTATTTATTTTATTGCTGTTAATGGATCCCCGTGCGATTGCTTTTAATAATACTAAAAAAAAACATATTGATCGTAAATTTCTCTCATACCACAAAAATGAAATTAAAGAATTCCACTTGGAGGCTCATTAAAAATAACAAATTTTCATTTTGTCTCCTTTTTTTCTCTTCATCTTCTGTAATCGTCTTTTTTTCTGCTTATTCTTCTTCTTTCTTTTCGAGTTCAGGAGATGAGCATTCTGATTGCTCCTCGTCGTCGTCGTCATCATTCGTAAATTGAATCAGGACGAGATGGGAATGTTAATCGCGTCATTTTTCTGATCCAAATTGATACATATAAAGCGTATTCTATATTATATATATATATTTCCTTTCGCATGTCGGGAGAAGTGGAAACGTCTCGAGGGGCCATTAAAAGGCATCATAATAACATATTTGGAGGCAGTTTAGTTTCCAATAAAAGATGATTTTTATATGTGGGCCCCGCGGGTCTTTCAGGTCTCTCGGGCCTTCGAAAGTCTGGGGCCGCGGTTTAATTTACTGTGGATGGTCTCTGTGTGAGGTCCGGGGCCGGCCCCTTGGACACCTCGCCGCTCAGTTAACACACATACACCAAACAACCGACCAAGGAGGAAGATGAAAAAAGAACACTCAACACACCAACAACAACAACAAAAAGAACAACAGCAATAACAAAAAATAACACGAAACGAAGAACAAAACGAAGCAGAAGAAAGATTATATAAGAAACGGAAAAATCACGACCTCCATTATCCCGGATGGGCATTTATTAAATTATTATCCCACCCCCATATCTCGATTTTCAGATTCCATCTCTCTTGCACTCGCAGAGATCCTTTCCTTTCGCACTCCTTAATTAATGGCAGCAGGATGATTGATGCGCTGTGTTTATTGAAAATGCGAGAAGGCTAAACAAAGGGAGCACTTCTTCCTCTCTCATTATCTTTTTTTTTTCGTTCTCTTTTTTTTCTTCTGTTGTTGCTTTACGTTCTTTGTTGGCAGATGACCGTCACGACACCTCCGATGGACACCTGAGCACCGGTGAATCGCAGATTAAAAATAAATCAAACGGAATGGAACCGAAAGCTTCTCCTCTACTCCGTCTTCTTCTTTTTCTTCTTGCTGTTGTTCGTCTTCTCCGTCTTTATGCTGCACCGGAAAAAATAAATGATAGGTGGAGGCGAATTTAATGACCCCCCGGCTTCGGAACCTTTTAATAGTTTTAAATCGTTATGTGTGCAGGCGATATTAACAAAACTAATAATTTCGGAGAATTTAGGAAACGGTCTAGATATATATCATCTGTATAGTCAATTTCACTAAATGATAATATCATAGTGAAACGTATATTGATTTTTAACCTAATTCATTTTATTTTTAAATCTTAATATTACTTGCAATAATTATACAAATTATTATATACATAAATGAAGAATACATTAAAAAGAGCTCTTAACCGTAAATCATTACATATTTCTATAATATATTATATATTATCTTCTACATTTATTTCATAATTAATATTTTGTATTTAAATTAATTGAATATAATTAGTCCGATATTTAAATAATTATAATAAACATCTATTTTAATTATGAAACTTGTGTACATTAACTAACATGTCTAAATGATATTAAGTTTTTAAATCTTTAACATAATTAGTATGGCTTCCCGCGGTGTTTTAAAAAAGTTCTGCTTTTTGGAAAGAATATGTTGTATCCCAGTTTACATCAAAACAAATATATACTCAAACGTAAAACTAAGCCTTACACAATTAAGTGCTATATTATGCGTGAAATATTATTTACATTATTAAAATACAAAAATATAATGACATTATAATTAAGTTAATAACACGTGATTGTTATAATAAATATAGTTAAGCAAATCATGCATAATTGTATGAAACATTATCAGAAACTTAAATATTAATATACAGATATCCCTCGATCTACGGACTAATTTCGTTCCAAAGGGTTGTTCATAAGTCAAATTTGATCGTAAGTCGAGGTAATTTAAAAAAATTCAAAATATACTTATCTTGCCACACTTTATCATGGTTTTTACTTTAATATATGTTAAATTTCGTATAACTGACTGGATAAATTTGAAAAAATAGATTAAAATAAACAAAATACTTACTTACAAATACTTTTCAATGTAGACATCACAATTATTTAATAAAAACGACAAAAGAAAGAAATGCATCAAAACAGATAGTACATCTTCCAAAAATATTATATTTTATTAAAAAAAATATCAATTTTTGTTTGGACAGTTTGTAACAAGTTAAAGCTTTTGGAATTTTGTTGTAAGTAAGAGAGTTTGTGATTCCGCCACCTTTACAATAAGATTTAGTTCATTTAATTGCAGTAAACATGTAATTGTTAAATAATTTACTTCTATCTAACATTTTAAAAATAAAAAGGTATATTCATAAGATATGAATGAATATATTTAAGTATTTATGTATTAGTAAGTGTATATACTATATAGCAAGTACAGAATCAAATGTAATTGAATTGTCACCATATTTCAGACTACAACAATATATAATTAGAACTCAATCTGTGTCACGTAACTCTCATGCTGACACGCGATGCTTAACAGTAAAAACAGCAGAGTTAAATTCATTTAATTATCAAACTGTATACCTTATTGACAAACGTGGTGAGTAATATATAAGAAAATTATAAACATTGTTGTTGTATTTGTTAAAGCAAATAGTTGTATTCATATCTCTCCAATTATAGAGATATCTCGCATACATTTCATGAAAATTAAATTCTCTACTCAATATGTATCGTTCATAACAACAGTATTTTTAACAAAGGTCTGCGTTATTACATACACAGTTATCAGTTTACTTTCAAGGACACCGATGATTATTTATAGTATTTTTAGAGGTCACATTTATTGTGTACTCCAATTTCAATAGCAATCGCGCTGCATGGAAATACATGTCTAACGTTATCCCGTGACCGAAGTAATTACATGCAGTGATAAATACCAACTGTATACGTAAAAAAACAATTATAGTTATAACCACGAACTTCAAACATAATCCAGGATATTGTTCGACTTTCAAATTAAATTTCACATTAAGAAATACAGCAATACCTAGGGTAATCCATATTCTATAAATTTGAAAACAATCAATATTTTTATTGAGTAAAAATAAATTTTAAAAAAATAGTACACAAAAAAATTTGTCTGTATTTCAATAATAATTATATATATCTATAAAAATAATTGTAAGTGATATAACTGTTCATTTATCACTACATAATTTTTTTTTCGAGAGAATATTGTCTTATGTCATTTGTTTTGGTATATTTATTTAAAATGTTAGCAAAAGTATTTTTTATTCGAGTTTTATTTTTTTTGTTTCAATCTCGAACATTGACTGTACCATTATTTTCAAATCGATGAGTAATATTTCGAATATGAGGAACGTCTATTAATTTATGTAGATATTGAGCAATAATGCAGCGTTGCTGTCGGTGTTGCAGAAGGTCAGAGCCGACGTTACGTAACACAAACAATTTGATGTCAACGAGACAGACTAGTTTGATTGCATAATGCTGCGTGGTTATTCATGCGAACGGTGAGGCAATTGGCTTGAATGGAAACTGTTTGTTAAAGAGTTTAGTGCCATTTAACATAAGGCAACGGCATGACATTTATCGTGACCGTAGTTCTGCAGCACACCATATCGATTCGAGCTGTTATCGTCCGCATCAGCTCATTGTGCTTTTTTTTTTTTTGCCGCTTTTTATAATTCTTATGCTTCAAACATTGAACGAAAAAACGTAACGCTGAACGTAACATTCGCAGTGTCGCAAGTGAGGTGATACCAAATATTAGAGTTGCGTTACTTTTGAATACGCGCTGATAAAACTAGTGTAATCAATTCCCCCTACAATGCTGGTATTCAGTGTGCCGCATACTCTTAGGTCGGAACAATGACAATTTGTCCAGTTTAGTCACGTAACTCTGAGCATATAGAAGAAAGAAAGATATACATATAAATATAAAAAAAGGGGAATAATCATTTATCGATTCCAGTACTTGTTGGGCTTTCGAAACTTGTCTAGTGTGATTTAAAATAAAACGAGGTATTTCTTGGCTCTCTTTACCTCGATCTCTCTCGCACTACGAGCGTGCATGTGTTGTATTCTTCATTAGTGCGCTGCGGAAATTCATCAATTAATTCAACCTTGATGTGATTCCTCTACCTCAACTACATTCCAACAGATTGTAAACGCTCGGTTCAAGAGGAGTAAGGAAAAAAGTGCAACAAAACATCACACACACAGACACACACAAACAAAACACATACGTGAAGCGCAGACAACGTTATCATCGTTGCTTCGCTCTTGGCCTGTATTCCTTTTTTGACAAATAAAGAAGTTAAGTCGGATGGAATGCAAATGGATTCGTGGGCAAAATAAATCAGGTGAGCAAGGAGAGAGAAAGAACTTAAATAAATAGAAAATAAAAATATACAGTGGGGATAAACGTGTAATGAACGGTAGATTCGATATGTATTTACGATTTAATTATGATGCATGCGCAAGAAACTGATTGTTGAAGCCATATTATCATATTGAAAGATATCGATTGCTGTGTACTTAAGTCATGCTCTATTTAGTTATGCAATAATTACGTTTAATATCAATAGCAAGAGCCGGTTCGACGATAGAATCGATACAGTATTTTTTTTCTTAACGTTTCCTTACAACTTTCAATCGTCAATTTTAATATATAACATCGTATTATATTGAACCTATTTGTATAATATTTAATTTTAGTTATTAATTAAATCAGTAAAGCACTAACTAATTTTATTAATGCATTCATGCCACTGCATGGTATTTGAGGACAGATTTATGCAAGCCAAAAAATTAACAAATACTTCATAATTAACTATATTTTTGAAAAATGTTAAGGATTGAAGATATGATAAATTGATGACAAACCGATCCGGGATGTTTTTCTCCATGCAGTCTTTTTAAGTGCAAAAGGGGGCCGAGTTTGAAAAACGCTGGTTTGTTGAATTCCTTGAACAAATTCTGGCGTTGTCGTTTTGTCAGAGCGTTTAGAATGTTCTTTTACGTTTAAAGACTTCTGATATACTGCTATATTTGTTCTCCAACTCCTTATAAACGAATGATCTAGAGAAATTTAGAAATCGGAAAATTTCCATGTCCAAACTAGGATAATGGCAGTTAAAAAAAAAGTAAAAAAAAATTACTGGTCAAAATATAAATCCTTTCCGGAAACATGAAAAGAGAGGACAAGTGCTGGAAAACCCGAATACATGGCAACCCTAAATAATTGAATTAGTTCAACAAATACTAGTGTTCCTCATATGATGATTTAATTGAAATTGACACATAACATAAATAAATACAAAAAAATAATTAAGACTGCTGTCAATAGACCATTTGTTGATGTGTTTATTTTATTTTAATTGCTAAAATATAATTTGCATTTGTTGCAAAAATTGCTAAATCGCTTTTTGGAAATATAGTTCATTTAACTCTTTGAAGGGCCAGAAAAAAAAGACAACTGAATCAAGCAACTTCATTAACAGAATCAACATCAAATGGTATGGAAAATTTAAATTCATCACTTCTTTCCTGGACATTTTCTAGAAAAATATAATAATGCCCCGATAGGCACGTTCAAAAGGTGGGTAAATGCGTGTCCCGTCACCCCTTTGTTTTATTTGTTAACAAACAAATAAAACATATGAAAATGATTTATGTTATTATTTAGTCAAGATATTATTTTCAAATAAATAATATTTATTATCACCGAATGTTCTAATAATTGGATTACAAAAATGATATTTAATTTGACATACGTCATAAAGTCAAAAAAAAAGCACGTCCTGGGAGTAATGAGTACGTTTAGCAAATGTTTTCAAGTGAAATTTTAAAACAGTCAGAACGTTGCCGCCTTTTGTGAGCAAGCATTGTCCACTATAATGAACATAAAAATAAAGCAGAAAAATCGAGTGAATAGTATCCAAATTCGGCGAATAAAATAATATCAAGTTCTGTAATTGAACTATTTTTTTTCCAACTGATAAAACGTGATATCAGCATACATTTTTTGTTATGGAAAAGTTATTTATAATTCTAATTATATGTGGAAAATAAAACATGTTTGTACAGAAAATAATTCAATACATTATTTGTTTATTTAATTACAAGAAATACATCTTATAATAATTTATGTTCCACGTGTTCATCAGTATAATTGAATACAGCTACTAATAAATAAATTATTTATATTATATTTACGTAGATAGAAAATTATGTGAAACTGTAAGATGCACATTCGGATTCAAATTTGCTAATAAAATATTCTGGCTTCAATACAGTAATCTGCTTATTGATATATAATTATTTATATTTATATACTTTTACTGATGTAATTAGTTCAGGTAATTTTTTTCTCATCGTATTTTCTAGTTTTTTTTTTTTTTTCTCGATGCATTATAGCATAAAACAAACAAATTAAAATTAACATATCCACATACAAATGAACATGTATATGCATATAATACAAGCAGCTCACACAAAATAATTTAACAATTAAGTTAAAATAAATAAATAAAGACATTTAAGACTTTATTGCATATTATGAATGAAGATGCAGATGCAAAATGAAATAATAGTGTAAACCAATATTCATTGATTTAGTTTGAATGTAAAGAACGAAAGAACTTAATTGTTAAAGAAAGGGTCTTGTATCATGAAAATTTGTAATTCAATTATTTTCCAAAGATGTGTTCAAAAATTAAATTTATCTAATTAACGTTGAGACAAAAAAGAACAATATGCGATATTTCTTTGAAATTTTATTATAACATTGTTAATTTATTATAAACAATTAATTACTCTTGATTTAAATGTATTCTGATTTCATTTTTGTTATTATTGTTGAATAACTGTTGAATAATTTTAATTATTATTGTTGTGAATGAAAATGTTTATTTGTTGATTGTTGCAATAATGATTATTATTCTGAAAAGAGAGGATTATTAACTGCAGGATATTTTTTTTTAAAGTTTACTAATATTAAATTATATATTTCCTAACTTAATGTTTAAAATATAAGATTTAAGAAACCCATGCAGTATACAAAATTAATTACAGTGAAAGGCAAACATAATCACGTTATTAAAACAGCCATGTTCCTTCTTGCTTAGATCTACATCTACATTATCTGTTTTATTACGTCCCGTCATGTACGCTTAATTATCTGAATATGACTTCCTGCTTAACTTCTCGGTATTCTGAAGCTTGCATCCATTACCAATTCTAACGTCTATTAAGCAAATCCAAGTGACTTATATGTTCTCCCTCGCTATTTCACCATTTTCAATCCTCCGGAACGCAAAATGTAGTTATTCTCATTTGCACACAATATTACGAATTTATTAGCCGAAGGCTATTTCTGCTCAATTAACTATACAATATTCTTATGATAATGAATGCATTTATAATGATAATAATTTCTCAATTCCGTTTACAATGTTACACTTCTGGTATAATCTAAAAAGTAATAATTGTGTAATGCGAAATAATTGCATTGTTATTTTGTACTAATAACCTATAAATTGTTTTACTCGGAGCATATTTATGTGCAATATTTCTATCATTATACTTTCTTAATTATTACATATAATATATTTACCTATCATAATCATGGGAATAAATTAATTTAATTATTACTATATTACTTCAGTAATTTTACTTAACTGTTTTTGTTAATATATTAAGTAATATATAAACAGTTAAGCCAACAAAAAGTAACGTATTTATAAAAGAAAAGATTACAAATTATTGTTTCGTTATCTTACTTTATAATTTGTAAATATTTATTTGATTTAAATTAAGATTATATTTTGTTTATTGATTGTATCTAATCAGAAATCAATTATTTTATAATGTTAATTAATCATATTTTAGTATAATTATTAGAACTTTTCGTTACAGTTTTATAGAGCAGGAATATATTATAACTTAGTATGACTTAGTAATGAAAGCATTATCATCAGAAATATCTAATAAATTATATCTTTTCCTCAAAAAATATTTAATTGATCTCTCAAATTGTCCGGTTTATATATAATAATGCAGAATAATCAAATATAATAAGCATTTCTTTATTTAATTTCTGTTACTGTTCTCATTTGGGTAGGTTTTTACCACTAGACATATTACATAATATTTACGTCTAAATAACTTGTTAATTTCAATAATTATAGGCCCAAAAGGGTTTTTAATTACATTTATGTTTAATAATTTTTAAATATTAATATCATTAAAGTAAACAACATTTAACTTTCGTTTACTTATATAAATACCTACCTCAATCATTTTATGATTATTCAATATACTAATAATCTATAAACAAGGAGGGTGCAAAAAGGGTGACTGCCCCAGGCACATCAATAGTAGGGTCACAAGTAAGAGGTAATAGTACTGTTTTCTTAAGGGGAGGAGCGCGCAAATTAAATATTTGACCTTTTTGATTTCTTGAAACGCGGGTGCAAATTAAATTTGGCCCAATGCGCAATATTCCTTTGCTGCGGCCCTGTAACCTATTTTTAATTGCATCACATGTTTATTGTATACACATTACACCTTTGTTATTCATTATGTATTTATGATATTGCTAATAATACTCATAAATTGTTATCGAATAGGTTTAAAAAAATCATGAAATTGTTGTTTACTTTTAGTCTCAATTTAGTTAGATTGTCTGCAAACGAAATAGTTCCACGAACAGTCATTCTATATTTATTTACTTAGTGCAATCTTAATAAAAGCCTATCTTATCATATTCTGATAATAATATGTGCGTGATACATTTACAATGTTCATAGCTTCATATAATCGCTCCAGTCGTCTACTGCCAAACGTTGACATGTGACATATTTATTAGCTAAGCGAGCGAGCGAGACGCAAAGTAAACCGTGTATATTATATATTAATTTGTAAGTCATTAATCATGTGCTGTTAGTATAACGAAACATTTGTTGAACGCTGTTTCTGTTTGTTCGCAGATCAAGATGACAATCGGTCCGGATTTATTGCACCTCCATATGAGGAGGAGATCTTCGGTGCCGGATAGCAAGAGTACGAAGAAGCCCTACTCCAAATTGGACAAGCTCGCTCAGAGCAGAACGATCATGGATAACTTCAGGAAGCTTCCGGCATCCATGCAAAACGTCTTAAAGAGAACTGTATTCTGCATAATTCTACTGGGTTACTTCGTCTTCGTCATCTACGGCGGACCAATAACTATCCTATTAACCACACTCGCAGCCCAAGTGAAGTGCTTCTACGAAATCATCGCCATAGCTTACAAGAAGCACGATATTAGTACTATACCCAATTTCAAATACATTGCCAACTACTTTTTAGTTTCTGCCAATATATATTTTGGCGGTGAAACTATCATCGAGTATTTTGGACCATTCATTAACTTAGTGGATACCCTAAACACTTTAGCTACATACCACAGGTTCTTTTCGTTCTGCTTTTACTTCATAGGCGTGATGTGGTTTGTGCTTAGCTTGAAGAAGCACCATTATAGGAAACAATTCTCTCTGTTGGCTTGGACGCATGTTATTCTTTTGGTGCTAGTGGTGCAATCCTATTTAATTGCTAAGACTATATTCCAAGGGATGATCTGGTTCATCATCTGCATCACTACAATCACCGTCAACGATATCATGGCGTACATCTGCGGAAGATTCTTCGGGAGGACACCTCTAATAAGTCTATCTCCGAAGAAAACTTGGGAAGGCTTCATAGGTGCAGGGATCTTTACGATTCTTATCACATGTTCCTTGGCTTACTTCCTGTGCGGCAATGAGTTTCTGATCTGTCCGATAGAGTATCGCCAGATTAATTACGAGATTGTCAAGATAACCCAGTGCACGCCGGATGACATGTTCCAGTTGATGGACTTTCCAAGGTTCGGCGTACAAATGTACCCGTTCGTAATACACGCTTTCTGGTTCTCAGTTTTCGGCAGTTTGGTGGCTCCATTCGGAGGATTCTTCGCTTCCGGCTTCAAGAGAGCCTTCAAAGTTAAAGACTTTGGTGACACGATTCCTGGACACGGTGGAATCATGGATCGATTCGACTGTCAATTAGTTATGATCACTTTCGTAAATGTTTACATAACTAGTTTCGTTGGTGGCAATAGCGCCAACCGCAGCACTCAAGATATTTTTCATAGAATATTAACGCTGCGCCCCGAAGACCAATTAGAATTATATTACATGCTTAAAGGTAGTCTAGTGTCCAATGGAATTAGGCTCTAAAGATCAAAAATAATTATACTTATTTATTAATTTATTATTGTTAACAATGTGAACTTTGTTGTTATATAAAATATAAATTTGCAAAAAAAAAAAAGGAATTTTAATTTAATTTTCTGAATGCGTATATATAGGTACATAAATACACGAAGGCAAAGTTCGTCTGCATTCCGGGCAAAAATATTTGTATCCCTATCGCTTTGTAACGCGCGGAAGAGCGGATGCGGAATGTTTTGCTTATTAAAAAAGTTATCTCGAGAAACGGGAATTGTTATGAAATTCCTGGCGTTCCCTCTCGTACACTTGCTGCACAACAATTAAATTTGACCTAGTCCTCTTTACATCCACCATCCGATGTTCTCTCCCATGTATTTATATAACTATTTTTTTTTTAATGAAACCAGTACGTTGTGTGTGGCATTTAAATAGTTGGCACTCGGAGGACTTTTTTTTTTGTATCTCGTTTAAAACCAACTTTACTTTTACATTATCGTTGTGCGCGTCTGTATACTTCTTTTATTTTTCGAAAATATTTTAATTGATGGCGCGTAAAGTAAAGGTCAGATCAATTATTTAAACGGCGAGCTTCCAACTCGAATCGAGATAAAAATTTTATCGATCGTTTTAGCTCGTCTTTTTTAGCCAGTAAATTAGCAATCTTTACGATACACATAAACTTTAAATTTATTAACTAATTAATTCTTAATCTCGACGAGCACCTCATTAAATGCTTAATTGCATCCGCTTATTTAGAAGGAAGTCGCGTCTCATCTTCTGAAAAGAACATCGAAGATCAATGTTATTCTCGATCGAAACAGAGGATTCAAATCGATGTGCAATATTGTCCTGTTGTTGTTATTGTTGTAGGTGTGGACAGGCTCCGCCTCCGTTCATCGCACCTCCGTGATTTGCGTCCTGCGAACCTTCAGAACCTTCTTCTTCTTCTTCATTTGTTGTCGCCCTCGTCCCGTCCTTGTTACACGGCATCCTCTCGTTCTGTCAATTATTTCGGGTTCTCGGCTTCCCAGATTCGGAACCCGTTTGCTAAGGTCCGTGTAGGCAATTAGTCCTACTAATTAGGCCCATTTACATAAGAGCGCCCCTCTTAAGGCAATTAAATTTTAAACACGACAACTATTTCATTTACAAAATTGATCGTGGAAAATAAATGAATATGTGGAATTGTTGGGGTAAAACTATTCAAAGCATCCGATGGGATTTCTCTTTCCACGAGTATTACTCTTCGTTTTTTTATTCTTCTTATTTCTCCTAATGACAAAATACTGTCAACTATTTAGTCCATCCTCAGAACAACATATATTCACATTTTGATTTCTTTCTACATCAGTAAATTAAAATATTTGATTAGAAGATTATTTATTACACAACGAAATAGTATTTTCCAATACTAAAATAATATATTCATAATAAATTGAGTTTACTAATATATATGTTACGGTAAAAGTACATAATCGGTAAATATAAGTTCAACTTACATTTACCCACCATTTCCGGGAAATGTATACACTTACCCAATGACGTCGGTAAATGTTCATATAGGCAAATAAAATATATAAGTTATGTCACGCCAAAAAAAATAATCACACAAACACAGAATTATTTTATTTTGAACCTAACACATTGTTTGTTGGTGACCTAATCTAACCTAACCTAACCTTGATATACAACAACTGTGTTTATTATTTTCAACTTTTACTGATATATGTCAGATTTTTACTAAATATATATTATAAAATCATATTGTTTTATATAATTATTGCAACAGTTATAAATGAACAAGAAATATGTTGGTATACACAAGATTATTAATGAATGATTGAATAATATCATACGACAAATGCAAATAACGTGCTATAAATATTTATTAAAATTATCCTATAAATATATGTTTATATGCAAATTTCATAAAAATCAAAGTAATTGTAAATTTTTTGACGGAAAATATTATAGAACAGAGTTTCTCAACCGAGCCATAGGTTGTGTAAATTCGTATGCGTCGCGAAATGACACCTGCCACCTTTTGTCAAAGTGAATAATTGATGAAATACTCTTAGTTTGCTATAAACAGTTGCAATGGAATACTATTATTAATAAATATGTTAGGTCATGCGGCAAAAACGTTGAGAAACGTTCTTATAGACATATCACTTTTATTTATTTTTAATTTAACAGTAATTATTTGACTAGTTTATAACCTACAAAGAATTAGACTGTTAAATTTATCATCTACAGTGTAACTATGTAACACAATTATTAATTGATCAATTTTACCAATTTATAAGAATTTTGCTATATATTATA
This sequence comes from Nicrophorus vespilloides, assembly GCF_001412225.1. Lineage (NCBI taxonomy): Eukaryota > Metazoa > Arthropoda > Insecta > Coleoptera > Silphidae > Nicrophorus > Nicrophorus vespilloides. The sequence goes on from NW_017098951.1 coordinate 152,754, forward strand.
TCGTTTTACTTCATATGAATTAATTGATTTTTTACAAGTTTTATATAATATTAATGACAAATGTTGCAATAATAAACATAAAAATCACAAAAACTTTAATTTATCTAAACTATTAATATAAAATGACAACATTTTACTATACAGAAAGTAATTAAATTAATTCTGAATAATGTATATTTTGTTTACTGATTATTATTGGAAACAATTTTTTTTCTTATATTTGAATGCATATCTACATATTATTAAATCTACTACCGCTATATATAAGCTGCCAATAAATATTATTGTTATTTATTAGATATTTTATTCTTACTGTTTTTTTTTTATAAAAATCTTAATATATAAAATTTAAAATAAATTAAAATTAATATAAATTAACAAAAATACCTATCGATATTATGAATGTTTGTTTAAAAATATTACAAAATTATTAAGAAGAAACAATCTATAAAACTTATATAATTTATTTAATAATTGAAGTAATAAAAAATTAAGAACATGATAAATATAAATTGTGGTCTTTTTGTTCTAGAACTGACAAACATAACATTAAGTATAGACTAATTTAATTCTGCCTTTCTAATTTATGTTTATTATTAACAAATGAATACAAAGTAAATATGCTGAAATTTAAATAGTTGCCATATTTTTTTATAATTTGATACTTTGAAGGAAAACGTCATTTTAATATATTATATTTTATATACAGTGGAATCTCGCTTAACGAGCAAAATAAACAGTAAAAATTAGCAACGTTTCGCATAACGAGTTACGAGGAAAGAAGAAGTCTCAGTTTGTGCGTCTGTTACATCATTTTCAAAACTTGTATTCACATATTATTTGTATTTTTATTTGTTTTTTTTGTGAAAAATTTAATAACACTTGCATATCTCCGAATAAAAAGCTAAAGAATAAAAATGACAATAGATATGAAAATCAAAATCATTAAAAAGCGAGACCAAGCTATACTTTTTTTCCGACATGAAACGCATTATCGTATTTGACAATAGTTTATATGGGGAAAATTGTTTCACTATACTAGTAAAAATCCGGAAATTTTGGAACGGAAGCGAGGTTCTACTGTATTTAATTTTAGTCAGTACACTTTTAAGTTTTTTTTTACTCAAAGTATGAGTATTAATTTCCTAAAATAACAATGTCACAAAGCTAAACAAACAAATGTCAAAGCATCCAGGCAAGCTCAGCTGTCTAAATGCATTATTTATACGTGCATCATTCATCATAATCAAACGAGTTTTTGTTACGTTCTTCATTCCAGTTTCTATTTCGATCTTACGGTCCAATGAATATTTACATCTAGATTAAATGAACGTTCTAATCCAAAGACCAAAGGGTATTTATGTAATTCGGCCGTAATGAATGGTGCGCAATCCGTTTGAGGCATTTTATTCTCGAAAGGCGTAATTATTAAGTTGATTGTATGTGCAGATTGGATGTTAGTTTGCAAGTATTAAATTCGCTGCTTTTGGGGCTGTCCACCAGTGGGGGATGAATGATGCAATTGGGGAGTACGCAATTTCAGTAATAATATGTTTCTTTCAGTTTTTTTTTCTGCCGTCGGTGCGATTGTAGTTTAAAAAGGGGCGAGTGTTTTCAAAACGGATCAATGCGTTTGCGGGGCGGTGTTTTCGTGCGGGGGGTTTCATTGAAAACAAAAAATATACGGGGGACCGGAGAGCATCTCGTCTAGCTAGCATGAAAGGAGAACGAGGAAGAATGGATCGAAATTGAAAAGGTAAATAATGTAATCAGATTAAGGAATAATCGTATATAATAGGTGGTCTCCTCTCATTGAGTCATTAGACCGTTGCGAAATTCAACAGTACACCTCTAATGATAAAGTATTGTGTGGGGTCCGAGAGGCCTCGGCATTGCTGCTCACTACCATAACTAATATGGCGGCGTCTAACCCTCCCAGGAAAAGAAGAGAAAAAGAAAAAAAGAAAACACAATAATAAAAACCAAGAAGAAAAGGTAACAACGAAACAAGAAGGAGAGGAAGAAAGAGAAAGAAAGAAAAAAAATGTTTCTGTTGAAGTGTTTCATTGAAGGCAAAAGAATCACTTCCTTTTTGCTCTTTACATGCCTCCTCCCGCGCTTTGCTGTCAGTCCAACGGAATGTAACACCTTCTTCCAAAATCATTAAGACCCTTACGCTTCCTCAACCATTACAGATACGTGTTTTTTTTTCTTTCTATTAATTCTTTACATCCCTAATGGGGAGAGATTTAATCAATCATCGCTGTTGTCGCAGTAGGTGATAATTTCCCCATCCTCGTGTGTTTTGACAGAGTGCAGGGGAGCTCCGCTCCGAAGAAGCCATGCTCAATCATCACTCAATCTAATATGAAACATTGTTGTTACATTTTCGTTACACTCCGTGACAAAATTCCATCCTCACACGAATCATAATAAAGTCACGTTCACATTATTATTGTTATTATTATTTTCAGAGCTTCGTTTTCCTCCTCGATCATTTATCATCGCGATGTGCTGTTGTTGCGCCGTGTGTCTTCATTAATTTGTCATTATGCTCAGTCCATTTAAGGCACATAATGTTACCAATCTGTTTTAATGCAATCAACATCCAATCCACTTTTTTAACCGTTTTCTACAAAAAAAATACTGTACATGCATTAAACAACTTATATAACGAAATAATTGACAGTTACAGTTAATTATAATATTGTACATAATAAAACCTTAATACAATAATAAAAATAAAATAAAATGTCAATTGCTGCAAAAGACTCTTGAACATAGGTCTTTCTACTCTAATATGTATAATATCATATACATTTTGTAAAACCGTTACATTAAATAATATTTCTGTTTTAAAATATATTTTATTTGCATCTTCAGTTTTTTTTCTTAAATTTATTCATGTAATTCATTAGAAAATTTAAAAGAAAATAGTAAACTAGAGCAATTTAAAGATACAACGAAATGTTTTTTTTTAAACTGGATGTAAGAGAAATATTTGTTTTATGAAATTAACATCAAATACTACACATATTCTGGTAGAATACGCAAATTATATGATTGAACCATTGTTATAGCATTTTATAAATTATTCCAAACTATATATTTATTAAATACAGTTTGTGGGCGGAAAGATCCACAATTAAATTAAGTAAGTAGTTTATTAACAAATTACTAACAAGAAATTATGAATATTAAGGAGGAGCTACTTAATTAGTTGTATTTATTTTTTATGAATACGGAATATATTATATACTCCCTCTGACCAAAAATATAGTATACATTTGAAAGACAATCTTAGATTAGTTTCGAAAGCAACTATCAATACTCATTATATTTTACAGTCGTTGATTTTGAGTTAAGTTGGAATTTGAAGATCAAACATTAGTTTTTTTTAAGAAGCGTTCAACTAGACTAAATCTCACTTTATCTAAATTTGGATTACAATAAAATTATTTGTATTTAGTTATATTGTGATAATAAAATGAATTTAATTGTTTTAAGAATGTATTTATTTAATTGATAGAATACTCATTATTACGTCACATAATTATTTAAAATACATCAAATGACTTTTATAAATAAAATTGCAAGTGTTGCAATTACGAACTTTGCACACATGCAGTTGTCAGCATTTTTCTCAATATGATACAACTCTAGTAAGTTTATTCGTATCGTAAAATAATATTTCAGAGTAAAGGTTAACACAATTAAAAGCATGTTAAATTTATAATATTTCCCAACTGCAAAAACGAATTCATTTAAAACGCAATGCAATATAGTCTGTTCTAATTAAAATGTAACATGTTTTGAATAGAATTTATAGTTTTCACTTAATTAAATGAAATTGTTGTTTTCTAGTTACGTAAATTTACGTATATGATTATTCAATCAACAAACAGTTTATTTAGTTGTTTGTTTTAAAGTAAATACTATATTTAATATTTAAGCAGCAATACCTCACATAGTGCAGTTTTGATCAGTATGGATTTACTATACAGTATGAAAATTTCCAAATAATTTAAATTTGAAGTGAGTAAAATAAAATTAAATTATAAAAAAATAGTATTTGATTCTTTTTTTGTATGCAATTTTCTGATTGTTGTAATTAATGTTATTATTATTATTTCTTTACAAGTATTATTTTATTAAAGAAAAATTAAAAGAATTTAAGAAAATATAAAGAATCTTTTATATTTATATAAAAAAAAAGCTTTAAAATCGCATAAAAATAAACTGTACAAAAGCAGACTTGATTGTATAAACGATCATTTATATATAACAATACAATTTTGTATAAGATTAATTTAAACTTTAGTTCTGTATTGTCAATTGCAATATAGTTTTTATTAAAATTTTCAAACTGGACTATAGTGAATCCGCGCTAACTGAAGACGTACTATGTGAGACATTGCTGTATAATAATTACGTAAGTCTAAAATCGGGTAATTGTAGTAATTCAATTTAGTTTTATTTTTCTTACTTTGTTAAGTTTGTATTATTTGTTGGAATCAATATTATTATTATTTAAGGGTAAAATTTTCAAATGTAAAAAATATAAAGTGTTTGTTTTATCTTTAGTTTAGGTCCTTGTTACGTCGCACGTATTCTGAATGTAATTTATTTAAAGTATGCGTGAATACGCAAGAATAAGTACAATGATTATGCTCGTGGAAGTTTTAATCGAATTGTTTATTTCTTTTTATTTTCTCCTTTTTTTTGCAGCTGAAAAATATCGATGATTGCTTTCCGCTTACGCCGAGTAAGCGATTTTGAGAATGTTATTGTTAGTGAGCAGAGATGAGCAAAACAAAAATCTCAGAGGATATGACGAGGAAGAAAACTGGACTTCGACAGCGAATTAATAAAGCTATGTTGATGGATTTAATCGATCCCTTTGTGGCGTGTCGTGATTCGTGGCTTCATAAACGGTTCGCAATCAGTCGCATTTATCATACCGACATGACTATTACTGTTGATTAACATGGATTATAACAGAGTCGTAATAAGTTATTTTTAAAGTTATGTTAAAGTTTTGTACTATAAACTTTATCGTAAAACAATAAATGTAATATAAGTATTTTTGGATAATTGAAATTATTTAATATTTAGAAAACTGAATCTAGTTCAAAATCTTCAACAAGGAATAGAAAATATTATTGTCACTCCGATTTCAACTATTTTTATTAATTTAATTTATTTGGGTAATAAGAGTTTTTTCTTTCCATTTCAGCAAAAAATTTTTATTAGCTAAACTAGTACTTTATTGTTTAATTTACAACTTTTTTTTATCATTTGTTTGTTTCTCAATGCCAAAAATATTATTACAAAAATTTAATACAATTTCTGCCAATAATCGTTTTCTCCTTAATTAATTAAATCATCCTCAATTTCAGATATTTATTTCAAATTCATGACTTAAAATATTGATGAATACATCATTAAAATGTAGTACGCTATCCAATTTGCAAATTAAATTTCTCTATAATATTAAATTATAAAATGCTGTATTTTGAGATACAGATATTACTACTACTACAAGATTTGATAATCCATTCATCAAATACATGAATGTGAAATTAATACCATGTGTATGTTAATTTTCTTTGTGCCTTTCCTTTTGTAAGAGCTTCAGTAAATAACGGATCATTCACAACTGTTGTTTAGCTTCTAATTTAGTATCATTTTTGAAAATCCCCCGACTTACGAACTCCCGGACTTACGAACAAAATTATAAAAGCTCTAACTTGTTACAAGGAGATATATAGTGATTAACTGTACAAACAAAAATTGATAATTTCTTTAATAAAATATAATATTTTTGGAAGATAATACCTGTTTTGTTGCATTTGTTTCTTTTGTCGTTTTTATTAAATAATTGTGATATCTACATTGAAAACTATTTGTAAGTAAGTATTTTGTTTATTTTGATCTATTTTTAAAATGCATGCAGTCAATAATACGGAATTTAACATATATAATAGTAAAAACAATGATAAATATATTTTGAAATTTTTTAAATTCCCTCGACTAAGTAAGTAGGGGATACTTGTATTAATAATACAAGAAAAAATACTAATATTCTTACTGTATATGGAAAAATAAATTAAATTATGAATATTCGGTAAAATTGTCTACATGCTATTAATAAATGTTTTAATTTAACTATAGAAAGAGTAATTATTTTAAATAATAAAAAAGTTTAAAATAATTAATAAATAATTAATAAATAAAAAAAAGAATACTGAAATACTTATTAATATTATTATATTTAATTATATTTATTTAAATTATGGACATATTATTTGTTGTGTTTGTAAAATGGCGAAAAGACCTTTGTGACAGTATTTTTGTAACATTTGTTTTTAAGATTATATAAATACGTTTTTTATTTCTATTTATGCTCAAAGTTCGATAATCTTTTTAATTATTACGTTTATTTTCTCATTATCCGTAGATAATTTCATTTTTATTCTTTAACAATGAAGTAAAAATATAAAAATAAATTACGATTCTTGAAATTAATTGTAAGAAAGTTCTACAGAAAAATAAGTAAATAAACTTAAGAAATAATGATACAGAATCGTTGAAGATGAATATACAATTGTGAAATGTAAACATATCATAACATAACGTTTTTATTTCATATTTTTTTCTATAATTAATCATGTTAGTTATGAATTTCACAATTAATTGTTTTAATAGAGAATAAAATTTATGGTAATAATAAATAAATAAAATAAAATTATAATCAAACAAAAAAAAAGTAATTAATTGAAAAGCATTTATTTTCCAAAGGATTTCCTTGAGTTCAAAAATATGAGTTTATAAATGAATAAAATATATGTTGAAATCATTCTCGAATATAAATTTTAGCCGTTCCTCGCTTTGTCGTAATGTTTCAGCTATTATTTTGCAACCCACAGGCTAACAAACTCAGATCTTATGTCAATATCTGTACTCTGCTCTAGTTTAATTTAATGTATAATGCATGTAAACTTCGATGGTTTCAATTCTATTTTTTTAAATTATTTATTTATAAAGTTGATGCTTGTGAAAGAGAAACTATAGGTATAATTATCAAAAATTGCACCCTATAGACGACCCTGAATTTTGCTATAAAACCTGGATGTAATGGGTATCTGGCTTGCAGAAAAGACTATAAAAGTAAAAAGATGGTGATGTTAGTAGTGACGATGGTAGTCGTGCGGAATGTGCGCTCGCCAGGTATGATGAGGGCATCAAGGAGCATCCAGAATGTCAATGCAGATAAATGTATGCTGATGATGTTGAGTAGGTTGTAATTGGTAAACCCCCACTAGGTTTGTTCCCGCCTCTGCCCCCGCATATTCATGGGCAACGGTAGGTGCCGACCGACTGATGTGCATGTGTGTAGATGTATGCATGGGGCATAGACCACGGGTCCTTTCTCAACCCTCGACGCGTTGCAGCCCGGTCGGTCGCTGCGTGCGCCATACCCCATTTCCACATCGTCCAATGAACGACCTTCCTAGCCATCCGCCCGCCCGGATCGCATCCGACCCATCCACTTCCGGGTCCCCCTTGGCGGACTTCCGGTGGCGGCTGCGACGGCGGCAGCCTCACATCCAGCGCGTCTCTGCCACCATAAACAATACACATCACATCCCATCCTATCGAGTCCCTTACCGTCTACCAAGAAAATCGGACGCGTACTTAAGTTCTGTGCGCGCGCGCGCTTTCTCACTTCGCGCGACCGACCAATCACCACCAACAATACCCATTCGTATTTTCAACAACAAAACGACACACCGTTTTCGCCGTAGCTTTGTTTTCCCTTCTTTTCAATCTTATTTATTTTGTTCATCATTTTTTATTTTCTTTATTTATTTTTGGTTTTTAACCATTTTCCGAGCGCAATAGAATGAACCATAAACTAATCACACTTCATACTAGTTCAATCATTGACGCACGGCACACTATGGCGTAAATCAATACGGTGACAAACAACAAAAACAGGAACAACAACAACAGAACAAGTGCGTGATCTTAGTTGTTCATGTGCGGAAACTCGGCCTACCAAAGCGGTGCAATGTCCGAAAAATGAGAACTGTCATAACGTTGGTGGTGATTCTTTTCTCATCTTTGAATTTTGAATCATGGTAAGCTCAAAAAAGTCCTTTATAACTATTTCCAATTCAATATACACCATTTTACATTTTCAATCTTATATTTCACAAACTGCATAGTTTGCAAATTACTTATTTCACATAGCTCATATTGTTACATTAATTACTTTGCATTTTCTATTACAATTTATAAATACATAAGTTACATAAAACTAAATTCGTTTGTTTTCTAATAAAAAAAACATAATTTGCAACTGTCAATTTTCTAGCTTCAAAGAAAATATTATTCCAATTAAAACATAATTTCGACAAAACTTTTACTTAAATAAATTCTTGATTCTATAATAAATTTTCAACTTATTAAAGTAATAATTTAAACTACTAATTAAATTTATTTATTGGATTCAATTTTGATAATTATATGTAAAATAAGACCAATTATGTATACTGTAATATCTTGTAATTAATTACTTTTCTTTTAAAATATGAGCATATGCAAATAAATACCTTTCATTAATTTTATTCTAATAAGATATGATTACTTTAAATCTTTAATTACAGGTAATATAAATTCTTTAAAGTATCCGTTTTCACAGAATGACAAATAAATATAAGGTGAAAAGTTCTTGTGATTTAAGTAAATTAATTTTATTTTAAATTATTTATTACTGTACTATTTAATTTTTAAATTGCTACTAGTTTTCTATAATATATTTAAATCATTATTAAATAATTATATTAATTATTTAGAGGGTTTCAAATAATTGTAATTTCAACAAATACTTACATTCTTCTGAATTATCATTATTTATTTTTTTAAATAAGTTTTTGGACTGATTATATTTAATTTAATTATAAATACAAGTTGTAATTTCCATTTCCTTCGATTGATTTAATTTATAATTAAAATAGTTTATTGCTTCAACGTGAACCGAAATAGAAAATAATTAGTAATTAATGTCATTTTATATTACTTTTGGCTGTTTTAATTTATTTATGGACTGGATCCAATTAGAAAGTGGATGTAAATTAAATATTTTATATGGCATAGATATAATGAACAGAATTAGATGTGTTATATAAGATTGCCCTACATAAATGGAATTATTATAATCTTTTTATAGGATTTAATGGAAATATTATTTTATATTAGGTTTACTTAAATTAATTTCATATTTTGCTCAACTGTATTTGATTAGACTTGAAATTAAACTAATTAATACTTATCATAATTAGTTATCTTCATGTAATTATGTAAAAAGTAACTATATAATTTATATTTAAATGAATTTATATAAGAAATTAATACAAACTTTTCTTGAAATTACGTATATTGTATTCAATTAAAAGTGAAGATAATTGTAGTTCAATTGATTTCGATTTCTCCGTATTTCAATCACAGAAAAGCAGGAGTATGGAAATAATGATTCTGTTTACTTTTAATTTAATTAGTTTAATTGATTTCTGGTTTTGATTTTTCCAACACACGCAGATATTCCAGAAGTTATATATTTTCTTCCCAAGATATTTTTTTTAATCTGCATTTTTCGACCACGTTATTTCCTTAACTTAAATAAACACGCACTTGAAATATAATTGGCGCAATTATGAATAATTTAATTTATTCCAATATTAATTGTAATTATTATAATTATCGCAATAAATGCAAGTGCACTCTGCATAAATACGAATGACTAATGCTATTTACAAATTCTAGTTAATTACGTCGTTCTATTTATAACTTAAATGAAAACACGCTAATTTATAATACAAGTCATACCTTTAATGTATTACTAAATTTCCCAAATTTATGTAATAATAATTGCATAATTTAATGTAAATATTTATTTTAAAAAAATATATATATTCGTTCTGCAAAAGTTATTTAAGTCCATTTCGTGCTTATTGGTTGATATGTAAAAATGTGGGAGGAGTTTCGGCAGACCTCGAATGTCTCGTTTTATTTTCTTTTCATTTTTGGGTTGGGTATAAATATATACAATTTTTTTTGTAATAAATTACGTGAATTCGAAGAGCGTAAATACTTTTTTTTATTCTTAGGTTGACAGGCTTTGTCAAAATTTATTATATTTACGTAAAGTGACGTTCACTTTTTATTGTTTTACTGTCACTTCGTGGAATATTTCAGGTGTTTGATTTGCACACGTCGTTTCCGAGAACAACGTATTTGTGCTCATTAAATATCGGTTTACTCTTATTGGTAGAATGAAGTATGATGGGTGGTTTATTTTTTCTATATTTTATTTCATTTTGTTAATTAAAAACGACATCACAATATTTAGACCATAAATTTGTATTCGTAAATTTCCAGAAGTTTACCTGTGAAAACATACCTAACATCATCTTTTTGTTTTGAGAAAATAAAGAAGAAATCGAAAATTGTTGCATTTACTTATAATATAATTAATATTTATTTCAAACAATTATAAAAAATAATGTTTTTACAAAAAAAAAAAAATATAATCGTACTAATTATTTAATAATACTACAATTGTCTATTTAATACTATTACGCAAAACTATTTAAAATATGAATAAAATAATTTGAACATTCGATATTTTTGTAGATCCATATATTTTTCAGTAATGAAAATACTTATTTGTTATTTAGTATTTCAAGTCAATGAAATATATTTACGTTTGATCACTTACTGAACAACATTACAAGTAGTGAATTTTTCCCAGCATTTCACTAATTTTTCCTGATTCCACGTTTTAAATCCCTGAATTATTAGGAAAGGAATATTAACGAATGTTATATATATCTCATAAACAGACTGTTTTTTTTTCAAAATCATAGCTAAATATTAAATGAGAATTGGGTATTCCATGACACAGAATGGAACTTAATGATTACTGATACTAGTGAATCTTTATTAATTCTCTCAATATGGAAAAAGTAAAACCAGACAAAATATTATTAATTTGAAAAGAGCTGAAACTGTATCAAACTACTGGAACGAAGACATTTCTTCTAAAATGACAAAATCAGATGTGTTTTTTCAATTTCTGGTGCATTCGCCACAAAAAAAATATTTGTCTCTCTGATTGTTGTGTTTTATAATCTTATTTTCGGCCACAGTTATAACCGGGATTGAATATTAAAGATTATATTTACATTCTTTGATATCAACAAACATTTCTTCATATAATTATCAATAATACTATTTTATATAACAAACATGAATTATTACACAACTAATATAATTTATCATATTTTATTAAAATATTGAAATATAATCTGCCTTTAAAAATTAATTCTCTAATATCTTCTTTTTGTTTCAAACTCATAATCAAAACTTTGCAAATAAAGTTTTCGATTATGAGATAATATTTTGTTTGTTATTTTTTAAATTTAATTTCTAATAAAAATATATTGTTTTAAACATACTAAAAATATGTTTTTATGTGATACTTTATACATTGATATGATTGATTATACACTGGCATACATGTGTTTTCATCCAATAGGAGTATTTCTTTTCTGCCCACGCAATTTTATACACCGATGGTAGGTTCAACCAGGTTTCCAGTGCTACGATTGGAGTGGTTATTGCCGCTCCAGTAAGACTTCAGATTGCTTATCTTAGTAATTGATAGAGAAGACCTACGCAATCCCAAATATCCGATATCCAAACTCACCCTTTTTATTATGCCTATATGGTATACCTACCTACCATATGCAACATTTTAGAAGATCTTTATAATATTTATTTTTGCAAATATAAAATAAATGTTTATTCATAAAATAAATTATCTTATTGAACATAATTGATGTAAGTAACAACGATTAAACAATATATTAAAAATTAAATTTAAAAATAATATAGTTACAAAAAAATATATTACATTATATCATATTTATGCAACAAATTCCACGTAATTTTACTAATGGATGAGCTCATGTCGTAAGCAAATTAAACAAAATTACATTATATCAAGGAGAATAATTGGAGTACTTTCAAATATTTGCGATTGTGTAATGGTATATCATTTTCATCAATCATATCCTCAAGATTTGTTGAATAATAGATGCATTCTAAAGCCACGATTCCTCATTTTTTTATGCATAGTCAAAAAGACATTAATCAATAATAACTCGAGGTGTAGCCAGTATACATAGCGTATTATACTTATACCCTTTAGCTCACGTAATTATGCAAATTACATTGAATACAGCCAATTACTTGATCAGCTTCAGTTGAACTTCTACGCTACTAATATTTATTTTAATAAATTGCATTGGCATTAACAAATGATATAATTTAAAATGTAGATATGATTACTGCAGTTGTTATTCGTGTTTCTATTAGTTAATTAATTTTGAAAATTTATTTATTTTCACATACATAACTGGTCTTTTTGTCCAAAAATATAATTAATTTTTATATTTAGTAAAATATGTATTATGTATATTTATTTATATAAAAATTAAAGTTGAAGTACAATATAAAGTTAAAAAAATATATATATTTACTAATTATACATTAATATAATATGTTTTGTGATAAAAAATAAATATCTTGTACGATTGTTTTAATAAAGGCGAATAAATTGGATTAAGTCTTATTAATTAATACTAATTATTGTATAAAGTATAAATCAGTGATATCTATTAAATTTATTTTTAAATATTCAATTATATATTTTATTTTAAAATAATTATGTTGTAATGTTGATTATATTTATTGAAAATAAAACCTTTTAAGAATAATATTCCACAAGAAACAATTTCAATAATATATTCACTTTATAAATTTATTTGCAATTGGTTTGTTATCAGTTAAATACTTGCCGTGTATGAGAAAATGAGAGTTGCGTAAACGTAATTGCGTGTAATTTATATCTGAATAAAGTCACTTTACTTTATTGTTGTGTATAAAATTGTTTCCTAAGAGAATAGTAAAATATTTAAATAACAATTCGACGTGAATCGCAATGAATTGCGTAATCCTGTTTGCCGGGTTTGCAGTAAATCGTTTGCATGCATGAATAATACAAGTTTGTAGATGAAGCGATTAGATCGGAACGTTCGCAAAGTTGATTGTTGTTACAAATAATTAAATAAATCAATTTGAGAGTATCGAAGTCACATAAATTGCGTAATAAAATAAGCGAACGTCGGGTTGCTGTAAGGAGGAGGAGAAGGAACGAGAGGCGAAGAGTGGAGATCTGATGGCAGGAGGAGTGTGCGTTCTAAACAAGCTGAATGCAACGATATGTAAATAACGTTTAATTTAAACAATTATATTGGCTGCATTTTAGTAGGCAACGTAATTTATTGAAATGGTCTACGGATAAATATTCATGCCTGACTAAATTAGGTGTACGGCAAAGAGCGTTTGCAAAACGAAGGAGGAGAAACGTAAAAAGACGTCCATTTCGTCCTATATATAAATATAAATTGTCATTATCAATCTCAATTTGTTGAATACATGCATGTAAATGTTGAGTGCATCGATTAACGTTCAGATAAGTCGATCAATCTGCTTTCCCTGCTCTCGGATCAATCTACAAGCTACAAGGAAGCAGCCATAAAGTTTAACCTTTACAAGAGTGTATTTGGTTCATCTGCCATTACCGATGGTAATTTATGTAGGATTGTGAAATGACCGAAAGGACATGTGAAACGATTCCCGACGAGGTTCCCAAAAAAAAAATATATATCGAACGAAAAGCATATTTATGTTAATCGGGGTGGACAAAGTGATGTTCGATCGGAATTAGTAAATCGCCAAGTAATTGAATTTAATTTGTCAGTTTGGGTAGTGGAAGATAACCAGCGTAAATCTGATACCAGATTGAAGAGCGGACTCGGATGAACAGCAGAAGAAGAAGTTGAAAAAAAAAGAAGAGAAGAGGAGACGAAGAGAAGAGATAAATAATATAAAGTGAGGCACTCGGTATCGTCGCGTTTATCAAGAGAGTCCCATGACGTCCGTCGGTCAAGTAGCGAATGATAGAGAGGCTCACATGCGTCACTAATTAGTGAAACAAAGACGGGGAGAAATGATTTAGAGCTATGGCATGAATTTTATTCGCTTCGGCTATTTTCCCACGTGTGTCCACACATTTTACATGTTAGCATTCTTCTGCTGGAATGCCATCCAGCTCCAGATTATCGAAGGCCCCGTCATTTTCTCTCTCTTCTTTCGTATTTCTTTCACCACATTTTTATATCCTTCTTCTTCTTTTATCCTGTAATGCATTCACCCACCCCGAACATAATTGAAATCTTTTTGCTCTTCGCAGGGTTTACGGCAAAATCTCCAATCTGAATCAGCAAATGGCCATGCAGTCGACGCTGCCCATAGCCTCAATCTTTGACAATACTGTCTGCAGGACGATTCCAGGCTTCACCAAGTTCCAGCAGGAGCTGTGCTTCAAGCAGCCCGACGTCACGGTTGCAGCACTACAAGGACTCCAGGAGGCTATGTCCGAGTGTCAGCATCAATTCCAAACGCACAGATGGAACTGCTCAACTTTAGCTAACAAACAGAACCCCTACACCAGTTCCATTCTGAAGAAAGGTAAGTGGCCGCAATCGTAGGCAATAACAACAATAATACATCGTATATTTACAAGGAAATTGCGTTTGGACAGAATGAATTTCCTGCAACTCGTTGCATAATTGACTCATTCGCTCTCTCCTTTATTTCCAACATTAGTGGAATTAATATTTATGATCACTCGATTTCCTAAACGCCGCTAGTTTGCTCGATTTACGTTAGTCATTGGCGTTTCAGAAACTATTTGCAAATTAAAGTGGCAAGCAGTAAACAAAATACGTATCTGTTCTTTTATTAATTAAAACGCATGCAATTTCAAGGAAACGATACATACGTATAATTTAGAGAATTGCATAGACAACATATGACCAAGTTACAATGAGTAATCATTGATATCTTAAATATTTTATTTTTAATTATTGCATAGATCAATAACAAATTTATATGAAATTTTACTTCTATCGAATCTATTGTATGTCACATATTTGTAACATAATACGAAAACATTCTATATTGCGTAGTGACAATGAGTTAGGAAACAATATAAGTAATTGATTGGATGTAAAGATCTATGGTCAATAGTCCTATAAAAGTTTTATATTTTATTATAATTATTATAAAAATAATATAATCATAATTATTTGATTATGATTATATTTTTATATTTATCGATATAATTATATAAAAAAATCAGTTAAAAACATAAATAAAAAAATATTAATTGCAGATAACTTAAACAAATTGGTAAAAACACAAAAAATCCTTAATTTATTTGAAAATATATTATAAATTATATACAATTAATTCTTGAACATCATAAAATACTTTTTTTTGTATTTGAATAAAGTTTCCTTATTATAGAATAATAATTATTTAAGACCAAATACTTCAACAGATATTACAAAATTAAACTAAAATGTCCACTAAAATTTCTTTTTTTTTACATTTCTGTAAAAACGTTGGTAAATACTGTAGGTGACTAAAATATGTGTTAATCGAATTATATTTTAAGTTAAATTTGACACATTTTTATCACAATATATATTGCGTATTAAAAATGTGCAAGTGATAAGAAAATTCATAAGTTCTGAATTTAATAGATATTATTAATATTAATCGACAGAATTTTGAAAATTATTACGAATCCGTTAGACTAGAATATTCCAAAAATAATTATGTGTATTTATTGGCAACATTACGAATATAAATTACTCAATTTGTTTCATAACTGTGACTATCGGAACAAAAGGTCATTTCTTTTGGTTTGAAATCATACCTTCTTATATCTAGTATGCTGTAGGCCTTTGTACCGTAACAATATACGCTATTATTATTATATATGCACTATTATTCGACACAAAAAAAGGTATCACCATAATAATTGAAAATATAGAAAAAGCGACGAATGCCATAATAAAATAATAATAACTATACACATAGGCATGAAATGAAAAATGCATAGATAATTTTATATTCCGCTCCACCCTCTTTTTATTACTTGTGCATTATTCTAAGCTGGTTATATACGAAGAAACGACCCGGACTTCTTCATCCATCGTCGGGTGTATCTAAACGCCGTGCAAGAGACATCGCACATTCTGTATAGAACGACAGGGATCACATGTATTGGTAAAAGTCGTAAAGCTATTACAAACAATTATGTTTGGATGTCAGTCAAGTTGTCCCGTCCTGTCCACTGTCGACCAGGCAGACAAATAATATAATATAACGTCCACCAGTTTACCTACCACAAGAGCTGCCATCTAGGTATAGAGACTTCACCGTAAATTGAGATAATATGTCAAACCATAACAATGACCACTCACTAAAAAAAACATTTAAAAATTGATACTTTTTGAAAACATAAATATATACGTTTTTATATAAAATAAATAAAGTCGAGAAAAGGAAAATTCACAAACCTAAACTCATTTTTTGCAAAATACAGAATATATGAAAAAGTTCTTATACATTATGTAAATAGTAATATAAAAAAATATATTTTAGCTCCAACAACAACATAACATATTTAGTAACAAAAACTGATAATATTTATTGCAACATTACAAAAAAACAAGATTAAAAAATTCCATACAGAAATAATAGAACAAAAAGTTACAAAGGACTAATAACAAATATTAATATTAATAAATAAAACATTTTAATTATAATATTCATCATAATTATGTATCAACCTAAAAATAATGAATTTATTAACCAAAAATTTAATACTTAAGACTTACGAACTAGTTCCGTTCCAACGGGTTGTTCAAAATATACTTATCTTACA
Source organism: Nicrophorus vespilloides (assembly GCF_001412225.1). Lineage (NCBI taxonomy): Eukaryota > Metazoa > Arthropoda > Insecta > Coleoptera > Silphidae > Nicrophorus > Nicrophorus vespilloides. The sequence continues at coordinate 169,684 of NW_017098951.1, forward strand.
ACACTTTATCATGAATTTTATTGTTATATATGTTAAATTCCGTATTACTGACTGCATAAATTTGAAAAAATAGATTAAAATAAACTAAATACATACAAATACTTTTCAATATAGACATTACAATTATTTAATAAAAAACGACAAAATGATATCTTCCAAAAATATTATATTTTATTAAAGAAATTATCAATTTTTGTTTGGACTGTTAATTTATTATCACTATATATCTCCTTGTAACAAATTAGAGCTTTTGGAATTTTGTTCGTAATACCTTTATAAGAAAATATCAAATTGTTGAAGAACAAAATGAAATAAATTTTCATAAATATCTTTATATAATAGAAATATTACTCATTTTCAGAGTTAGAAATTGTTTACTATTAACATATTAAAATGGTTCATATATTATTTTGTTAATGATTTAAATTATTAATATATTAAAGATAAACTCAACCATTATTTATATTTGAATTAAGAAATTCCTTTTTTGACTTTAATAACAAAATAATATCTTGTAAAGAATTGAATGTGATAACTTAGTTTGCAATATAAATCATTTTAAATCTGGATGACTGTAGCTTATCAAAAGCACTTAAATCGTATTAAAATGCAATGAACGTCATCTGTAAATTACTTATGCGATATTTTTATTGGATTTCGGAGAAAAGAGCATATTTTATCTGCTCCAAATGTATTTTAAATATGACATTTGACCAGACAAAAGGTCTTTCGTAAGGAATTATTGGTGTTAGAGATATGAAATGGGACGCGATTCAAATACGGTTTATGGATTGGCATTAAAATGAGAAGGTGTATGAATGATGTGATCCCAAATGATTCACTGTATTCATGATTCATACATTGAAAAAAATATGCAATCCATAATGTTGTTTTATAAAATCTACTACGCAATGACATTCTTTAAAAAAAAAATCTTTTCACTATTTAAAATATTATTTTATTAATTATAAAAGTCAAATTAGACGAAAAAACAACAGTCTAATATATATAACTAATGATTATTATTATTAAAAGTTAAAGTGAATAATAAAAAAATTTAAAAGGTTATTGATTCTTCAACTTCAAAATATAATTATTTACAAGGCAATTCAATTGATTTTAATTAGTAGACTCTTGAAAATATTATGATTACAAAAAAATACAGCACATTGTGATTAATTGCTTCTGCCAAAATTCCGAACTGTTTGAAACCGAACTAATCGAGGAACCAAAAATAAGGAGAAATAAGGAGAACTAAAAATAAGGAGACTAAATTAATATTGTGAACTATCATACAAATATCTGTTTGAAACCTAATAAACAGTAATATTTTATAATGAACGTATTTTTATATTATATATTTATTTATTAAAATTTGGTCCAAAAAGTTAAGGGTAGTAATAACATAGTTATTGTAAGACACAATACTATTATTAAAATCCTTTTTCTATTTCATATTATAGTAATATGAAATGTGATACCAATAATAATTAATAAATATACTTATCAATATTAATTTTATTATTATTTTTGATGTGCGGAAACCCTGCGATCAATAGACCTTTTAATTATATATGAGCGAATATTCAATAAATTATTTGATCATTATTATTTTTTAATAAATAAATATTTATTAATTAACGATTTATTATTTTATATGAAAATATCTAATTGTTCTTTTTCTCTTTGTAATACACATTTAATATATTTAATGCACTGGGAGTAAGAACAAAAGTATCGAATGGATTGTGTTATGAGATTTATTACGATTTATGTAAATGTCTGGTGGGAAGGCAGAGCTCAGGCTTTAAATGGTTTTCTTGTATCGGGGGCATTGTTGGCTGACAACGGAAATAAGTAGCAATATATTTGCAAACAATACACAAGGGCCGTTGTCATCCAGGTGTCAACGCTGTAGGTAGCGATGACAGCTCCATTTATGTCAACCTTTCCTTCGTGGGGAAATGCGTATTATGTAGGTTGGTCTTCGCCTGCAGCGGCAGCAGCAGCAGCAACAGCAGCAGCACCCTTCTTAAGTCACCGCAACTAACACGAGCCTTAAATCACACTTTTATGCTCCCCCAGACAATCGGAGATCAGGATGAAACGGTCACCGAAAATCTAATTATTCCTAAGATCCATGTAAAATTGCTCAAATCGGACGAGATAATAAGATAATAATCTGTTTCGTTCGCTCTTTTTCTGAGAAGATTCCATCTTCCTCGCTCGTCCTTTTACTCATTTTTAAAGCCGTTCGAATCCCCGAGGAGCTATTCGCCAAATGCGCGTTGAGGAAGACTGCATATAGAGGAAGAATGAAAGAGAGGAAAAAAAGACAGGTGACTTGGAATCCGAAACGAACGTTTGATGCAATTAGTGGCATCGCTTTTAATTAATAGAAAGTGTTTACAAAAGGCTATAAGGTTTTCCATAAACGTCCATCCCAGGTTATTATTAAATTGTTGACGGTTTTTGTTTATATGGTACGGATTGTAATTCCAATACAGATAAATTACTAATTAATTTTCATTTCCACAAGCGCTGCAAATTCCCACAGCAACAACAGAAGCAGTAACAGAAGAAGCCAGGACAAGTCAAGCCAAGCCTCAGCAAATTACTATATTTCAGATAATTGTCAGTTTTCTTAATATAGTCTTGAGCACATCCATTTACAATTTGTTGCTGGCACTTAGGTGGTCTTATAATTACACACTTTTTAATACTCGACGGTGTAATGTACAAATTGCCAACAGACATACGATTCTATTTACCAAACAGTGTTACTCTCAACTCTTAAAATTCCAACACATCATATACACTCAAGAATTTTACACTTATAAAACTTAAATGATAATTTAATTAATCTTGCGCAATACTCGGAAACTCGTTCTACACACAAACATGCATACAACCATTAACACGAAGAAAGGTGTCTTAGTCCATCATCAACGCGACAACTAAATCATGAAATTTACCATTCACAGCCTTTCAATTTGATAAATTACATAGACTTTGTTTAATGTTATTTATGTTAACTATACTTATATACTAAAGGTACCGTTTTTTTTATTATTTAACCATACTATCCACTATATCACAAATATACTTATATATCATATATATCGCCTACTGCACATTAAGAAATATAGTGGTTTTAGGTCAAGTTGGTGATAGTGAAACTGAAATAGATGTTCGTTCTAACTGAAACAAATATATGTCACAAATACATTTAGATTACACCGACAGTATTTTTCATATAATTCTTTATAATTATAAGATTGTCATACTGCAGTCTGCTGGACTTGCCAAGTAATAAGTCAAGTATTGCATATAATAAAAAATATATGCACAAAACTAGTAGAAGTACTTGTAATTTCATATGTCAATTGGCAATATACTTAACAATGAATATTTATTTAGTTATGTTACAAATTCATGTCACCAATTATACAAAGAAGATTTAGAGTATTTCACATTCAAAAACAATCATGCTTTGGTCTTAAAGTTTCAAAACTTTAAATACTAAATTTCAATCTATTGAAACACGATATTTAAGTAAATATAAGCATATTTCTCTAGAAATGATTCAAAGTAGTTTCGACTTTTTCCTTTATATTGCTTTTTGCTAAACATTTTCTATATACACTTTAACAGTGTATCCTTTCCATACCAATTATCTGAGTTGTATATGCAACTCATTGCCTTTATCATAATTCTAGGAAAGAATCGCCTGATTTGTACGGTGCGCGCTTCGTGATTTTAATATAGTTGCGTGTTTTATGGCTCGACAAAAGATTTATGAAAGTTAGCATGCAAAAACTGGCCATCGGACTCATCCATTCGCGGCTGACACTCAGATTCGGCAAAAAACTACGGAGGCCCCGATGTTGGAACGAGAACTAAATTCCGCGAACAATTCTCGCACGAGACACGTGACACTCCTTTTACAAGCGACTTGCCACACAAAGATGAACAATATCAACTCTACGCAGGATGTACTAAATCCCAGTTTTCATCATTCATTTAAACAACACTCTCGATGCAAGAAAATTATGATCTTAAACTGAAAGGATTATGGAATTCATGAGAAACTACGATTTCTTCAACTTCTTATTGTATTCCAGGTATATAAATGTTGAGAATTCACGATATATAATTCAAGTATCTAAAAATTCTACTTACTATACAATACTTATCAATATTTATTTTAGTAATGGCATATTTTTAATCTATCTAACAAAATTGAGTACTTAGACAGTGTGCATAAATTTATCTCTATTCTTCAAGAATTACAATATTTTGAGATAAGTTGCCCAGAATAATATGTTTCTTTAAAAAAGTGTATGCAGTTTGGAGATGGAAAACAAGAATTAAAAAAAATAAACGTCAAATAATTACAACTGTTTTTAGTGAAATTTAATTAAATTCTGAGACACGTGTATTATATGTATAGAAGTATAAGACAGTATTATATATGAAGGTAAATTATTTTATCATTATATTTAAGCATAGAACTTTTAATGCAATTTAGTAATGAACACCATTTACACTTAATTTAACTTAAATTCTATCTAAACCTAATCTATACCAATTTTTATTTATTACATTTAAGATGACAACTTTATATACCATTTAATTAGTTTAATTCGATATCAATATTCGATAATTGACATCACATTGAAGTTAATCGTTAACTCATGAAATTCATGTTTTTTGCACCCTGTATATTTTTTTGTATTCAAATTTATTTAAAATATTACAAAATATTTGGCTAACATTTATATTATTTTTATATTTTAAATTATATGAATTATTTCGTTCCTTTAAATAAAAAAAATGTAGTAATGCATCTTAATTAAAATGAAGATGGTCAATTTTTATATAGACCGAGATTAAACGCAATAAAAATGTTGGAATCTCTTACATACTGCGGTTTCGAGGAATGTTTTAAAGTCTGCTAAAGCTCTTAAAGAGTTGGAGAAATCTTCTAATGGCGAATTCCCAGTAATGATCACCCTGTAAACAATAAGCGTTTTGTTTTCTCCGGGAAAAATCATTAAAGCCTTTCGGCCGTTCGTTTCGTATTATTTTTAGTTTAATGCGTAATAAAAATTAATTCCCCGTGTTGGAAAGGCAATATCAGATGTCGGACATTGTAATAAATAAATTACAGAAGAAGAAATAACATTTTGAGTGTGTGTCTGTGTGTGTACATGTATACGTTTGTGTGGAAGCTTGTATTCCTTTCTTTTTTCATCGTTGTGCGAGAGAGCGAGAAAGGAATGCATTGGAAAGTATGTGCTTGCTTTTAGCACTGCATAAATTTCAGGACGATTATCTTTTCAATAGCGACGGAGTTATGCGCCTGTTTTCGATTCAAGAATTACTGAATTAAATGAATCGAAGAAATACAATCAATTGAAAATAGTAAATAAACGTTATCAGCTCATTTGAATTGCAGAGATATTTTACATTTCTGAATTAGATATATCTTGTTATTTGGAAATGTATTTGAATGAACATGTTTCATTACTAGCACTCTCATTAACTGCATTTACTCCTGTTTTTAAAAACTACTAAGTAACCATTACATTTTAAAATGTTAACAAGTTCTTTGCAATATTTAAATTTTTGATAATTATTTTCTTATACATCTGTAACTTAACCTTAACTACTCGCGCCAGTGTAAAAAAATACACCAATTTTCTAAGAAATGATACCACATCTATATTTCCTTTCCCCTATGACATTTAACGTAACCTAAGCCCAAAGTGTTTACTAAATGCCGCTGAAATATTGTATTGACTGCGGCGCAAAAAAAAGGCATGGTTGTTCTTGCTCTGCAGCTCTCTGATACCTCTGCTCACGCTTATATAGGGGGCAATGACGACAATTTTGATTCAGAAATTATTATAATAATGTATTACAAATAGTTATGAATCTAATAAAAAAAGCATTAGTTAACTTGAAAAAGTTTTTTCTTGTCGTAATACAATCATATATGCACTTTGTCTGGCAGTAATACATGTGGTGTATAAAATACAATGCGCGAGTAGTTCATAGAAATCTCAGTGCGCGAGTAGTTAAAGGTTAATAGAATTATAATAGAAAAGTATGACATATTAACTCATCAAAAGTTTAAATGTTAAATAATTGTTCCAATGCAAAAAGAATATGACTTTTCTTTCATCATTTTAATTAAACTATTCACATCTATAAAGATAAGGTAATAGAGATGTTGAATTATGTAATATCACGATGAAAATTAAAATAATTAAGAGTTGAATTTATAAATTTCATGAAAAACATTTTTTCTAAAAGATTTTTATTAAAGTACCAACGAAAAATTTCAAAACAAACCAAATTTTAATTAAGCAAAATAAAAATGTATTCTTACAAAATGAGTATACAATGAGTTTTTATACGTAAATGGTTATTTTTTGCTGAATACAAATGAAAAATATAACTTTTTATATATATGTTGCAATAAATTTTATTATACAATTTACTATAGTAGATTTAAGTAACTATCTATTAAAATAAAATCGTTGAAGATAAATTAAGTATATTAAATCAATTACATTCGACATTATTGTTAATTATAGAAGAAGAAAAAAAAGACAATACAATATTCTTTGTACAATGGGAACAAATAATGATAGAAGTATTATTACAAAGCATTGTAAGAAAGATGATGCAATCTTCATTATGAAATATTTGCTTCCGTCTGAACATTATTAGCTTGTGATTTATTCAACTGGGTAAGAAATAAATATATAATGAATATGTTCGTATATAGAAGACAGCTATCGCATTTAGTTTATTTATTTGTTGGTGGATTTCATTGCGGCAACATAATTGTGCAATTAAAACTTCTTGGAATATTGTAATATGGATTTTTCAATTGAAGCCAGGAGACGACACGAGAGGAGGATTGGTGGTAGAGGGAAGAACGATCCATCTTCGATCGTCGTGCGTGTGTTTGTGTCTGTCTCTCTGCAAATGTTACATGTATTGGTCCAGAGCCATGCGAGATTTACGAGCCACTGTCTTTCTCAATGCAGCATTATCCAGTAGCAGAGAATACCCTATATAGTGCTTGTCCTCAAAATTTTTATCTCTCCCTCATACCTTGTATGTAGTTACCTTACGTGAGTCGAGATAGATTTATTGCCGTTCTACGTTTAGGTTATTTGTTGCTGTACTCTCGGCACCGCATTCATATTATATGCAAGAGAGCTTATTTATTTATTGAAAGCTGAAGAGATCCGAACCCGCTTTTGTTGCTCGCTTTTTCCTCCTTGTTTATGGTATTATTAACCAATCGCCGCTAATTACGGATTGCAATCGACCGCAAAGATGCTAAAAATAAATAAACTGCAGCAAAAGTATGAAGGAATATAGATAGAGAGAGAGGAGCAATCGAGAAGGATTGTGAACAAGGGGAAAAACAAGAAAGAAGACATGATACTGTGAGATTTTAATCATATCCAACTAATATGAAAGTAATTACTGAGCAAACTGGAACTACTTGCCACTACAAATTATACGCCTTGTAGCAATTACACTCACTATTTATTAAACTAATTTCCATTTTTATCCGAGACCTCACAAGATACAAATTTATTATACCAACACCAATTTGCATTTAATCTCTCTTTTATATTAACATACTAACTCCATAATGAATCATTTACATCGAAAGCACCTCTAACTACACGACTGAACTAGATTTTACTTCTGTATTGCCATCTCAGATTAAATATATATTTGCACAGTTTCTCAATATTACAACGCAGAAACAACCTTCTATCTGATTAATTATAATTACTAAATCACTGCGTTTTAAGTTCAATCTTTATGCGCTTTTTGAAATAATCCTGTTATTTTTCTATATTATTTACAAAAAAAATAAATATAATGGGAGAAATCATAATATAAAAGCCTCATAGCAATAATAAGATAATAGGTGTGGAAGTGCCTCAGGGATTAATAAAGAAAGTTTAGATTCAAGCAGGACATTGATACAATAAAGATATATGTTATTTAGAAAATATGTTCTAACATACTAACACAAATGTAGGAATGAAGGTTTTAATAGATATAATGAATATGCGGTAATTTACGTTAATAGCTTATTTTATTATATTATTATAACGAAAGAATAAACTAATTATTACGCTGATTTCCGTTTAGAATATTATAACAAACACTGATTGTATACTTTCTAGATCAATTAGCTTGGATTATCTAAGCATAATTAATCTAAATTTTAACTCTTCTCGTCACTGGATGAAAAACGTTAAATCTATTAAAGATATTTTAGTTAAAATTAAATATTTTTCATAAACATTACGTCAAGAATTGTCAATGACTTAATTTACAGAAATGAATAGTATACATTTATAAAATAAAAATTGTATAAAATATGGAGGAAATTAACCTATAAAATGTATGAGTTATTTTTTTAAAAATTTATAGTTTTTAATCAAATTTTCGTAAAGTATCAATCATATGATTGTAATTGGTAAAAGGAATATTGTATTTTATTTATTTATATTTGCCGCAAATTGGGTCAAAGAGATATCGAGAAATCTTTCCACCAAATGGGGATATTCACCATCATTTATAGATCTTAGTATTTTCAATGTAATAATAAATTTATCTGCATTTTCCTCTTATAAATTATCACATACAGCCACCTTAATTAACATTATTTGTGATAACTAAGTTTTGATGAAATGAAGTCCTCAATTTTAAGACCCATTTACCTTAAAAAAAACATATTTAATATAATATGGAAAGTAAATAAAAAAATCTATTTTATATTTGTATTTTGTATTCTTGTCAAAGTTGTATTTCCTCCAGCAGGAAATTCATATATTGGATCACAGAATATAGCATCATTGCTTCCGTAATCATTTCATTTATATAAAGCAATTGTCAATTAAAACATTTTGGAAAAATACATCAATAAAAACGCAATTGATAGTTTTTGGTAAATGCTCATTAAGAAATGTTAAAATAGAGTTTCGTGCAAAATATTGCCAGAAGTTATAGTAGAAGAAAATAATATCCAAATAATTAGAAATGAAGTAATCTAGATGGATTAATCAACAGGTTTCAAACAAGTTGAAGTGTATGTTGGAAATTTATTGAATCTAAAGGACAAAGAAATTGAAGACAAAATTGAAGATATTTCTGAGGAAATAATATTAACAACCAAAGATACAAAAAGATATCTAAATAACATTAAAAACATTTGACGGTTTATTTATTAGAAAAGTTCTTTGTTTAAAAAAGTTTTCATTATCTTTACGAAACTACGCATCCCCCGTTCTCGTCATTATTATTTTTACTACTGAAGAAGCAACGCATCATATTCGTTAATCGAGGTATGACTATATTATTAATGATATGTTTAATTATATACATAAAAGTACAATAATACTTTAAGGTCTAGGATAGAGAGATATAAAAACAAATAAACAAAATATACACAGTTGGTATTTGCAGAAATAGTAATCTTTATGCCTGCAGTTCCTAGAAAATGCAGCTAATAAGTTTATTTATATTATTACAATAAAAATCTGGAGTTTATAAAAAAAAATAAACTAATAATATTATGTAAATATGAGTAACTACAAATAAATCAAGTAGGAAATTAAAAATGTCTATTAATTTTATGATTATCATAGTCATATTTTTGGAATTGGTTTATATGTTAATGCATCAGTAATGAAATTTAGTGTTTGTCAACATTTAGATAACTGTTAAACGGAATTGCGATCGGTAATTTGTTGGGATGTATAGGAATGCGTTATTGGTAAGCAGTAACGATGTGTCCGTCGAGATGGTTCAATCCAAGTCCATCGTGAAGCATAACCACGCGGTCATAATAAGTTAATAAGCGGTATTGAGTGGCCGTCGGGGTGGTGAAAATGTGCTTAAAATGAAAATGAATTGGCATTGTTACGTTTTTGCGGTTCGCCCCATTTGGTGCAGCTCGGATATATGGTATATAAAATATAATTAGCCGCCGTCCGGTGGTTCAAAAACTGTTTCAATTAGTGGTAGCGACGAGTGGCCAAGAGGAATGAATGCCGGAATGCCATAATGCCATCGAGATGTAGCGAACGGTCATCGAATGGGTGGGACAGGGATGGAAAGCTCTCATCCTCCGACGATGGCTTCGTATGGCGATCTCCAAGGATAGAGAGAGAGAGAGTGAAAAGAAAAGGAATAACAGATATATATAAAAAAAGGGAACAAAGAAAGAGGCACCAGAACCAGAAAAGAAACTAATATAATATTCAATGATTAAATATCTTAAATCACAAACAGATAATGTGCAATTTACAAGCAGGTAAATGGCAGTCCGGTTAGTCCATATGCGGTCGGCGATATTTTTTTGCTGCAATCTACGTATTGCTCGTGACGTGCCAGCAAATTGTAACTAAATTGCGAACCTACATTCGCGAATATTACACCGGCTGCCATATAAGAAGGCCGTTTAAACGGAACTGTTTTGAATGAGAGAAGCCATCCGATCGTGGTTATGGTCCTCTAACGTCCACTGCGAATGTCCAACGACCACCAGCACTGATTATCTAATTGTGCGCCTCTAAAGGTATAATCGTCGCCGTGTAACTCGTCCAGGCTCCCAACATTTTCATATAAATTATCTCCAACGCGATACACTTTACTTGGATGGCCTTTACCCATCTCATCATTCTGATGCACGGCTGATAAGCCACTTGCTACCACTATCCACCACGCGATTGCACGCCAAAGGACAACACAAAAACTACTTCGTATTACTGTTTGCCTGGGAAGCATGTATGTACACGATGTAATGCTGAGCGTCGAAAAAGCCATTGCCTGCAAACAAACCTTACATACTAATCCCAACAATCCACCATCTTCCATCAATTATCTTCTTGTCCCACCACCGCATTGCACAGAATGCACATACATCAACTTCATAAAAATTAAACCATTAAACTATATCCAATTGCAGATAACATTTATATCATAATTTTGTAGAAATCATAATATATTATAAATTTCCTTTTTATTTAGCTAACATTTGTTTGCTAAAAAAACATGGTAAATAGTTGATTAAGTATGCAATAAATGATAAGAACAGTAATACTATTTATACAAAAATTATATAATTATATTAATTATACAATACTTAAGACAAACAAAATGTTTGAAATAAAAATAGAATGCTTTATATATTAACTAAGTAGCAACTAAACTAAAATAACATACTCTAAACTACTCTAATATATTAACATTACCTCACTAACTACGTCCTAATATGATTTAAGTTACTAGATAAAATAGCCACCCATACAATTTATTTTTACTATATATATTTACCAATTTACAAAAATAACCATTTATAACTAGAATTTAATTTATTCTGAATTTAAATTTTATATAAAACATAATCTAAATTATTCAAACTACCAAGTTTACAATCGAATTGATGAAATTTATAAATTACTAATAAAAGCAAAATAAGTTTGACTACTATAGTACTATTACTCATTGGAGGGAACAATTTACAAACTATCTATTGAACTAAAGTCGTAGATCATTTTAGTCGAAATTGATAAAAACAAATGAAATAATGATTTTTTATGTACTAAAATCTATTTTTTTATTTGTTTTAGGTTATAGAGAAACAGCGTTTGCGTATGCCCTTTCGGCGGCTGGCGTGACTATATCAGTGGCGAAAGCGTGCAGCCAGGAGAGACTAGTCAATTGCGGATGTGATCATCGGCCCTACCGGGTAAAGGGCGCTTCGAAATCTCCATGGAAATGGGGCGGATGCTCGCACAATCTCCAGTACGGCATACGCTTCTCAAAAATGCTTCTCGACAATAAGGACAGAGCCTCTGATCTTCACTCCAAGATTATTGTACATAATAACCAAGTTGGGCGCATGGTAAGTCAATATTTAATTGATAGCATATAATAAATAGGGAATATATTTCTTTTCTTCATCAGTGAAAAATTGTTATTAATTTCATATATTTTTTTATATAAATATTTTATTATCCCAATTTCTATCAATCTCAGTTTTTCTGCCTAATTTCTTATACAAATATAGATTATTTGTTACAAGAACAAAAATGCAAATGAGAAACCTAATTAGTTAGTATAATAATATTATATTATTATAACAATTAAATTCCATTTGTCCAAAAACAAAAAAAAATATTATCAATTATTAAACTAATTTAAAATCGAAGTATGAGAAAATTAGTGGCTCAAATTAAAGTAGAAAATAGATGATGAAAATAAGGCATTGATGAGACAGAGTGTATGTGTTTGTTTGTATGCGTGGAAGAAAGAGAGTAGTCTGTTATTGTTGTCAGTTAGAATAATGATAGGTGGCCGTGAGGTGGTGGTGCTGTTGGTGTTGGGTAAAAGAAGAGAAGATTCCCCGCGTGCAAGATGGAACTCCGCCTTCCCATAGTTCGGACAAAGGCCCGCCATCACGAGTTCGTGTTATTATGATTATTATGGACCACACGCGCTGGTCTTCTCATTAACTCAAAACTCCAGACACTTCGAGCTACGTCCCAAACCACCTCTCCACCACCACCACATCATCATCAACATCATCTCTCCACAATATAACACTCTCCCATACATACACAAACACACACTAACCACACTCGCGCCTTTCGGAATATATTCATTTTCATATCAGTGAAAACATCCTCTCGGCAAACACAAATCCCGGATAATTACAAGGTTGTACTGCTAAATTACACAATTGCACTCATCTGCCGGAGTGCCTTGATGATGCACGTACACCATATACATCAAAGATCTTCACGTGCACTTAAGCAAATATCGCTCCGTCGAATTAGTGCGATTTTGTCCATCGATAAAGCGGCACATCCGTCCATAAAGAGAAACACACAGACACACAGAGAGTGGAAGAGGCATTGTGCTTCAAAGACACAGCGGACGCACACAACCGGAGGGATGCGGCCCAACAACAAGAGCACAGACACACATACAAATATAAACACAGAAAGGGGGTTGATCCAGAGATACAAATGGCTCTCATTCAATGAGTGAAATCGTCCGACTTTATACCGTTATTATCATTATTAAAGCCTAGCGCTCACAGACACACACACATACACTTATACACATACATTAATCATAAATGGGATGATATTCCATACCTCTCTTCCTCGATATCTCCGGCCAAGGATTAATTACATCAAAGGAAAGCCCCAAAGGGGTTATTTCGTGAACAGCCCCTTTCCTACCCCCTCGCATTTCAATTATTTTCTTAATGCAAGGATATTACTTATTACTTTAATTTACTAAATTGCTCTGCACGGTAATAACTTACTTCGTGTAGCGCACACGCTGCAACAACAGTATGAACATTTATTTAATTAACTAGACACATGCCTTCGCATAACTAATTAATCCGACTAATTACTATTCCGCGTTAAACATATTCTCACTGTACCCAATTATAATTAATTAATAATTACATTGAATTTACACTCATGATATGATATCGACACAGTATTTGCCTTCTAATAGCAATTAATTTGCCGACGTAATTCATTACTTATTTATGATGTAATGGCCAATTTACATTATTTCAAAAATTATAATGTAATACAATCGATTCAAATTACTAATAATATAAATCTATTAAAAAAAACTACTATATCCTATGAAATGAACAAAACCTTTTACAAACTTGTTACAAACAGGATGACAATGAGGGGAACTCATTAAGTATATATTATTTTTAATATGTTTCTGTAGAGTTTCCTTTTGGAAGTCCTCATACATTCTCCAATTTTGATATACCTTACAACAGTGGTCGTCTAATTTTTGGGATTTCACGTATCACTTCTTGCTCCAAGGCTTAGATTCTTAACCTTAGACTAACCTAAGACTAACAATGAACTGGAACTTCTGTAACTTATAAAATTAATGTTTTATGTACTGAAGTTTCGTGATAATTAATTGCACAAGAGTAAATTCAACTTTATTTTATTAAGTAATTTTTTATTGAAATAAAAGTATTTTTTATATAAGGAAACCTATTAGTGTTTATTGAGCAAATAGTAGATTATTTACATTGTTATAATAGACAAGAATAAGATGTAGTTGATTAAATTATTATTTAATAAAAAGGCAATTTATAGAAATTATTAATTATAAAATTGTTTATTTTTTAAAAATTATTTAAAAAAAAATAATTTAGATAATAGAATATTATATATATTTTGTCGTGTCCCAAGAATAGAAAATCTGATCAATAATATGTAGTTTTAGGGTTTGTGAATAAATTAATTAAACGAGTTTTTACTTATGATTTATTCTTAAATATGAGTTAGACTAGAATCAAGAGTTTCCTTCATTATCTCAACTATAAACATGTAGTTTTTATTACCTTAACAATTTTTCTATTTCAATACTAGAAATTTATTAACTTAAATTATATTAGTAAACTTTGCTAAGTGCCATGTTAAATGTCAATTAGATATAAGACAACAAACTTATGAATTGAATAGATTTATTATATATGAGTTAAGTTTAATTATTGCAATCAATCAATGTATGTTAATTAAATAAAAATTATTGATTCAGATAATCTAAATCATTATTTAATTATTAATGGATTTAACGATTTTGTGGCGATCTAAATCTAATTCAATAAATAGTGGAAGGAATTCAAACAGCTTTAACTGTTTCGAAAGCAGAGACGACATTTTGTCAATAGAGCGACCAAACGACTTATGATTATTGGTTTTGAGGCAAGTAACAGAGCCATAATAATGTTGGCAGCAGATAGAATCGGATGGACATTTGTCACGTTCCGTTGCTCGAAAGGTATCATTAATCTCTTGGAAATGTCAGGGTGCATTCACGTAGCTGTTAGGAACATAATAGAGTATCATTAGCCTCCGTGTTGTTGTTGTAGTTCTTGGTGCCTTTGCCGTTGTTGTATTATGATTGCATAAACGAGTCGCACCGGCGGAAGTGGATCATCGGAGACGGCGCTGCCGGTTATGTTAGGCTAGGCCGCATGCAGTGAACAAGTGCACAAGTCGAAGGGCCTTAATTACATTATTAACGGTTACGACATTTCGTCCGGCAGTTCTATCGATAACAGATCTTCATTAAACTACCATCATTCATTCCAGTTCTCTCTGTCCCTTCTGCGGCCTTTTTATCCTTCTGGTCTCGCATGTTGCGTTACTTGTTGTTTGGCCGTGTCCAATTCATAAGTGCACCTCGCGCCGTTCCTTCACTCATTAGCTATGGTGGTGAAAGTCGCTTTTTATACGCACATTAAGTGCCACAGCGCCGCGATTAGTGACTACACTCATTACTATTATCTATCCACGTTACTCGCTTTTTATACCTATTTGTTCTACCTATTTTCCTGTTTGTAGCTACAATAAAATATAATGCTTCTACTTCGCCAAACACCTTTCGGCTACTTTTAGCATCATATATATTATTCCAACATAAATTTTAAAATTTATTTAAATTCAACATACAGTTTTGGAGAGATTATTAATGGCATTCAACATCCTGTGGCAATTTTTAATTTAAAGACACTTACTAGTTAAATTTATTACAGTTGGGTAGATTTATTTTTATTAGGAAATTATTGCATACTATTAAGACTACTTAACATACATTTTCTATAACTCTCGTTAGATGAAATTTATTCTCAAAGTGTAGGTCGCGAAAAAATAATGACAGACGGTATGTTTTTCTACACATACCCATTCTTCGGGGAGTCGTGGGCCAAAAAGTTTGAGAACCACTGCATTATATCATCAAGGGTTCCCAAACTGCGAGGTCCCGGGGCGCCAATCTTTTGACTTGGGGCGGCGCGGAAATATTCTTAAGGGCGCCGCAAACCGAAAAAGTTTGAGAACCCCTGCACTATACAATAGTTTTACAGTAATGGGACGTATTTCAATTTAGCAACTAATTTATAGTATGTACGATCCATAAGGAAATAAATTCATCAAAGTATATTCAGCTACTATTAACATCATTATACATATCCAACAAAGAACAATTGTTTTCATGAAATAGGGTATTTTCATATCGCTGAAGATTATCACATGTATAACTGTAAACCATATGCATTTTTTTGTACATCTATGATATTAACTTTTGCGTTTCTTATTATAAATACTATATATATTATATATATACTATACGTATTACATGCCTTCGTTTTTGTATCATGTAAAATAAAAATAAAACTCTTAATTTTCATTTTATGACCTGTTTATCGCATTAATTATGCTTTTTTCAATGTGAAAAACCTGATTTTTCAGATTGATTGTATATTTTGTGCACTATTTATTTTAAGCGGATTCTTCTGAAAGCAATCTACCGTGCAAAATCAAGTTTATGTTTATTATATATGAAATATTGTTATTTAAAAATATTGTTATATAAAAGTTATACTAATATTATTAAAACTTAATAATATAATAATGCTATTAATATTTATTGTATTTAAAACATTAGCATAACTAAAATATTTGATATATTATTGTGGATGCGCCGGGTCATATAACCTATATTTTACTACTACAATAACTATTTTTCAGGCTGTGTCCAACAACATGCAAATCAAATGCAAATGCCACGGGATGTCTGGCAGTTGCGGACTGAAAACGTGCTGGCGTTCTGCACCAGATATCAGGCATGTAGGTCGACTTTTAAAGGAGAGATACCGAGGTGCTATACTTGTGGATCAATCCAATTTGGGTAGCGACAGTACTCAAACTTTCAATGTGTAAGTTAAATAACCTATATTTTTATATCTACGTTAATAGTTTACTTAATTAAATTATTAAAATAATACGGATAAATAATAAATCTGAAATAAAACATGGACAAACGTTTTGATAAATTATATGTGAAAAATAATTGAATAATATTAAAAAAAAATGCAATCAACATTGTGTCAGCATTAAACAATGAAAATTTTATGTACTTTTATATTGTTATACTTTCATAAATCAGTATCATCGTATAACTAATATAGGATTTCTCAGTAAAAATTGCCGGATTTAAACACATTATTTTTTTCTAAAAACGTTCATATTTTTATTTCCTTGTAAACTTCAATTGTTGCGATTATGATTCATGGGTGACTTATGGGCAAAGAATCAAACGAATATTCAAGGTTTACTAATCGCAATAATAACAGATGGCACATAAACAATTTTTGGACATGCTATACTGGCACACTCTATTTAATAAAAATAATTGACAAAAGTTAAAAGAAATCTCTAATCATTAAGCGCAAATAATATAGATTAAATATCTTTCAACTTTCATAATAAATAAAAGAATACAAAGAGGAATACATGGAGTAGAAGTAAAAAAGTCGAACTAGCAATTATTACAATCATATTTTTAATTGACTAAGTTAACTGTTGAATAACATGCTTTATATAAATGATGTAAAAAAAATAATTAACACCTATATTTCAGAGTGAAGCAGGCCAGAAAAAGGCGCTTGAAATCCAGTTCTAAATTCAAAGAGTGGACCATCCGAAATAAAAACAAAAAGAAGACAAATCTTGCATATGATCTATTATATTATCAGAGATCGCCGAATTTCTGCGAACGCGACAACAATCTGGACGTAAGCGGAACAATGGGTCGACAATGCAACAGGAACAACACTGGTTCCGACAGTTGTGGTTCTCTATGCTGCGGAAGAGGATACAATTTGGTGCGAAGACGACGGACAGAGAGATGCAACTGCAAATTCATGTGGTGCTGCACCGTCGAATGCCAAACCTGCACTGTCGAGGAATGGATCACAGTTTGTAAATAGTCACGCTACGCTTTCTGTACATTGTATACTACATTATTTAGTATTGTAAATAATAATATGTACGCTTCCATAAATGCACCAAAACGACTAAGTCAAAATCATTTATGCAACATGTACATATCATTCCTTTACATCGAAGTGTCTCTGCCGATTTACGGTGTACATAAATGCGAATCGAACATCGATTGCATATAAATCACGTAAACTAGATAAGCTAATTATTTATGTAACGCAAATTTTATGTATCATCCTATTTTGTAAATATCTATTTAATTTAATCATATTTATTATCAATCAATGTAATGTATATTTTTTTTAAATATTTATAAATCATCCAACTTCATTTTAGCATTAAGAAATTGTAATTAATTAGTGTTTAGTGATCAGCTTTATATACGAAATGAGAAATATGTATTCATTTTTTGTTGTGAAATCTATTTATTGTGTGTTCTATTTTTACGAAACCGCGCATATCCGGTTTAGACAAAAATCATTAAATATCTATAGAATAAATGAATTGTGATTTGTAGCATAAATATTTATTATCGGCTTTACTTACTATATTTCAAATCGCTTCTAAGAAATCTTAATATATATTTTTATTACATATTTATTGCGTTTTTCTTCAAATTCTTTTAGTTTTTTTTTTAAATATATATAATATATTTACCATCATTTTCTTTTAAATTCTTACAACATTTAAAGTAATAATTAGTAAATTGTGAATTGCAGCTTTCTAGATTTTTCAAATATGAGCAGTATAAGAAAATATATTGGCTATACAATGAGTTGATAAATGTTTCATAATGTATATGTTTTATTTGATATTTAGTTATAAATTAATCAATCCTGACAACAGTATTATAAAGATGAATAGTATTATATGCAATAGCTAGTACGTAACAATTTGTAATAGGCGAATCGTATTTATTTTATTGGAATTAAATGCAGATACATAAAGCGCAAATCTATAATTAATTTAATACACGAAAGCAAAACAAAAGTAAATCCTATTCCCCTCCAGTTTAGTATAATTAAATTACATTTCCGGCTTATAAATGTGTATTCATAGCGAGGTCGAGGCTGCATTAAATGAATCCTTTGTAGTGCCTTTGTTCTGAGCTTTCATCGTAAATCCTATTATGAAGTGCATCAGCGGGACTGGATACAGTTGAAAAGTGTTGTCGACGGAGACAGTACGTACTGTGATTGCGGCAGGGAAAATGCTAATAAATAAAGTCTATTTATTTTAGAAATTAACCATGTCGAAACTATCAATAGACGATTTGCCAGATGCCGACGATCGATTCGTTATCGAAGAATGCATCGGTACTGGGATTTGCGGGAAGGTCTTTAGCGCTGTGGATAAAGGGTCGAACGATAGGAGGGTTGCTATTAAAACGCAGAGGGTTAATAGGGAGTCGATGGGTTACATACAGGAGGAACATAGGGTGCTGATGGCCCATTCCGAACATCCTAATATGCCCGATTTCTACGGAGCCTATAGGAAGGTTGGAGAAAGCGAGGACGAGGTTTGGTTCATCCTGGAGGTAAGTTTTAATGATTATTTACAAACGTCGAATTGCTTAATTAGTTCCTTTCCGTTGAGATAAATTGAACATCGAGTTAACGTCTCAATCGGGGCAATAAAATGTTTTGCAATTTAAAATGTATAAATTGTATCGATGCTGGAAAGTATGCGTGTGTGTATGTGTGAGTGTGCGCGTCTTGTATATATTTCCTGTATGGTTGTAAATTAAATGGTGGAATAAAAAGGGGCCTCGACCTGTCTTTAGATAAAGATAAAGAGGATGATATGGTTGAGTGCAAAGCTGAATTACACTCTGGGAATCAAACGAACATGTACTGACTGTCAGTTCAAATCTATATGATGCTAATAAAAATGAAATATACTACACTTCGAACGGCCTGCAACGCATTGGCACAAACAGATACATTTATCCTTACTTATATACTAGCTCTCCTGCTTCTCTTCATCTCTTCTAAAAACGTTTTACAACAAAAATAAACATACGCTCTTCCTCTCACTCCGCCCCAACAACATCTAACCATTTCCTCAATTTAAATCTCCGTTTATATCAGTGCACCTGATTCATTGTTTTCACATCATTTCTCATTTACACTTCTTACCACAAATACTTTCCTTTCTATTCTATTTAAATAATTATCTGTTAATCAATAACCATCAATGTATAGTTTATATAGAAATATGTATTATATTAATACAAAAATGATTCAAAACAATAATAACTAATAAAAAATTTAGGTGACAAAGTATGTCAATTTTATTAATATTAACTTACATGTAAAGTATATTTTACCATCAAATATTTCATCTACTTATTTATCTAATTACAAATCAAAATCAATCACACCGATTTTGATTATGAATTATAAGGTAGATTTTATTAATGGTATTGACACATTTTTTCGATTTTTCGATATTTTCAAATATATTAAAAATATAACAACATATTCATACTAAATTTGTCCCATAATCTTTTTTTTTAATATGCAGAAATGTTAGTGCTCTTGTATGTTGTTATACAATAAATTTAGTATTTCATTTTTAGTAAATGTAATAAAACATTCATCAAAATATGCAATATATGACCTAATCTATATTTCTAGTTATATTAATTAAAATAAATCAATATATTCTTAAAATTTCAATCAGAAATAAAACAAAGTTTTCCATTTATTTTATCGTGTAAAAACAGTACATGTCTAAATCAGCTAAAGAATACAAGTTTTTAAATATTCAATGCTTAATTCTACTTATTCCTTACTAATTTATATTACTTTTCCTATTTCAATATTAACTTTCTTTTTAATTTTAGTTACTTGATACTGCAAGCTATTATAAACCATAAAATTTTATGAGCTTTTATGAATTGCTAGAATTTTTACCATTATTATTGGATGATATGTTATATATTGCTTAAATTACTTAAATTTATTTTTGAATTAATTCATGCTAACTATGTTTTACATTCACCTGGTATTATCTGTGTACTATGCGGTTTTATGTATTGTTCCATTGTTAACCTTTTTCTTTTGAAGGGGGTTGAACAATAGTGGAATTATCGTTTTGTATTCGTGTATCGTTTGCAATACTTTGTTCATTGTCATACAAATACTACATGCAGTGATCGTATATTTCTTACAATTTACGGATATAAAACAAATGCGATATTATATATGTTTAGAGCACTACATAAATTTCAATTGAAATATTCTAAATATCTAAATATCTTTTTTATAATAATAATAATAATTTATTAGCCAAACATCAATACATAAAAAAAATACATTCTATTCATAAATAAATTCTAACATAAAATTTAAAAAAATATATATTAATAGGCTGGCTAACGGCCTAGGTCTTTCCGCCCAAATAATTCTACTTTTTTATATTTGCTCACTATTCACCTTTTAAAATAATCTGTAATTTCTTGATTTATTATCTAAAACTAAGGTATTTTTATTTGAATATCATTCAATCTTAGGTTTATTAAAAGTAAGTTAATTTCTAGTGTGTCCTCTTCAAAACTTTTATTAATATTTATTTTAATAAAGAAACAAAACAATCTAATTTTTATAATAAACACATTACATTTAAACTACGTTGCGTTATATTAAAACGTACAAAAAGTAGTATTGAAGTGAATAATATTAAACAAAGGGCTATTGAAACAAGCCTTAATTTGTATATTTTAATTGAGCTACATTTTAATATATTGTTTTCTTTTAATTAAGTTATGCGAAGGAGGTTCAGCAATTGACTTAGTAAATGGACTTCTTTATAAAAACAGAAGGATGGGCGAAGAGCACATTGCTTACATTCTGAAGGAAATAATCAAGGTATGAAGTTCACAAGACTGAACAAAAACTAAGACACTATTTTTTAAGGCGATAATGCACCTTCATGAAAATCGTGTGATGCATCGTGATATTAAAGCAAGCAACATTTTACTAACAAAGGATGGAGACGTCAAATTAGCCGATTTTGGACTATCAAGACATCTCAGCAGTACTTTAGGTATGGTCTAAACTTAAACATAAAATGATGTGCGTTTTTTTTAAATTACTTTCGGAAAGATAATTCAATTATAAATACAATAATAGAAGCGACACATCCAATGATATAAAAATAAAATATTTCCCGTAAATGATGCAAGGAAAGCGGGGAATGATCAATTTTATTCATTGTATAATATTTACTTTCTCTTAAAAATAATTCATCCAATTTTGTTTTTTTCCAATGCGATCTTATACCGCTTTCGTGTATTATGGTAAGATACTTGTCGAAATGTGTTTTCAATGGGTTCCCGAATTTTATAGCGTAGCACTTCATTCCTGGATATGCTACATCCTTCATAATCATCTGCCTAACTGTTCCTTTTAAATTGTTCTCTTTCAGCATAACCGCGTAATTCGCAAAAGATTTCTTCAAAACAACTCCGTAGTTCCCATGCTGCTTAATTTTATTCTCCAACTGCGTTTTATTCAATATTATTATTCGATCAGCCATCTCCTCGAATTCGGTGTCTCCGTTCTTCAAAAGCAATTCCTTAAAGATGGGTAATGTGTACACATTCATACCAGAGTTTTCAACATCCTCGAAGGTTTCCAATTGCTTTGGTACACGGAAAACTGTAAATCTACTCGATAATTGCGAGCCGATGAATAAAATCACGTAGAAGCAGTAAATCAGAAAGAGTACTAAAAGTATCCGTCCTCGTTTAGTACTTCTCGAATTCACAGGCTGCATCAGCAGCAAACCAATCCAACTTATCAATGTGACATTCCCGATACCAAGCTTCAAAACCATTAAGAAAATAATTATGAAGCAGATGATCAAAATGCGAATTTCCTTAGTAAAAATCGATCTGTATTTGGTGGTCATAACGCGTGGTTTTTCAGGAACCAGACACACGAGATCGTCACGCTCCAACGGATATAAGTATTCAATCAGATTGTTGTACGTCGATAAAATCAATCTGGAATTCAAGGCAACATCGCTATGGTTATAAACCAAATCTGCAATCGCTCCAGTTAGTCTCGAAATATCTCCGTACCTCTCCCCATCCGTCGGCTGGAATATTCTTGGGGTCGCATTAAAATAACCCGCTAAATTCATCGCAGTTAAGAAATCGAGTCCATCATCAAATAAACTGGTTTCATCTTTATTATTGTTGAACAAATTGATTCTCAACTCTTTTCCCCACAAATTTTTGTACAAATCACGAAAGAAAAATCCGTTCTTCGCCTTAATAGCAAAGTTATCTTTGAATGGATTGTAATTATAAAACTTGCAGTTCTCCAAAACGAAAATGACGTTGTAAATTTCGTACTTGGAACACAAACGAAAAAATATATCCACATCTTGTTTTTTTAATTTCTTGGAGGCTACGAATACCAAACAGTCCCTCATTCTCCAAAAGAATATTCTGCGAATGTTATCAATCACTTCTTGAGCTTTATCGAAATTATTAAAGAACGCTACATAAACCTTGCTCTCCTCGTAAACCGATTTCGATCCGTGCATCTTTATGAATTCATTGTTGAATAGAAGTATTGAGTCTCTGTCGGATTTAATTGTATAAATTGGATTAATCGTGATCTGCGATATCAATTGCAACTCGAGAATGCTATTATTTCCTAATAATATTATTGTATGTGTCTTGCTAAAAATATTTTTTAAGTTTTCATAAAGACATTCAGAAAATCTTTCTTTGAAAACGTATTTTCCAATGTGCACTTGACATGTTGTCACTGTGATGATAACGAGTAATGTTAATGTTAACTTTAGCATGACTGACTTTATTCTAAATGAAGTCGCTTGCTTTTATACACGATGAAAGTAATAACAAAAGTTTTCGACAAGTTTTATTTACCGTCGCGTCTGGGCGCATTTGTTTATTTGAAGACCATTAAATGTGTAATAGGTATTCTATTTTAGGTAAAAGTGATTCTTGCATTGGCTCCCCTTGCTGGATGGCCCCTGAAGTGGTAATTAGCAATCCTGATGACAACGAAAGCGGATACGGAAATAGGGCTGACATTTGGGCAATAGGGATCACAGCCATAGAATTGGCTGAAGGTTTAGCACCATTTGAAAATATGCATCCTACCAGAGCTATGTTCCAGATTGTGAGAAATCCACCGCCCACTTTATACAGACCTGCTAGTTGGTCGGAAAGTTTCAATGATTTTATTAACGAGTATGCTTTTTAAATATTTTGTTTTTCTTATTTTACCATGTTTTACTTTAGATGTTTAGTTAAAAACCCAGAACATCGACCATTTATAATGGAACTTTTGGAACATCCATTTCTGGGCGAAGTTCCAGAAAACAATTATCATGTAAATTTTCAAAATCAAGAAAGTAAATCCTATAATCAGAATTTTTGCAGCTCTCTCAAGAAATCAAGAGTTTAATTCAAGACTACTCACGTTGTGGAAAACAACATTCGAAATACGAAGATACACTTGTTAATACCAATTTCTATAAGCGGTCCAGAGACGATCGAATGGAAAAAATGTACGTGGAAGATTTAGCAGCATTGGATAAGTTATCCGAGGAGACAATAATACAAGAACTTCAAGCACGGATGAAGCAATTACAATACCATACCTTCGTTGGAGATATTTTGCTTGTTTTAAATCCAAACGAAAACCACGATATTTATGGAGAAGAAGTATTTGAAGAAAAAAAAATATATTTTAAATAAATTTTATTTTATATAACATTCTTGCAGTATCACAAAAAGTATGTATTCAAATCGAGATCCAACAATCCTCCTCACATTTACGCTGTGGCTGATAGCGCATATCAAGATGCGTTGCATCACTATGTGCCACAAAACATTGTTCTCTGTGGTGAAACAGGATCTGGGAAAACAACCACTTGCCTCCACTTACTTGATCATCTTCTATATATGGGAAAAAACGAAAACATTAACAACGAACGAATCTCGAAAGGAATGAAACTGATCCACGCCTTGACACATGCATCAACTCCGATGAACGACTATTCCACAAGATGTGTCTTGAAAACGGAAATTACTTATGGTAAAACCGGAAAAGTTTCCGGTGCTATATTTAATGTTGTACAACTAGAAAAGTGGCGTGTTTCATCCGTAGAAATGTACTGCTTCAATATTACTGTTTACAATTTGTTTCAATCTTATTTTTTTAGGAACCAATCAAACTATAATATGTTGTATTATTTATATGATGGGTTAAATAAAGAGAATAAGCTAAATGAATATAATCTTTCACCGGGAAGGAAACATCGCTATTTGAGGATTCCTAAAGATAGTCCCATGAAAAATCGTCCAAGAGATGATCCAGAAAGAAATGCAAAACAATTAAAAGAGTTCGTTGAAACTTTGAACATGTTTCAATTTACAGATGAACAAATTGAGAGCATATTTAAAAGTCTAGCATCTATTTTGATTTTGGGAGACGTTAGATTCAAAGAATTGTCCATTAATATGGCCGAAATAGAAAACGAGGACATGGTACAGAAAGCGGCTAAACTCTTGGATATAGACGAGAAGAAGTTGAGTTGGGCTTTGACCAACTATTGTTTGATTAAGAAGGGATCTGCGGTTCGACGAAAACATAATTGCGACGAAGCTAGAGATGCAAGGGATGTTTTAGCAAACACAATTTATACGCGTCTCGTCGATTATATAGTAAATTACATTAATTACAAACTATCTTATGGAAGGGCGATATTGTAATTTTATTAATATCGAATATTGTAAATTGATTGATTATTTATTATTATTTTAGTGGACATGAGTATACAGTGAAACTTTTAGATTTTTTCGGATTCGAAAGTTACAGAGAAAACCATCTTCCCCAATTGTTAATAAACACGTTTAATGAGCAACTTCACTATCACTTTCTGCAACGAATTTTCGCCTGGGAAGCATTGGAGATGACCGAAGAAGAAGTTCCCTTTACACCATTGCATTATTATGACAACAAGAACACTTTGGATCAAATTTTAGGGAAAC
Source organism: Nicrophorus vespilloides (assembly GCF_001412225.1). Classification (NCBI taxonomy): domain Eukaryota; kingdom Metazoa; phylum Arthropoda; class Insecta; order Coleoptera; family Silphidae; genus Nicrophorus; species Nicrophorus vespilloides. The sequence continues at coordinate 195,625 of NW_017098951.1, forward strand.
CGGAAGGCGTTATTACACTAATAGATGATGCGTCAAAGATGGGTCATGGCGGAGAATACGTTATAGATTATCTCAATAATGCAGATCATGAGAAAGTTAAAGTCTTATCCCAAATGGAATTCAGCATTTCGCACTTTACAGGCTCCGTTTCATATAATGCTAAAGAAATGGCAGACAGAAACCGCGATTTCTTGCCACCAGAGATCATCGAATCGCTTCGACTCTCAAAAGATTGCATCATCAAGTCGTTTTTTGTTAATAAACTTACGAAAACAGGAAACCTGTTTACATCATTCGATGAGAATTCCGTTACGAATAAAAGTAAACCCAAATGTAGTTCATCTTCGGAAGACGAAAATAAGGTTTTTATATATTTTTTAAAACGTAATTGGTATTAATACTATGTTTTAGGGTGCTGCGCATCAATATTCGCAAATAAAAAAAATGCGCACTTCGGCTTCAACTTTTCGGTCTTTATGCTTGGATATACTTAAAGAGCTTTCGGTTGGTGGAGGCGCCGGGGGAACCCACTTTGTAAAGTGCATTCGGTCCGATTTGGAGGGTCAACCAGGCGGATTTCATACAGAAATAATTAAACAACAGCTACGAGCAATGGCTGTGTTAGATACAGCAAGGGCAAGGCAGAAGGGTTATCCGCATAGAATTTCGTTTTCGGAATTTTTGCGCAGGTTAATTAGTAATACCTTACAAAAAGAACATAATAAACTGATATAATTTTTTTAGATATAAATTTTTGGCATTTGATTTTGATGAAAATGTTGAAATATGCAAGGATAACTGCAGATTGCTTCTGGTGAGATTAAAAATGGAAGGTTGGCTAATTGGCAAGACCAAAGTATTCTTGAAATATTACAATGAGGAGTATTTAGCAAGGTTAGTTCATACTAGAACGAAGAGTTTAGTGCAGTAAAATTTATTTAATTCTAGATTGTATGAAACTCAAGTGAAGAAAATTATTAAGATTCAGAGCATGCTACGGGGCTTTTTAGCTAAAATGAGGATGAAAAAGAGATTGGCTGGTGACCAAAAAAAACGTAAGTTTAATAAAATTTAGTTCGATCAAACTACAGTTACTTTTCATTAGAATATCACCAAAGCACCGAAGGGGAAATGGACGAAGAAAAAGCGGCTCTTGTCCTACAAAAAGGTATAAAGGTGTAAATTATTACACTATTAATCCTGATACACGTTTTTAAAATGACCTATAAATCAATATTTATATACATTGAATTATACGTGCATCTAGGATATTAATTAAATATATTGAAAATATGCACTTTCTAACACGTAACTAACTTCGAAATTATTTGTTTTAGTTGTCGATCAGGCAGATGAAACAGTCGACAACGGAATAGATGATTCCGAAGTTAGTTCTTAATAAAAGGAATCGATAATGCCACGTTTTCATTTTTAGCATATCGTGGTGTAGCTAGTAGAAAAGGATACAACACATTAGTAGAATCTCAGTACGAGAAACTAGATGCAGACACGTGTAATTTTATTAGATTTTTTTGTATGAAATGGAAAGCTAAATCTATATTTCAAGTACTTCTTCAATATAGAGCGGCCACGCATCACGAGCTTTTCAATCTCTCCCAACAGGTTAAGTTTTATAAATAAATTCTTCAATAATTAGTTAATAAGCTTAATTTTTAGATCCATTTGTTTAACCAACACTTGGTATACAATTTACAAAAATTTAACAACAACATTGGTAGAGATTTGATCGATTCTCACGCTCAACCGAGCACATGGTTAGGAGAAAGGAAACCGGCTATATTGAAATTACCATTCAGGTTAAATGATATACCGTATTTCGACACTTCCTACATGTGCGATCCTTTAACAAATCCTTGGTAAGAAAACTTACAGATTATTATGAAATGTTTATATTCAAATTGAACTTTTTACTAGGAATACAATAGAAAAGGAAGAGGATTGGGACGCTCCTTTCCGTTGGAGAGAAACAGTGTCTTCGCAAATAACATTATCGCTCTTGAAAGAAGAACAAGAAAATAAAATTTGCAAACCGTATTCCGCCCATTGCAAGCCCCATCCCACTCTCCATAATCCTTACATCGAATACATCAGTAATATACCTTATAATAGGGATCCCAACGTACCAATTAAACGATTGTCTGCCATAGGAACTGACCCAGATTTTTCAAACTGTCCTATAAATATTATGAACCCCAATTATTCCGAGCACAAGACTTTTCAGCCACCACCGCCACCAATGATGAACTCTCCGATAACCTATAACAATAGTCCATACAAGAATGGTGATAATGAAAATTATATGCATTCTAGAAAACAAACGTTTGATTCGCCAAAAAAATATTCCCACCAGCATGAACGCAGAGACTCTCATTCCGGATACGCTAAGTTCAAAAATCATATGGATTATGAACAATCAAACAATAAGTATGATTTTCGCGATAAAGAATATAATAGCCCCAAAAACCATCGAAATAAAGCAAGAGATTTTAAAGATTTTCAAGAAAAGGAAAGTTATAATCAACCTCATGGCTATAATAGTAACAAAGAGCAGGAGTATCAAAAACTGGACGTCAGACAGTCGTACAGCTCACAACGAAATTCTCTTAAAAAAGTATACGATTCCCCAAAATCAAATAATAAGTACTCGATCCCAAAGGAAGGAGATAATTATAGCCCTAAAACAAAGCACTCATCAAAGGAATACGAATCACCCAAATACTCATACAACAAAGAAAAGCTCGATTATAGTCCAAGAATGGGATACCCCAAACCAGCAACTAAAGATAACGATTACATAAAATCAAACAGTTCTTACAGATCGAACAATCCTGGTCAAGTTGTTAATCCCATAACGGAGTTGAAAAGCTTAGGAAAACGTGATAGTATTTCCGATGATGAACCGCCCTTCAATTTTCAGGGAATGCTGCGTAAAACAAAAATTACTCGAAATTCTGTAAAGGAAACGTTTGAAAATATAAGGTCTTACTCGTTGAAGAAAAAGAACGATTATAACAATGAGAGCGAGAAAAGTAGCAGAAACAGTACGTTGAGAAAAATTAAGTCCATGGATCATCTGAATAGCGAAAAATTAGAGTTGGCTCCCGGTATCTTCATGGAAGGCGTAGTTGCTGATCTATAAATTGTAATCATACATAATATTAAAATTACTTTTAGTGCTTAAAAATGTATCCGCTTTTCACAGTAAATTATAATTATATAATTATAATAAAGCATAGATTATTCTGTTAACATTATATTATGTATTAAAACTGTAACCAATTGTATTAATTAAAATATTTAGTTACTTACACTATTTACTTTCTTACAACAATTATTTTTGTATTAAATCAATAATATATTAAATCTTTACTTAAAAGATGTGATAAAAATCATTGAAAATTTACTTTATCACATACAGAGTAATTATAAGCATAGTAAACAATATTCATGAAAAAAAAAAGTCTAAAATAAGTTTAACAATATTATGTTTCTTTAAGATAAAACTAAAATTGTTTCCACTGAATTTGTATCACCATGTAGAAATATTAAGGGATCCAAGATTGATTGGTTGCCTACGTTAAATTTATCTTACCAACTAAAATTATAGTTAATTCAAAATTGCTCATTACACACCTTTACAAGATATTAATCATTTGTAACAAATTCAACAATAATATTTAATATTTTTTTAATTAATTGAAGAAATATGATAAAATCACGTCTAACATTTATTGTCAAAAGTCAAAATCCTAACCTATAATTATTGTAACAACAATGAATGCGATTTGCTCCTCGATCAAATTGATCCCTTCAAATTTAAGTAATTTGGGGTCTCTGAGAAATTACGCATTTAAAAGTGATTTAAAAATAAAATGGACAAAACCGGAAAAAATCGCATGCTTCAGACCGGAAAAAAGCGGTGATTTAGAGGGTATGCCAGACATTGATAAATCAAGATACCCGTTACAATTCAAGAACTGCAAAGAGTTGGAAAACGCCGACGAAAATGTGAAAAGATTGTTTTCCCTGCAGTTTCATCGCAGGTCACAACATACAAATGTTTACATCAATGATATGATGGATCAAGTGCGAAGACATCCTATGGACAAAGGATCAATGGAAGCTAGAATTGCCAGGTGGACAGGAGCTATTAGGTCACTCCAAATCCAGATGGATGTGCATCCAAGAAACAAGAAAGCCAAAGTTAATTTGAAGGAGTTGATTGAGAAACGTAACAAACATCTGAAGTATTTAAGAAACTGGGATTACAGGAGGTTTGAGTGGCTTTTGGAGAATCTACAGATTGCCTATAAACCAGTTCCATCCGAGTATGAAAGAGTCAGCAGGAAAGGCTCTCTGACTAAGCTAACTCAAATTTATTGCGATAATGTTGTCCAGGAAAGGTTGGATACTTACAGAGAACAATTACAGGAAGAACAACCAAAGTTTTTGGAAGAAAAGATTAATACATTGGAATTCCTCCAACAAGAGCAGAAGGACTGTGGTGTTGAAGTTACAATAACCCAAGAAGATATTGACAAAGTCAAGGAAAAGTTGAAGGTACTTCTTGAAGAGAAAGCAAAAAAAGCAGAGGATCTTGAATGAGCAACTGTATATTCAATTAGTTAAAATAAAATTTATTATTTATAAATACTTATATACATTTTATCGGAAGTTCCAAATATTACATTTTGTTATCCTTTTTATGTCTCTTAACTTAATATTTTATTGAAAAATAGGAAACATTTTTAAATTATTATAAATTTATAAAATTTACAATTCTGGTAGAGTTTACAAAACAAAGAATAATCACCAATCATCTTGCCTCAATCTATATGTCCAATTATCACTTCTAATCACTTCAACTGCTGGTCCATAATATGGCATTACATAATGGGAACCATCAGCTGGACCCACATATTGTGTAGCTATCAATACAATGTCAATTAATTGACCAATAAACATGAAACCCAAGGTGCAAAACTTGGCTAAACCAATAGCTGGATAACCCAAGTAAAACCTGTCAGCACCAAACATTCCAAGGAACACCGAAAGCAACATTGAGGTCTCAAATGAGTAACCATTAGTCCACTTGCAAGGCATCTCTTTAAAGAATGTAGAATTTCCAGTTTCAGTGCAATTGAGACCTTCAACAGCAGTACATTGTATCTTCGCCTTGTTATTTTTTTGGCAATTCTTAAGCTGTTGGGTTTTAGGATCTATGTGATCTATGCTTGGATCTGGGCACATGAACTGACCCATTCTTAAATGTTTACACTCAACATTATGAATCACTGAAGACTCCTTAACTGCTACACTCCAAGATCCCACAGTGTCCACAAAACTAATATAAGATATATATAAAACAAAATATTGTAATTTCAACATTTTATTAATATTCACTGCACTTTAAATCATCCCTTAGTCCACTGGGGTCTAAGTCGCTTGTTAATAAATTCGCCACTTTTACAAATTGCTGCCACAACAACAACAGTCTGACTCAGCATACCAAATTAACAAAAAAAATCACACACACACATTGCATGCAGAAATATGAGAAATATGTTGTATAACCACTGCAGTGGCGTTCCTTAGTGCATGGAGAGCACATAACGCGGCGCCACAAGTACCAGCAAATATAGCGCTAAATAATTTGAAATTTCAAACAATAAAATACTTTCGCATATATTTTACCTATATTTACTTTATCCTTTCAAATAGTTTTTATTGCTTTAACGTTTTCGCACTATTTACATTTACCAAAACTGCTTGACTACTTTTAACAGAGTTTGTTCTGATCCAAATAAGTTTAATTATTATTATTAAACATTTTAGTCTTTCTTATGACTTATATTACTACTAATTAGTCTATTAATTAGCGAGTATTGTTAAATTAGTAGGATGGCGATAAAATCCTTGTACTATTGGATATATTTAATTAATTTATTTTAGCTTTCCAGTCTGATTGAAGGAACATTTGTGAGGATAAGGTGGGATCAATTTAATTAATTTATTTTAGGCTATTTAGAATTTCATTTAGGATTTAAATAAACTGAACTACAAGTAAACTCCAGTAAGTGTATATTTAAAATGTATTGCACAATAGTAAACAAATATAACTATTCAGAAATGAGATACACTTGTCCAGTTCTGGGATGTATATCCAAAAATGCAAACATTGTACTGAAAATATTGCACCTCTCCAATATGCTTCAGATCATTTTCTGTTAGCCATTATAGGCCTATGCCAACAAAATATCCTTTTTCATTCCTGACTTTGTTGGTACTTTTACATGCTGGATTGAGTAGGTTTGATTACTTGACTTACTCAACTACTTGTTGTGAAAACCATATTTGATTCATTATGTTATTTCATCTGCAAAATGGAGAAATTAATTAGTACAGACGTATGAAATATCTAAACATTAGTTAATCAGGAAATAACGAATGTAAGGGTAAGAATATATTAGTAATTTTTATTTATTTCAATACATTATTTTTAGATTTAGTGAGTAGTAGTAAAATTAACTAATATATGTGATACCGAACTTGTAATAATATAATTGAACATTTAGTTGGCTAAATTTACAGAGAAGCCTGTAATGATTTATGTAATTGTGTAAAGTGTGAGCTTCGTTGCGTATGGCTGTGGCATCCACATTCTCGACATTTATTAAATTATTTGGTGATATTTTACATATATAATTTACTTTTATATTATCTAATATTACTATTCATTGCAAATTATACAATTACATAAATCATTGTCAATTACATAATTTCGATTGTCGGGATTATGGTAGTCGGGATTTCGATACACTCGGGATTTTAATAGACGGTCTTTCAGTTGTCGGGCTTGCGATATAGACCCATATATATATATATATTTTTTAATAAATAATTTTAAATTTATGAAATAAATTATAAATGATTTTTAAATTTACGAGAAATATATTTATTATTTTTAGTAAATACATGCAAAAATAGTGATTAACAAATTATCTTATATATATAGGCCTCTCCAGCATTCAGAACAAACTCCTTCCTCCTAGATGCCTATGTTTCCTCCTGTTTCATCTCCAATGTTGTGAACAAATTCCTTCCTCAGATGTTCCACGTTTTCCCCTGTTTCAAATCTCGAATCTACTGAATAAACATATATTAATAGTAATTAAGTTAAACTTTTCAAACTATAAAATAATTACCTGTCCAGTACTGTGCATGAACTCCTCAATCATAGATGCTACAGTTGTTTAGTTATTAATATTGATGATGATAGTCTCAGTGCAAGTGTTTAGTCATATCTGGTTTTTTTAAGAAAGTATCTTCAATGCCATTCTGTTTGCAAATGTGCTGCTTCAGTGTATTGAACACATAATCATTTAAACCAGGATCAATTTGAATTCTCTTGCTAAAATTCATAAGTGTTGCTTTAGATGGTAATGTAAAAACATTTTTTAAATAATTATAACATTTCTTGCTCCGTTTAAATATGCTGAGGGCAAAAACTTTATCTTCAAAGCAATATGACTCTCCTCTTTTCTTCTTCTGAACATTATTGATTTGACTTTTCATAAATTGTTGTACAATAGGTGTCAAATTTTTAAAATTTCTATATTCATTGCATTCTATCTTATATATTTTATTTATTTTTTCCAAATAGGATATGCGTTTTTGCATTTGTCTTCTGCTTAAGGTTTGATTTTTTTTTATATTACCATTCTTAATAACAGACACTTTCTTTCCAACATCTTCTATGTCACAATTTAATTCAGAAACAATACCTATTTGTTCAGTCTCATTTAATTCAGAAACAATACCCATTTGTTCAGTCTCAACTTGTTCTGTTTTACAATACTGTTGATTCAAATTAATAAGATTGTTGTTAATAGTTCTGGTACTATCAGCATCAATACTTATTTCTTCAGTCTCAACTTGTACTATTGTACAACCCATGTGATCTGAATTGCCAATAATTGTATTACTATCATCATCAATATTCATTTTGTCAACAACTGCATCATTCATAAGATTTTCTGTCAACATTGGATAATCGTACTTTAAGAACTTCGGTCTCTTTCTGTACTTTTCAGAAAAATGAAGATTACATACTTTCTTAGCTTTCCTTATATACTGATTGTCCATATCTTTCAGTGAATCGTTACTTGTAGCAACTTTCCACTGCTCAAATAACAAAGAATCAATAGGTGGAAATGATCTCAACCCTATTTTGTCTTCTTGTTGTGTAAAACATCCTTCAACGCAACAAGTATAAACCATCCTAATATAGAACGTGCATTAATTGTACATACATATTTATATAAATAATAATGAAAAACTGTTACTTACTTGCTAACTGTCACTTAGTCCAATGTAAACAACACAACAACATGGCCGAAAGCATAAATTTGAAAAGTATACGAATGGTAATGTAATCATACCAACTTAAAGAAAACAAAATAAAAGCGTCGAAATTTGCCGTATCCTGTTAGAACCCCCTGCTTAACCCCCTAAGCTTCTAATGTCAAACACAATATAGGTTATGTTTTTTTTTATACATATACGAGGATGTTTTTCTGTGTGTTGAAGTTTATTCTTAATTTAAACGTTAAAATGTTTGACATTAAACTCACTTAAACCTAAAGCATATAATCATAATAAAATGTCTTCAAAAACACCAGCTATGATATTGCAGGAGCTTTCTATCAAGGAAACATCATCTCCTCCTGTCTTTAATATAATACACCAGATACAAGGCACTCATGAAAACGAATTTGTCTTTCAAGTTGAAGTTATGGGAATTTCCACAACAGGTTTGTCTTAAAACTAACATTGTAACCAACATTATAAAAAATATGCAACAATTTTAGGAAAAGGTCGTTCTAAGAAAGAAGCTAAACAGGAGACAGCTCGAAATGCCTTAAAAATAATTAAGACTGTTGGTTATTCAACAGATATACCTGAAACAGTTATTGGAAACAATAAACCTGAAGAAATGGAACTTAAGCAAGTAATTAATAACATAGGAGTTTTAACTGCTCTATGTCAAGTCTATAATGTACAATATGCAGAATACATAGAAATATCTGCTGTTGGTCCACCACATGCAATGGAATTCACATATGAATGTCACTTGGCATCTTTAGTAACTAGGGCTACAGCAAATACAAAAAAGCTTGCAAAGCAATCTGTTGCTAAAGAGATGTTGGAGAGATTACAGAAGATCATACCTACAGTTGATATTGAAGCACTAGTCCTCAGACCAGTAGATAGTGAATATGACTTAACACATTTGTTTGAAGATCTCAACCTCCACAGAAGAGTAAATTTAGGCAGGCTAATTGTAAACAGTAATGAAGTACTTAAAGATATCATGAAAGAAAAATTGTTAACATTTGAGAATTTGAAAATTGTGTGTATATATATAACATTTTCAACAGGCACCATTAACTAACAAAAGTATTTATTTTCCAGTTTTTAGAAACTCCATGGACTGATGATAACATAGCACAGTTTTTTGCTAAATTTGAACTAGAATATTCATTTGAACCTATAGAAACAGAAGATGAAAGTTTTCTCACTTGTATGCATGTAAAGAGTGATGTTCCACTTTGCACATTAGGCAGTGGAAATACTGAGGAACTTGCTAAACAAGATGCAATTGATGAGATGCATTCAATTGTATTTAACCTGGTTAAGGATTAATATTTATTTGTCACATGTTTGGTCCACTTAAAGTGGGAATTTATTTTTATTTAGTTTTTTTTTCAGATCAATAAAGGTACATTAATTTATTTATTGTTTAACATTTATTTTTATCCTGTCTTTTCGTTATATTATATTGCGTTTATTCATTCTATACATAATTCTTTTTATAATCTAGTAAAATTAGATTTGATTCTTTTTAGATCTAAGTTAATTATCGTATTCAATTATACGAATTAATCATTTTATTAAATTTGAGGTTGATTTAAATCACATTTTTAATAAACTTTACATGAATTAATGTGGTTTTATCAAGATCACATATGCGTGAATGTCTACATTTCATGTTTTTTTTCTAGGTTGCAATATTAATCAGCAAATTTTTTAATACAATATATTTATTTTATTACAATTTTACATTTAAATTATTATTGAGTCCATTCATATTAAGATATTATTGTTTTGTGATTTTAAGGACAGGTCTTAAATAATTTCATAAATGCACCTATTTTATAAGTATTTATATTTACAGTGGAATCTTGGATTGAGAGTATTTTGCAAGACGATAAAAATAACTTATTAAACGTCAGGTCGATATTTTGGGTCCCTAAAACTAATAATCTATTTTAAATACTATAGGAAAATCAAGACATTTTAGAGGGTTCCTCATTCACCCAGGATTATGGTTATTCGTTTCCGGAATCTTTCAAGATTTTGTATCTTTGCTATTACTTAAATATATTGTTCGTTGGTTCTATTAATATAACTTGGTCATTTCATGTATATATCTGAAAAAAATATATTTAATCGATCACTTGAAAGCATTTGATATTTTTGCTTCGCAACAATAATAAGGTTTATTTTAATTCAGTCAATATTACAAAAATACAGCATTTCTATCATTGAGATGCTCTGTTCTGGTATAACCCAGTGTGGCTATGGTCGCCTGTATCACGAAAATCTGATACGAAAGGTCGTCGATTCAATTCCAAAAAATCAACAAAAAAATTTGGTGGCTGTTAAACCCGAAAGGGGTAGAAATAGGGCCGGAGAGATTTATATCAATAAATAAATTGATATAAATCTCTTTAAAAAAAAAAATAACAGTTGAAATAGTTCAGTATATATTGGGTACAATGAATATAAAATCGCCTTTGACCAATCAGTGCATATAATTTAGCTCAGAGTTCTTCAATAGTTTCAAACATTTGTAAAACAGGGGTGGATTGTCTACATTAGATGAATGAGTATAGAATAGTGAGCTGCTAAGCTATAAACTCTTTTAATTTCAAACTATTTTAATGTTTTTCTTTTTTTTATGTAAACATATTGCACTGTCTACTTTGAAATGAAACCATTTATTGTATACATATATATATATATTTATTGGGTGAATCAAAAAATAAAATACGATGGTCTTGTATTATATATTATACAAAAAAGTGAATTATACTATTTATGACTAGAACTTTCAAATAGAAATTCCTAATAAAAACCGAGTCCATCTACTACTAAGTTGTCATGTTGGATTGTACTCAGTGGTATTAGGTTTTTCTCATTCATTTATATAGATTACAATAATAAATCTAGTCTACTCACGAATACGCTTAAGTATACATTATAAATTATATACAGTTTGTTTCATTGTGTTTTTTTTTTGTTTCATTATAAAATAAATAGTCACAGTTAAAAATATTATTTTCTTTTGCAATGCGGTATTATCATACCTTAATTATTTAAGTATTAATGCCAAAAGAATTAGTCAAAAAACCTTGACAACAGTTGTTACAAAACTATTCATGCGTGGCGAGATAATTTTCTAAGAAATCTGTCTAAATAAAACTCTAACATTTTCTTGAGAAAAAAAAAACAAATCTCTTTGGCACTGATGGAGAATGAATAAACAAAAGTCTTAAATAACTTTATTGTCGTCGAACCTAAAACTTAAATTATGAGTGATATGTTCAATTAAAACCAAATAATAACTGAATATCTTAAAAGTTAAAAATAGGCCAGTCATTGCTTATGTTGAAGGCAACTGTTGAGCGTTTCGCAGCACTGCAATGAAGAAGTACATGGTCTCCAGTTAATGGTTCTTCTTTCCTTCCTTCCTGAAAGGGATTATATCTCACTTTTGAATATATTTACATCGAAATTGGAATTACGTAAAAAAAAAGTAAAAAAAAAATCAAAACAAAAATGACTGAAAAATGTATTTTCTTCGGAGATCGTATTTTTGTTGAGCAACAACGAATTGTGTGGAACCTTAACTTTGGTCAAGCTGCAATTGCATTTGATTAATATTGAAATATATCTAGTTTTATGAAAAAATGTAGCTTACTTTTAGACGATTGAAGACGCACTGTGAAGTGGGGACCTCGGTGAATGAAACTTTAAAAGTTCGACAACAGTAACGGCAACTTGCACCAATCCTCGACCCTCTAAAACATCTGACGAGCAACAAACTAGGTTCTGAAACAACACCGATTATAAAGAAACAATCGCTCTGGGTTCGGCAGTAAAAGAATCATCCACTAGACAAACATTTATTCCAAAAGCATTGAAGGGAGAGGAAATTATATTTATATTGATAATCTTCATTATAAACATTACAGAAGAAACATAATCCAAATAATATAAATACATAAGAACTTACATATTAACTTAAGTAACTAATACAAGAAAACAGATAAATGACTTTCAACAACCGGCGAGAATAATTTTGGTAACTAAGTTGATTTCTACATTCTCCAAATTAAATTGGTGAGCAATCTTCGATCGCAATAAATACTTTAAAAACTAATCAACAATTATTTCATGAATGTAATTAATATAATAAAAAAAATAAGTAAATTAGTATAAATTAATAGTTGTTAATAAAAGAAAAAATGACTAGAAAAAAAATATATTGTTTCAGAACATTGAATTTATAAATTATATAAAGTAAATAAATAATTTTATGTAACATATGTTACATGGAATAAGCAAAAGTTGAGAATTCTTGTAACAGATTCGTGATCTTCTTTCTCAGGCTAAAGCACTTCAGGCGTAAACGTTTTCGAGATCACGAAAAATAAGCAAACAAAGCATGATTTTGTTTCTTATTTTTGGTATCTTCTAAATAAAATCATATTCCTTTGGCAACGACAAAAAGGAAATTTTAAAAAGCGTGTATTTGTTCCTTATTATAAATATATAAAATACGTGTCTTCTTATATAATAATAAATAGTATATAGCTTTTTCGCACTAGTATTATTTAGTTTTCAAAAAGCTTATAAAAATAGCTCATGTAGAATTTAGCCTGATTATAATAAGCTGCCTTAGTTATTGAGTTGACGGTTGGACCAGAAAACAGATTTGATTGCAGAAAATATTTTTATAAAGTCATTTTTTTAATAAAATATTTGTTATTGAGTAGATAGTTATTATCGTTATTTTGTTTTATGATTAGTGAAAAACCCGTCTAATGTTAAGCTATTAATATCTAATAATACCGTTACATTTAAGCGTTAATTTTGGTTAATATATTAGTCTCGAGAGAATACTACAAGTGACGTAGGTTGAATATACATGATTCCAATTATAAACACTATAAAAATTTAATGAGTGAATGCATAAATAGTGCAATTAACGCATTTTTAAATTTTGATATGATCTTAACCATTAATCAACCTACTAATTAAGTATTTCTCTGTTTTTATTAAATATATATATATATATTATTTCGAGGCACTATCAAATCAATTCTTGTGTTTCAATTTGTTCATCACAACAATTTCAGTTTGATTGTAAATGGAATGTATGTATAAAACGATACTCATTTGGTACGTGTACTTTGGTTATATATATATAAATAGAAAATATTTGGTTATATAAGATTCAAGTGTTTTTTTTGTAATAACTGAGATTTTTAGATAATACGGATTGCATGCTAATACTGAATTATCATGATTATGTGTTTGATTTGTTTTTCGTTTCGTTTCGTATCTTTAGTAATCGCTTTCCGGGAAGTAGTATAATAGTAGGAGTGTAGTTACGAATACTGCAAGCATAAAGAGTGAGACTGTGGTGTCTTGGATGCTACTACATGGTTGTTGTGTTTTTGCGGTCATCGGTTCCATTTTGCAGAGTGCCTCAAGAGTGTCCAGTAGTCTTCGTAGTCCCCTTCCAGTTAGGGCCTCAGTTACATCTACACTACTGCACAGGCGCCCCTGCAACCAACCACAGTCTCACTCTAAATCAGAAGAAAACACAGAAAACAACAATCTACTTTTTTTGTTAACAATTCAAAATGAGTACCTTATCTTCTTGATAGTTCCAATATAAATAATATTCTATATTACCTGAGTGTTTTTGACTTATCCTTGATTATATTTGTTTTTAAGAATATTTTTATATTGGAATCATCACCAAAATTAATAAAGCTATTATTAGCAAGCATTGATTTTTAAATTGTTAAGTATATATCGTATTATATATTTTAAAATAAAAAGAAATGCATACCTCATCCACACCAATTTTCCGACAGGCTTCTAGAAAATTATCCACGTTTCTTCTGCATCTTGCCATGGTGAGTTTCGGCTAATATAAAAAATAATATTGTTATTATATATAACCAGAAGTTTTTTAGGGTGTTCAATTGTAACATTGGATACTTACAACAGCTGGAGATGGTACATGTATACTGGCTACAGATCTTGGTCTTATATGATTGGCGAGGTGGCATAGAACAACACCATCGGTAAGCGTCGGCGCCAGATCGTTGGGCAGCGTCATTTTTAACCTAGTCTCGATGATCTATGAGCAATACAACAATATTAACATTATGCAATGCACGTACTGCCAACGTCACTAATTACGTGTCTCAATTGGTTGATCAGATCTGTTTCCTCGCGTGCCTTGTCAATTTCTCTCCGCATTGTGAACGTCATCTTCTCGGGAGGCATGTCCTTGTTCCAGCTGATCGACCTGCCAGCCGTTTTCACTCCATTAGATTTCGTTGCTCCGTTAATTTTAGGACTACTTGGCTTTCCATTGGTAATAACACCGTTGGAAACAGGAACGTTATCGTGTGACATGATTCCTACGATTAACAACAATTATTATAAGCAACATTGTTTATTAGAGGTAGTGCTTACCAGAAACAACTTTTACCGGGGAACTGGGCTTTACGTAATCTTGTATATACTTTTTACCATTATCCATGCCGTTTCCATTCAAAGGCGTGTGATTTGGAGAAAAACCACCGCACATCCTCGAAGGGGTGACCTTCTGGACTGGTTTCTTCGGGCTAGTATCATCGAATATATGCTTAGGACTACCTAATGCCGCATTGAGTGGAGTCGGATCCGATTTGGAAGTGGCCATCGTTGTACGTGTTGGAGTGGGTTGGTGAGTCGGAGTATTCGGTTCCGTTTTGTATGCGTGTTCGTCGTTCTCTTTGGTACGATAAATCGACCCTATATCCTGCGCCCTTTGTTGTTTCAACGCCTCCTTATACTCCCTGAAATTACAAAAATCGATATGCATTCTGCTTGGCCACCAGAGAAATTTAGATGATGTAACCTGTAAGTTTGTATTTGTTGGAGCGGCCTCTTATCTTCCGCATTTCCATTTGTTACGCTGTTATCAATGCAGGGGCTTAGTCTTGCACTGGAAAAACAACACACGGAGCTTGTTAACAAATGAAAGTAGAGAGAAATAAGCGGAAACGAAAATGAAGAGAAACAGACAAGAAAATAAAAAGCAAGCAATTCAAAATCAAAACCAACATTTAAATTTCGGATGCAATTTGTATTTACGGTTTTCTAATTAATTCATATAAAAATCGGATCATAATCATTAAGGCTAATATGAAATTTGATAATATGTTGACTGCTGTTGTCCTAAAACAATATATATTTATAGTGATTTTATTTGATTTCCTTAATATTGTATGGTTTAAAATAGTTTTTACGAGAATTATGAGTAATTGCAATGGTGCTACGTACTTGTTCGTATCCTTTTTATCGCAAACGTCAGTTGAAAAGCTTGATTTGGAAAGTTCGTCGTCCAAGGATGTATCAGGGCCAGGTGAGATAGTGGAAGGCGTTGAATTTGCTGAATGCGCCGCGTTGGTATCTACGGAACGGTTCGCTATTGGAGTCGATGACCATTTATCCAAATCACCTACAATCATATTCCAAATTAAAGTAAATTTATATCATCGCGACGTTTTAACGCATACCTGGTAGTTCTTGTGACCATCTTTTGTCATCACTGCTTGTGCTGTAGCCACTGTCCACGTTCTGTCGTTTCTTCAGTCTTTCCGGAATATGGGATGGTGGCACCGGACTCGAATAATTTCCCACTGACCTTCTGGTGGGTCTTCTTCCCAAGGTACCAGTCCCATTCAGACCTATTTTGTGACCCAATTTGATCGCCTCGTTCTCCAAATATTTAAAAATATGTACTCGACCTCGTTTGCATAACTAAACAAAGCCAATTATAAACAAATAAGAAGGCACTCGTAACATTCTACGTACGCTAGCCGGTGGACTGGTTAATGGATTATCCTCGACGAGCAGTTCAATTAAACTATGCATGTCTCGCATTTCGACTGGAAGATTTCCAATTCTATTTGCCCTCAGGTCTAGCCTGACGAGTTGAAGGAACGTCAGTTCGACGGGAACGCAGAGCAGCAGATTCGCACGAAGGATCAGTGACTGCAATTGACTCAGTTCGCCCATTCTCGGTGGAAGATGCGTAAGTTGGTTGCAGGAAGCGTCCAGTTCAGTCAATTGATTCATTCGGCACATTTCGTCCGGAAGTGATGTCAGTCTATTGTTGGATACCAGAAGTATCTAACAGCAAAAAAAAACATAAGTATATACCAGTTATTGAAAGGTAACACAACTAATATTGATAGAAATAAAAACAAATATATTAATCTGTGGATGTATACAATATTAAATATTTCAATGTATTTTTATAATTTGAAAATACATTTATATTACAGTATGAAAACAAACAAATAAATCTAATAATCCGCGAATATTGATAAAATAAAAATTCATATGCTTATAACATCATATCAATCATAATAATAAACGATAATTTGACGTTTCAGATTATAAGTTCAAAAATAAGTTTAATAAAACTATTTAGTTAAATTATGTTTTGTAAGTTCGACGAATTTAAACCGAAAATAGACGCATTAATGTTTAGTCGTTTACCAAGTTCAATGTGAATATTAAGTGTAACTACAGTTGTAAAACCGGCCATTAAAAGGGTTATGACCATTATATGACCATTTATACACGTGTTAGTTTCTAATTATAATCATTTAACAAGACAAAAGGTGTAAATTTTTCAGGTTTTACATCAATACTTCAGATATATAAATATATATTGCGTAAGTTTATTTTCCTTTATATTTCAAAATTCGAGTAATAATGATGATAAAGTACAGATGATCTACTGGTTAGGAAATGCGCTATTATTATTACAAGTTCTTTGGTATTAAGCAGATTATTGATGGGTTTTGTGGGACCTCATAATATGTCGAGGCTTGCATATCACTGCGGTAAAAACGTGGTCGGAATATTATTGATCTCAGGACGAAAATATAACGGAATTGGCTTTTACCTGTATTGGTAATTGGCATATTTCCCTGGGCAAGGAAGTAAGTTGATTTCGGCTCAAATCCAGATAACTCAGGGACTGAAGACTGCCAACGCTCTCGGGAATATACCTAATGGCATTGTGGTAACAATGCAATCTCTCGAGGAAGAAGAAAGTAGTCACCTCTTCTGGTAGCTCGCTGAATCTGTTCTTCGAAAGATCTGAAACCAAAAAAAAAACTTGTATAGATTGAACAAAGTACAATTATAAAACAAGGAAGTTGTAAGTAATTAAGTAAATTGAATCAATACAAAAATGGGTCATGCTTGAAACCTACAGGGAATCATTATGGAAATAGCATAGAGTGCATATCCAGGTAAAGCTCACGGCATTCACACTAAATGTCACATATTGTATGGAAGTTTTTTTTTAAATTTTTTACTGCAAGTTTAAAAATAGTGACAATTAAATACATATTAAAATTGAGAAAAACAATTAAGCCTTCACGTACATATCATTAGTTCTAAATTGCAGTGTATCCTGTAATTTGTATAGCAACTTAAAAATAAAACTTGCTTCGTGTTCTTTCTGAAAACACTTTCTCGTTTAGTTTAATTGTTTTGGCAGATGGCATACACATGTTATCTCGTATTGGAAAATGTATAACGTATGGAATGTTTTTCTTTCTCTCGTTTTATATCATTTTTTTAACAGCAACAAAGAAACGCGCTCTATCCTGAGATTGTTTAAAGTACGTTTGTATAAATATAACTAACGTTGCCGATTCCGTTTTCATTTTTTTTTTTCGAACATTATTTCATCGTTCGTTCTCTGCTTGAATAAAGATCGAGACGTGGAACCTGAATAGTCTCGCAGTCCTCGATACGATAACATGACCATATGTGGAATAATTAGAATCATTACAAAATGCGTATTAAATATAAACTATTTAAGAGGCACAGCAATTCCTCGTGGTTATTAATCATAATCAACGTTGAAAATTTTCACAATTAAAGTCACGTATGCATGACATAAACATTTTTACACTCAGTAAGTGACATTCGATAAGTTGGAATAGGTTGGCTAGAAATTATAAGCAGTAGCTTCTTCAACTACCATAATATTTACCTATGAATCGGCTTAGTTGAATTAATCAGAAGTAGAAGCAAGTTATAAGGATTATTTAGTTTTGCGAGTTGATAATTCAGTTGGAACTAGTAATATACTATAACTTGATGTGAAAGCATTGAAACGTTGCAGTACAGCATCCAGAACTTATGTCGTAGGAGGTTCCATGGTCAGCAACTTGAGTCGAGACGATTTAAATCCAGATAGAAAAGTTAATACAATTCCATGACAATTTTTAGAATTTGTATAAATTATAATATTTCATTACATAAATAACCATTCTTTAATATTTATTGAAAAAAGTTATTCAATCGAATTTATTTATTTCAACCATTGGCAAAAAGATAAGTTCAATTTTCTTTTGTTATCGTAATAAACTCTTGTAAAAGCCGAAGAAGTTCTTGTAACTATTTATACAAAGAAAGAGATCTATCTCTTGCTTCAGCATCAAGATTAATTAATAGATGAAATTGTGATCAAGTATATCACATACTTTTAATAGTCATTGCGTGAAGAGTTTGTAATACTCACTTCTAAACATATTTCACAGATATCTCGATGTTTTTATATCTAAATTCAAATAGAATTAATATTATTGATGATAAATTAATATTAATAGTAAAATAATGTTAAACTGTAACTTTCAAGATTTTTATGAAATAACGGATTTTATTTAAATTTTATTTTATTTAAATAACGGATTGTATTGGAAAGCAAATATGAATAAAATACTTCAAGGATTATTTCATCAAGATCTTGCACAATCGTATCCATTGATGAGTCAAATGCGCAATGAGCAAACAAGCAGGTAATTGTGTGTCGTTCTACGATTGCGATTTGCTATGCAGAAAGAAGCGCTCAGATATAGCTGGTTTTCTGTGTTTGGGGTGTGATTGCTGTCTAAAAATACGCGACAGAAATAGCCGTTGATTTATAACAGGAAACCGGAGGGGTGCGGAAAAAAATATCAAAAGAAAAGAACTTCAATTATACGATATAGGCACGATAAGATATAGGTCATCGGATTGCGCTAGCGGAATTGCGTAACCTTTGAACTTGCCATAGAGTCAAGGAGACGAAGAAGAAGAGGAGGAAGAAAAAAAATAATAATTTCATGTTTTTTTTTTCGCCGCGATTCAAGTGGAGGTTGAATAAACGCATTACGTTTCATATCCTATGGCACGGATTTTGCACAACGTCGGCCGCAGGCAGCATCCAAACACACACACACCACAAGATGCTGCTGCATCTAATTATAGTTTGCAATCACTGAAAAATAAATAGACTGGAATATACTGCCTTGCAGTTTCTTATTTACATGTTCCGAGTTCCAATTTGTTTCTGCTCTCTCACTTATTTCGCTCTCTGCACCGAGGAATGATGCGAGCTTCTTTGGTATTCTAACCTGACGGTCTTCGCATCTTCTGCCAAAGCACGTCTCACCTAATCATTGTTTTCCTAAATGACGTACCGTAATTAGATTTCCGATGGATGCGCGATATTCGACGGAGCAAGCAAACCCGCAGGGTAATGCAGGCGTTTCGTAATTACTCTAACTGGGAAAATGCAATCACGGAGAGCTACATTTTATTTTCCGATCGTTCTTGTTTAATTTTAACAGAAGTATGTGTTTTTGAACTGCAACTGACCAAAGCGTAACACTGTTAAATTCACTTCCGGGTTTAACTTTTTTTTTCTATTTCACGGGTGGTGAGTATTTAGGCCGTTATGACCGGTACATTCATTATAAGCGCTGTTTTCACGATTCAAATAAATTTCAGTTATATTTCAGCAAATTTAATTCTTATAAATTACCAAATAACAATAAACTATTTTCTTCTATGAAATTATAACTTATTTTAAGATATATAAACATTTTAATAAATTGTGATAATTTCCTACACGTTAGTTAAGAATGCTGACGATTCTATCTGAAAGTTTCAATAACTATACACAAATTATTATAATTTCCCCAGTTTCTGGCAGAAAAATTATCGTTTGGATTTAAACGTTTCTAGAACAAAACAAAATTTGTAATTGTAAACATGTGTTGATGATTAAAAAAATGCCATCTGCTTAACGGTTAATGAAATAATTTTAGATAAATCAAGCATATAATAAAATATATATTAAAAAAAAGTATAATTTATTATGATCTCCTGTACATTATATAATAGTTAATTATAAATTATGTGAAAGAAAGAAATAGATTTTGTATACAGTTGATTGCATATGAATGAAAAAAATGTAATTATAAGCATGTGTCTTTGATTTTAAAATCCATCTGTATAAAGACTAATGTAACATTATTACAGTTTACTCTCATCCAAATGAAATAAGTTTGTGTTCTTAACCATAGAAAAAAACTAAATAATCTGCTTGGGTAAAACATTTCTTTTTTTAAATAAAACTATGAAAGAAAAAACCAAATGGCTTCCACAGAGCTTATACTGAGAGCAAATACTTCTGTTGAAACAAAATTTCATAAAATTCATTGTAAATATTATTGATCACAATTGATATTTGAAAGAAAAAACAATTTTTCTCATGACGTACTCGATATTCATAATAACGTACACATCGGTCTTGGACATATATTATAATTTTATTGCAATTATTAATTTTATCTTAAACTGATATTTATAAACAAGATCCTCATTCTGTCTAAAATTAAATCGGCCCATATTGGTCAAGTGACATATTTCTATGTTCGTATAGATATTTGTACGTTAGTTTGATCAAATGACCGTAAATAGTCATACATATTAATTAACATTGAATTTCCTCAAGGAATAAAATAAATGTATCTTATAATATAGAAGCTCTATGAAAAGGAGTGTTCAAGAGGTTCAACGAAGATTGTATTCTTTCATTGTGTTTTGTCATAATGCATTGATCCGCCCACGCACCTGAGCAAAAAACTGTGTAAAGCGCATTATCCTAGACGATGTTATCTGTGGAGCCAATCTTTATGCCCATTATAAATTCAATTTCATTTTTCTTCTTTCTTTTCACGAGGACGAAAAACTGGTCGGTCGAAACTCATTCCCACTAGTAGAATACAGCCTTTTGCCGAACGCTTTTACAAAGCGAATTATTTCCATAATGGAAAGTGAAGTATTATTGCGATGAATTTCGCGTTCGTCTGATTTCACCACGTGTGATTCATCGATCGCATGTTGGGGAAAAAGGTTTTCGGCAGGGGTTTGTTTTGAAAAAGGACTCTTGTTTGCTTCTATCTCCGTGCGTTCGGTTTTCGGCTTAAAAGAATGCATTCAGTCTGTATGTGGGGGAAATTCGTGTAGGTTAGGGCCACGAATCGTATCGATCTAAACTGAAATCCCCCTAAAATTTAGGGGTCCACGAAAATAATTGGAATAGGAACTTGATGAAGTCATTCAGCAGATATAGCGACAAGCCTCCAGGAGCTTTTACAATAGAACAGAAAACATTCGCGTTGAGCATAGCTCGTAAATTTTTATTAATCCCGGACAAGGCAATACGTTTCAACCCTCGAATGTGCCAGATAAACTACATTCGGAAGATTATTGTGCATGTTAAAATACCGTTTTTAATACGGGGTGGTAGATGCTAATAGTTTCCGTTTTACTATTTTTAGTTTTTCTCGACCTTCGACCGAAAACACTTAGCCTTGACTTTCTTGGAAAACAGAATTTTTATATTTGCTTTATGTTATTTTAGTCTAAACTAGTAACTCTAGTTTAAGACAAATTAAATTTACTTGTCTACATTACTTCACATTATCTAAACGCTATATTTAATCAACATTGTAATTTCATTATGGATCAAGAGGAAATATTGATAATTCGTACTTCCGATGAACAGTTCTAAAACAGGATATTTATATATATTTAATAAGTAAATACATATAACAAATACATTACATGTTTAATAGTAGCTGTAGATTTGAAAATTTCATAGAAATATAGCTCGTTATTTATAATTATTCAAAGAATTGTCTATTGTCCTTTGTTTCTCTTTCAAAGAAAAGTAATTTCCTCTTGTCTAATTCTACTGTTGTGTATTTATACTGTTTTCTATACTTTTTATTCTATCATTGAATTAATTGAAAACAACAAACACGTTTTTTATTTCTATAATAATAAAATTAACTTGAGAAATTGACATTAGTTAAGAAAGAAGTAATTCAATGAGATTGATTTTAATAAAGTTACAATGTTCTTATAATCTGCTGGCACTTACAAAGGTCTTGCGAAAACATGGAATGTTTTGTATGTCTGGACCTATTTGCAAAACATGGGAGTCGAAAAGTTAGTTGCAGCTGGATTTGAGCCAACTGGGAGTATATCACTTTACCAGTCAGAAAGCAATGACCGTCATTGTAAGTTGTCATAACATTTTTACAGTTCATATGAGAATTCATGTATAAACTTAAAAGTTACTTTATATGTTAGTATTCTCGTTAGACTTGATTTTTGGATAGCTGAAATATCCTTAGATCACGTTGCAGGGAAGAGGATTATGAATGAGGTAATCCAATTATAATATGCAGTGCATGATAATCGACATTACAGGTAGTAGGAAATATTCAATGTAATCTTTATATTATAGTTAATAATAATTTTATATAACTTTATTCAGAGAAATTATTAAAGCAATACCTCGAACAGTGAGGCATCGATCAGTCCAGTTCCACTATAGTCAAGTTTGAAAATTTCAAAACAAATTAAATTTTAATTAAGCAAAATAAAAATATGTTTACCGAGTTCTTCTAATAATAATAATTATTTACAATGCAACCAAAGGGCTATCGACCTAAGTCTTTCCGCCCAGATAGTTCTTCTATTATTCTGGTCTAATATATTGGCGGAACCGATTACCCCCACTATACAGATGCTATTATTAAAGTAAAGATAATTATTTTATTTGTAAAATCTATCAATGTTATTGAAATATTATAATAAAATAGAATACTTTTTGTATCTATGTGAAATAGGGTAAGTGCTTCTCTAATCAATATTGGTTTTATCGACCTGTTTAGTGTCTAGGAAAATAGTTGTTTGGGTGTGAACTAGAGTGGATACGCCGTGTCCTAATTCAATCCATCCATAAGAAAATTTCTCATAGTTATTTCACTCCCCTTTGAACACGTCCGTATTGAATTACATCAATTAAGACACTCGAGTGATTAGGTGGCTTTCGAGTGAAGTGGCCACTCTAAACAGATAACGCTCAAATGCACAGAAAAAGAATGAAAAAAAAAAATATGAAATGCAACGGAACAAAGGATGTTAGCAATAGTGAATATGAATAACGAGTGGAAATAGTAGCGTCAATGGTTAAGATCGATAACCCAATAAGCAAACTAGTTCAGTGTATTATTCGAGTCCGCGTCTGGAAAGGACCGATTTCCATTTTTTTTTTTTGCTTTTAGAGGTTGCAACTGTACGCAAGTGCACTTTTTTTTGTCGAACACAAGGATATGCCAGAGTGCTGTGTGTCAAGTGCTCAATTTATATTCGCACAGCATCTTCAGAATGCGATTCTTATCGCGCGCCACGGTTACCTTATACAGCTCAAAAATAATAATGATAATAAACAAAAATACATTTATAAGCATCGACTTGTCTCGCGGAATGTTTTCCATTCTTTTTATATATATTTATCCACGCATGAATCTGGGTTATGTGTCGTAACAACCATTCCATTTGTTTTCGGAGAACAAAGGGCGTTTTTCAGCCATTGCTGGAAAGCACTTCTATTTTAAGGGCTTCTCTCTTTCTCTACTTTCCATTGTTCGAGCGCGTGTACGCGAAGAGGAAGTCGCCGCAGATTTTCCATCATTGTCTTTTCCTTCTTCTGCTCTTTAAACCGTGACGTTGGGGCTCACAAACAGGATATCAACGGCGGGTTGAATGTTGAAAACCAATGCACAATGGCTGCAGCTTCTCAGTAACTTGGAAATGTTTACTTACTACATGCACATGATACAAACTATAGCTATAAAACTAGTGAGAATAAACATTAATTAACTAAAACGTTAATTCGTTCATGAATAACTAACGGCTTTATGTGTTAAAGTTAAATGAAATCTCGTTCCGAGCTTACAAATTTATTTAAAGCTTAATTTGTATGTGCATAGACAATGGATCAATTCATAAAACATTGCCGTCGCCTGAGTCCATCCTGTCTCGTGTGCTCTTGTGAATGCTGATCATCTTCATGATATATGTCTACTTTTAATAGCGCTTCATATTACCTGAAAGAAAACATCCCTGAAATAATCGACGTTATTTGAAATCAAGCGATTTTTTTTAGCTGTAAACAACTTGTTTCTCTAACAAAACGGCTCATGTTCATTCATAGAAATGGACATAAGTGAAAGTATCATATTAATAAACAAATAAAGGAAAGTATGCGAGTCACCGTAACTGACGTAACTGTTACGTAGTTGAAGAATGCATCAAGTATTTATGACAATATTAGATCATAATTTTATAATTATATATAATTATTCTTAATATTCTTTAGAAAACTAAAACCAACATTTATATGTAGCAAATGTTCTGTTTTCAACTCACAAATTTCGTATCAATGTTTTAGATTAATTTTCAATTTACAACTTAGTTCAAAATATGCATTTACAACCGCTGATTATGGAAATTCTTATTTAATGAATACGAAGAAATTTGTGGTTTTCATTGAAAGCGAATTGATTTGTAACAAGAAGTAAGATAAACTGAAAGAGCTGCACTTACTGTTTATTAAATTGATCCCAGACTAAACAGACTTTATTATGTTCGATACAATGTTATAACCTCGGTTTCAAAAATTAACGAACAAAAAAAGTCATACACTACACAAAGCACGAGCCTATCTAAATATAAATAATGTAATTGGTAGTCACATCGCAATGACCTTTTGCGATAATTGCACAACAAGATTATTATTGTTGTAGACATACAGGATCATTCTTGACACTCTCATGTGAAAAGTAACCAAAGGCATATTAATTTTATCCGTGGAGCAGTAAACTATTTACTTTGGCTCCAAAGAGAAACCGAAAACGTTCGGCTTTACCGAAACTCTTGTAACGGATTAGTAATGCAAGTGTACTATAAATACCAGAGGCGGTATATCACTCTAAATGCACGCACATTTTACAGCGCCCATTTGAAGAATGTGTCCTAGGCGATTATTTTCTACACAACAAATAAAAAAATGATGGTTTTTGATGCAGCATTTCGAGCGGAGATGGGTAATAATGTTAATTGATTATGTGAAACATGCAGTCAACTATTACTCACATATACTATAAATTATAATTTAGTATTATAATGACCCAAAAAGCTGCAGCTGAATTAAGGATTAGTTGACGCATTGTCTATTAACATTAAAAATGTTGTAACGGTGCAATTTCCGCCAACTCTCTTATCAAATGTTAGTTTATCTAATGCAAAATTCAATGTAAATGATGACATTGTTATTATCAAGATAGAATATGTTAACAAATTTAGATTATTACATTAACATGTTAATCGTCGTTCGTAAAGATGAATATAGGAAATATGCGCAAACACAAACAACATAAATTAATGTATACATACGTTTTAATAAATCAAATAAAAGTCGACCTATCATTTTCATCTGTTTCATAAATTATTTGATATTTACTATTGAGGTGACCAAACGTTTCTTAAAACTATGATCTATTATTGTATAATCATTTGCATTACCTTAAAATTAATATAAAGCATTATTTCTTAATAGTCGGAATTTATGCTCTATTTTTTGACACCAGATAGTGACAATATTTCAGCAAAATAAAGCATTATTTGATAATAAATTCATAAAAGTTGGAAACTTTTATACAACTTTAACTTATTCATAATAAAAACATAATTGAAACATGTTGTTATTGTTATTGATGACAATTATCTGTTTGAAGAAATTCCGTTTGATGCAACTAAATAGAAACAAACAACACATTTGTGGAAAAACAATTAACTAGATGAATTTATATTTACAAAAGCAACACACCTAATAAACATCCATATAACCTTAATTTCTAAAGACTATTAACTAACTAAAATAATTCCAGATGAATAATGTTTCCTTTACAGATATTAATAATAATAATATTTTATTAAATTTAATATATTTTGATGGATGTGATCCATATTATACCAATAAATATAAATTTATCAGTAT
Source organism: Nicrophorus vespilloides (assembly GCF_001412225.1). Taxonomy (NCBI): domain Eukaryota; kingdom Metazoa; phylum Arthropoda; class Insecta; order Coleoptera; family Silphidae; genus Nicrophorus; species Nicrophorus vespilloides. The sequence goes on from NW_017098951.1 coordinate 222,275, forward strand.
ATAATAATTTAAGTTAACATAAACCGACAGAGCGATGAAGATTCAAATAATTGAAATTATTAAATCGAATATCAAAATTATTAACTTTTGAGAAGTATAAACAATAAAATATCAAATAAATATTATTTAATACAGTGAGTTGAAAACCCTTTGACATACAATGACGTATCTCAAACGTCTAAAGGATCTTTTCGAATTTTAACTTTTAAAGTTGTAAAAACATATACTCCTCTTAGCAAAAGTTCTGTGGATATATTCCAAAAAAGTTTGTTAATTATTAAAACCTTTATCCAGCAGTGATGAATACAAATTTGTCAGAAATTTTGGAGGAATTGAAATGTGGATTATCCAAATTCAAAACAAAAATATAAATAAAAACAAATTAAAAAGTTATTTACTACAAACTTCAGAATCAACGTTTTGGTTGTGAGAAGATTAGAGTCAAATAGTACAATAAACAAATATGCATCAATTAAAGTATTATTCAGTTTAGTTCAGTAGTAAGTGTTCAGTATCAACGTAAATTTTCGTTAAAAAACTTTCTTCGTGCAGAATTTGACTTAAACTAATATTTATTTATGCACATCATTTAGATTTTAAACAATTATAACTGATATTAAAACGAGATGTTATCAAGTCACCTGTTTTTGTTATCTTTGATATTAATTTACTTTACATAAAATTAACACAAATTAAAGATAATAATGATTGCTGTACAATAGTACATTATACTTAAAAAAACTTTTAAGTAAATAAATTTGCTCTAATTTTTTATTTACGACTTTTGTTAATTAAGTAGTATAATATTATTATATGTAAATAAACATGTTTTCCTTTTATACTAATAAAATAGAAACAGCGCTCATAAACTACAGTAGTATCTGAAAATATTTATGCTTCTATTTGTATCAAAAATAAATAGGGGAGTGCTAGAGCGCACGGCTTTCTCTGCACTTAGCAACACGATGAACTGTTTCCTGAAAATTTAAGAGGGTGAGCTATCCGTGAAGCTATTTTTGCTTTCACATTGATATTTTAAAAAATTGAAAGAAAAAACCTGCAATAAGTAAGATTATCTCTTTGTATTCTACATTTACATTTGTAATTCGTATACAGCTCCACTAATATTCTTCTCCTTTTTCAATGGAACGTCTGCTGTGTCTTTTAAAAATATTGAGGGAAAACTCCCACGAGACAGCAAGAGCTTCCTGTGCTTCACTCACCATTTCCTGCATAACAAATAAGCCGCGGAATTAAAAAATCGTTTGCATCAATAATTAAAGTATGATTTATTATAATAAACATGACGCGTGCCCGAAATTCCTAAACATTCTATTGACATAAACATTCTGGATCAACGACCCGAATTCGTGTTAATCAAATATTTAATTAATCTTATTTGGTCTGCACACACAATAAAAAAACGAAAACGTACTTTTTTAATTACTTTATACAATTAACTTGTATCTGGAGTCTCTCTCTTGTAGTAGCAATAATCATTGACAAAACGCTCTTCACCTAATCCCAAAAATAGTCCGAGATTCTTTTAGCACTTGGGTTAACAACCTTAAAGACTACCAATCATGTTTCTGTACTCTATTCAATTGGATTAGGCGAAAATGAGGACATCGATTCGTGGAAGTTCTTAGATCATTTTGTTAGCTTCTGAATAGCCTGCAGTGTAAATATCTTGCGGATTTGGCTCATTTCCACGATTATGCCTGCACGATTATATTTAGTCAGAGTTACCTTCTGACATTGGCCACAGGCATTAACTCAAACCCGTGCAAATATATGTTATTTCGAAATGCAGTTCGATGCAAGATCAAATATACTCTTCCCATTTTAATGTTCAACATTTGTTCAGTCGTCGAATGCACACAATATTAACTCCATTATCTTATCGCAAACAAAACAAATTTCGCAAAGCAATGACATCATTGCTTTCTATGCTGTCTAAATATGTGTTTTTTTTATATATATGAAGCAATACACCTAATACAAAAAACTTTAATTAGCTGTCGTTAATACACTTTCAAATTGAGGTAAATAAATAGGTGAAATTGCCATTTACGGCGTGAAAGTTAATATAACTCACTTAGTTTTTGTTGAATTATAAATTAAATCAAATTAAAGTTTGTCCGCAACGTGGAAAGTAGTTTTAATTAAACTGTATGGTTACATTAAGGAAAATAAGTATGTTTATGAAATAATTAAATTCTAAAACGTCGAATCACTGCAAATTTATAATGGCTTCAATGTTAACCACGTTATTGATTTAACAGCAAACCGCATTGTGATTGGCCCAAAACTTACAAAACTTTCATTGATTAAATTCGAGTGTTTCGTTTTTATTTGAACTCGATCATATTACTACGAATTAAATTAGAGACATCTAAATTAAACTGTATTTCATTATAATTTAAATATTTCACAAAGACGACATAAAATACATTATGAACTCGAGTCGCCAGAATATGACATCCTTGTTTTCATATTAATAATAGATTATTCAACATGAGATAGTGCGTTGCAATTATCAATTCAAATAGTTGAATGAACTTTAATAAATAGTTAGTAACATATAATATAAATTGGAAATGAATGAAAATTTAGAAGTGAAAAAAATAAATTATCTTACATGAATCCATTTACAATGATTGATTTAAAGATGTGTATACACTAATGATAATTAGCGCGAAATGATTTAATAATAAAAACCGGATGGTGACACCTTTCACCTTGATACTTTTACTAATTGCAAAATGTATTGATCTTTTCGACCAAAGAGCTATCACATCCAAGTTCTTTTGCACATTTATTTATTATTATTATTCTTTATTTTAAAATGATGAATTATAACAGTTATCCCTGTCATTATCCCTTACATTATTAATTATTGGCCAGAATATATCAAAAATAAACATAAAATGGATGCAAAATTTAAAAAAATGAATACAGTAAAACTCAAAAAATTCTAAAATAAATAATATCTGAGCTATCGATCTTTCCTCCCAGTTAACATTTTACTTTTATTTGTATACTAGTATATATTTATCTTATTGCTTTACGAGTTTTTGTTTGATCATATCAGGAGTCGCCAAACTTCTTTGACCGTCGACCACTTCAACAGTTTGTTACTTGTTTATCGATCCCCTTACTATAATTAAATTATGTAACAATGATTTAAATAAAGCTAATTTATGTGTTGAAAGTTGACAAAATTATTTATTATTTTAATTAAATATGATGACTTTCATAAGTACACACATTTGTCAAGTATCGCGTAGTGCATACTGGAATCTTTCAAATGCTTATATAATCTTAAGTATATTAACAAATATTTAGTATACTATATTAATTATAGAATTATTTATGTTAAAAGAAATTCCTGAATGCACTATAGCTACTATGGAAGCCAGTATTAATAAAAGTTAAATCCCTTATTTAATTGTCTTCCGTAAAGCATAAATACGTGTACAGGATTCTCTGAACCATAGCTTTGGTATTGTCGCACCGGAATCCCAATGAAAATTTCAATTAAACGTCATACGAAAATAAAATCGCGTTTGCAAATTAATTACACCATTGTTTACGAATGTCTCGCTTCCTCTTTACAAGACGATGACGAAGATGATGAATCGCCGCAGTCGGTACGTAAGAAGTTGACTTACGGCCGTGCCTTTGAATAATTGATATTATTAAAAACGAACTTCATATTATTAAAGTACCCATATGTGTGCTCGTGCAATATGGCTCGTGGTACTTTTTATCAACCATTTCCTTTTCCTGCCTGTGTGTGTTCCAACCATACAGACTGCACCGAATCGGCGAAGTTGCGGTTTCGACCAACAAAACGGTATCTACCACACGCATTGGCAAAAGAACTGGAGTCCCTCTGCACAAAGATAACACGTTTTTGCGCTTGAACTGGGGTCGCCAGAATATGACATTCCGTACATTTTGTTATCGATTTGGTTAAAAGGGGTGCAAAAGCTTTTGGGACATCTGGCATTGGCAACCCTGACGGCTGAGCCCGTGCCAAGGCTACACCATCCTCACTCCCTCGCGTGCCACAGACATTCCAATCGCATAACAGAAACACATGTCCGTGTTTCTTAGAACCATGCATATAATTAGCTACGCCACTCATAAAGTCCTCAGCATACGTAAAAAAGACAAAATGTGTCTGAAGCTAAAGCTTTCCATGGATTATTTACAACAAAACTACTCTTCTTTTAATGAAACAACCAGGTATTCGTGATTTTTCAAATTAGAATTCAACATTACAGACGAATGCTGAAAACCTTTTATTAAAGAGTATTCACATTTAAGGCAACGTATATTATACTTGTGTAGACATAAAACTTAGGTGTTAATTTTGAACTTTGTCTATGTATGTTATATAATGCAGATAAACTTATTTCTGATAAACATAATCTATTCCTAATGTTGGTGAAAACTAGCGTCAAAACCATATGTAAGTGAAAATGCTATTACTATTATAAATGTTATATAAAAAAAACATAGGTATTCTCCAGAATTATTATAGCACACAACGTATACACCTTATTCCACATAATATTTACTTATCTCCACATATACTAGAAGTAAATAACATTATAATCTGTTATCAAATAAAAGTATGATTATAAATCTGAAACTTTGATCACGCAAATTTGAATCTTTGATATATTTCAAATTAATTTATTTTGCACAATATAATTTCACGTGTCGTTTAATTAGTCCAACAAAGGAAACTAAGAGTCTTTTAATTTTTCAATCTTTATCTAAAATGTCATTGAGAGAATTAGGATAAGTATACTTTGAAATTTTTAAAATTCCCCCGACTTACGAACAAATTCGACTTACTAACAACCATTTGGAACGGAACTAGTTCGTAAGTTGGGGATACCTGTATACGTAAATTTCTTCTCAACTAAAATAATGATTATAAATACATCGTGGGAAAGAACTACCAAAAAACACGCTGTTCTGTGAATAGCAATCAACTAGCTTAGCACCCCTACTTAAAACCATACGATAAAGATCGTTTTAATTCAATTAATCTTCTTAATGGTTTGTAAGGATCAGGAAGGACAATAGCGACGGGGGCGTTCTCCTTTTTTTTTTTGGCGAAAGTGAGTTTAATGAATTCTATCGCATTGCGGAGAGAGAAATTTCTGTTGCGAGGGTTGCACCGCGTCTAGACGTCGGTGGCGGGGGATGAATGAACTTGAACCAACCCCCTTTGCAGTTGCGCAGATTCGCACCCATACAGACTTTGCACAAAATAACATACAATTATTAAATTTCTTCTGTCTCCCCTTTGTTAACTACATATCTACAGCTACTATACAAGTAAATTAAAAAAGCTGAAAGAAATTTAATGTATCTGATTTTCAGCTCGTCTCGGTGGGATTAAAACCAGTTATCACATATAAAAATAAAACATATTATGCGCGAAAACCGTTTCCCTCATTGCGATCACGCAAAATGCACATATAATTGTCCAAAGAGTAAAAAAAATGATGGAAGATGATTGACTCGACGCTCAGAATATTAAGGTTGCCGCGAAATCTGGCATCTGTCACAGCATTTTTAATTGGCGAGACCTACATACCCAAATATGTAAATGCGTGCAAACTCAATGGAAAAATTACTCTAACTGTAAAATGTGTGTGTCTTTGAATAATCGATTGTTACTTGCGTTCTAAATTAAACCCGATGAACGGCTTAGCTGCATCAAAGACCCGTACCATAATTCAATTTAGAAACAAAACAAAAACGTAGTAGTGATGCGGGTCAAAGTACTCTCCTCCAATAATGCATACTTACATTAATATCGTAATTAGTGTTATTCAGTTTCTCCCATCGCGACATAACCAGGGTTGGGCCGATCGTAAATTTTGATGTTAGAAAGGCGAATATGGTGTGCCGGCATTCCTACAATTAATTTGGTATTCAACTTTAATGTAATAGTCATTTTGAAGATGGCAGAAGAAAATAATAATATTGTAAAAGGATGAACGCGTAATTGACCGTTTCGAACTGCTGATTCCTAAAGTAGTTCATATTATTTACTGCGATGAAAGCTAATTAATTGCAGCATTATTATTGGATGATATATTGCTGGCCGATTTTCTAATTAAATAAAATTATAATAACAGTAGTGTTATTTCCGTAAATTTCCTACAATGAAAACTTTCCATGCATTGGCACGGATGATAGACAAGCTAGTGAAATATTAAGAGTTTTCCTTTCTACTTGACCATCGACCATGATAAACTTCAGAATTTTGTATAATTTAAATGTGTGTTAAGAAAAAAATCGAAACATTTCTCTTAAAATATCTTTACATTTGTCTACGTATTTAATTATTATAGCCTTAAATTGCAACTACTCAACAAAGGATAATAAAATGTAATACATCTTATCTTTATAGATCTTATACATGCACATATTTTTTATATAATTATTTATATTTCAAACAATTTATCTTATTTCTTCCTTCCATGTATAATTTCTTAAATTTGATTGTACAAAATAAGTAATTTACAAAGACTATATTAATTCGATATATAATGTTTGTTCTATATTTTTTATGTAATATATTTCAAAATATACATTAAATTGACATGAATTCTAAAAATATTACTAATTATGAATGAAGTACGACGATAACAATTCAAAATGTAGTTTTAATTGTTATTTCCAATAATAGAAACAGTAATGGAATAATGAAAAGTCTATATTATTTCCATTTTCATGTTAGCTATAAGCAGAATTAATAGTTATTTTATGTACTTGAATGCGATATACGTCAATTCTAACTAAAAAAAACAAATAATATTAAGAATTTTACGGAATTCAGATTAACAAGTACTTTTTATAGTCGATTTTAAAAAAGAGATCAATAAAACAAATTGATTAAATAAATTTTGTTTTGGAATTGTTTTAAATACATTTGTTTCCATAATCTTGCTATATATTATGTCAATATAATTTTGATCTAGAAATCTGTAAAATCTAAAAAAATGCATTTGGACACTATACACATTTTATATATATTATCTGTAGTTGAATTACATTTTGAATTATAATTATATTTTATATTTCAATTACTTGCACAACAGTGCTCCCTTTTGCGATTTTTTTTATGCGGTATATGAAATCTAACCAATTCCAACGGCGTTGTCACCATTGTAATGTTTTTTTTATCCGTGTGCATATGTACAGCCTGCTCAAACCATTCTGCAAGTCGATTTTGAACCAATTCATCAAAAGAAGATGCGCGTTTTGGATTAACACGAGTACAATGAGAAATTAAATGTTTTCAATTTAATTATTTATTTTGTTTGGGTGCACTTTCATATGTATTTCGTAAATCTTTAACGTATTTTCTAAGTGCGATTTTTTTATGCGGTGGATAGGGATAGGTTTTACCGTATTTGTCAAATACTTGTATTAAAATATGTATAGAAAATATATTGTGATTAATAAAAAAAAGTAAATATGAATTAATAAAATATAATTAGCAAACTTACTATCATGTCATACATTATGTTTATAGTTATAAACTATTTGCATACATAAATATTATTGATTATTAGTGTTTTCAATGTAGAAATCTTCAACACCAACAGTTTTATAAAGATGTAATTAGAATACGTGATTTGATAAATAAAATTTTAGATTACTTGAACAAAATAAGTAATTTTCTAAATACTTATTTATAAATATTGAATATTCTTATATAATTAAATCAATTATTAATATCAGACTATTTCCGCAATATTGATATAAATAAGAGGATTTGAAAAGTTTACAAAATAAAATACTTTAAGAGCAAACGAATATTCCTGTTAGACACTAACAAGAAAAGTCAGTATAACAGGAAATTATTGTATTTATTTTAGTACCCGTTCTAACAAGTACATTAATGTCAACGATATTTACAAAATAAATGAACGTATGATGAAAACCCCAGTTCAAGTCGAGTTCATTTCTATTATAAGCAATCCATGAACTAATTTTCAACGGTGATAAGTTTGTCAAACAATAAATTACAAAAATCAAAGAACTTGGTGGAGCGCCGCTCGAAACAATAATATTAATCATAGCTATATGATACTTATTTCCTTGAAAACCAATTGGGAAAGATTTATGTATCACAAGTCATTCGGTTCAGATGAGTGTCGCCACGGAGACGATATCCATTTCATTAATAAATGAGGCGGGAATGTTTATGCTATTTGTCATCGTTAAATACGCGGATTGCGATCTATTTAATTATTGATAAAGGCACAGTGCGTAAACAATACAAACGCTTAATGGAATCGTATTTGAATCATCTGTAGAAGCTTTGATAGCATGTTTGTAGAATTGTAAACGACCGCAACTATTTAACTGTTTACAAAAGGTGTAATACGATTAACGTCGTTCAGTGCACACAAGAGCATTACCAAATGAGAAACGCATTTCGTAACTTCTGTTAGTTAAATAGGAGCCGTTATGAAATCGGGAACGCATTTGTTATGAAACAAACGACGTGCAGATTGATATATGCAAGTGTCAGTAAGTGCATAACAGGAAATGCGACTGATCGCATCGTCGAATTTCTCTCGTGTAAGGGTTTTCAGATGTAAACGCCCTAAAAAGAACTTGTTTAATGCTTGAAAACGTAGGAAGCCCAGAAAGCACCTGTCGTATGGGCGTTATAAGAATAAAGGTAAAAGTGAAACTTCCACTCCACCGGTCTCCCCCAAAACTTTATAAACAATCAAGCGTGCGTTTTTGTTTTCATTTCTAACCAACAAACCGGGATTAGAGGGAACGGAAATAAACAAATTGTTTGTTGGAGGATTACGGGAGATGCATGGACGGTGGATATCTCGAAGAGAGTGGTCGAGCGAGGTGTCCGGGGACGATGATTGTTCCTTAAGTTAATATACCTGCGATGACTGTGTCGCTTAGGTTGTACTTGACTTTCGGGAAATCCTTCAGCTTCCGGTTGCTCAATTTCAATTCACCACTTTGATTAGCGTCCTCTAAGATCCGCTCTAACGACTTGGTCAACTGATTCTGTATATGTCCACTTAAGTTTGACGCGAGCACAGCCATATTGCATGTTAACACCACAAACTAAACTCACTAACTGGCTGATTTGGGTTGAGTTGTTGTTAGTTCCATGAGCATGCCGATAGCGCGGCGTGGGCCAACAGCTGCTCCTTTATTTACCAATTCATCCTATAGGGTGCGCCACCTTACTACACATATTAGATTTAATTTTTTTTCTACATATTTTATCCTCATAAATAAAGTTAATGCGTTCCCAAACCACATACTAAATATGTAAATCACCAATGTTGAACGTATTATAAGTTTGAACTATATTCAAAAAGCTGTAGGTTAATGTTCTTGGTGTTCTCGTCTATCGAAATACCGACGTTCGAAATCCCGGCTGACTCAAAATCTTGACGTTCGAAATCCCGACTACCATAATCCCGACAATCAAAATTCAGACTATATCGAAATACTCTAATATCAGACAACAACCACAGAATAATACGGATTCTAATTAAAACTCCAATTTAGAGCAAGATTGCATTATATTCTTCAATCTACCGTCGAAAAAAAAAACTCTAATTGCATACTAACTATTCTGCCCGAGGTTCTTCCTACTACTATTGTCATCAGTCGCAAAAACCCCGGATCGAAATATCTTAGCACTGTTTTAAAGAACTTATCATATTTTCAAGTACTAAAATTGTGGCTGGCGAAATTGTGTTGGTTTGACACAGAAGACGAAATCACACCAGAAGTCATAGATTTAAACAGCCCCCAGCTTCTCAGACACTGACAAAATCAGAAAAATAGAAGGAGAATGAAGAATTACAATTAAGTTTCATGAACATAATTAATCAGAAAAAAAACATACTTGTACTTCTTTGCATTATTTTGTACTTTTTTTTACTTTATATTATAATTAAACTTGCACTTGCACTTCGACAGTTTTCGTGAGATACATTTCTAAAAGAAGTTAAATATATTTATAAAATATTCAGAAATGAGCAACAAACTTGGTTGAATTAAAGTTCTTACAGTTTAACCATTTGAAGGGCCAGAAATTCCCAAATTTCTAGACCCAACAATTTTCTAGACAATTAAATCAGACAGCTTCGTCAAGTGAATCAATGGTATGGTATCTACTATACAAATTCACCACTTGACATACCCATAAAATTAAAGGGTAATTCATATTTCCTGTACATTTAAATGGGAACGTTTTTTTCTAGTTATATTTGCAAAAAGAGTATAACCTAGGTTTTAAGCTTATCATTGCTTTAGAAGGATTAATTATAGTTGCAATATATTACTCATTCAACAATTTTTTTATTAGATTTTTTTGCTTGTATTAAAATACAAAATATGAAGCTAAAAATGTAGTGTATATGTCACGCTCATAATTAATCAATTAAATCACGTGCAATCACATGTAACATACTATGTATACGCGATGTCACCACAGTTTCCATTAATTTCTGCCACCAAATAAGCACCATTTGATCTATACAAATTCAAATTTAATTTACATAATTAGCATCATGAGTTCTTATCTTTCAATTTTATGAAATGACAATGCTTCCCTTGCATACAAATTTATTTTTCTAAATTTGTAACAATAAAATATAAATAGTAAGGATATTATTATTAAATAATAATAATAATTTATTGGCCAAACATTAATACATAAGAAAATAAAAGTACATTCTATACATATAAATAAATAAATTCTAACATAAAATATTAAAAAAAATATATTAATCGGCTGGCCAAAGACTACTGGCTAACAACTGAGGTCTCTCCGGCCGGGAACATAAATTTAATTATGGAATAATACAATATTGTAATAATATACAAATGAACAACAGAAGAATGAGTGAAGCAGCGTGTGTATCAATCGAGGGACATTAGGTATTGGAATAGGGATAATGTGGGATATTTAAATTTGGGAAGGATATTTGGGTTTCGAGGGACACATAATTTAGAGAGGGGGCTATGTTGGACTGTTTGGATTTAAATTTCATGGAGAGGGATAGGTATTGGTCGAGGAGTATTATTATTATTTTGTGAGAGTTTCTTGATGGCTCATATAATTTGTTCATATATTTCTCTAAATGTCCCATTAATTTTCTAATTCTAAGTAAATTTCTAATTATAATAATAATAATTTGTTGACCAGACAGAAAATATAAACAATAACAAAACAAAGTACATCCTATGAATATAATAATGATAATAATAACCAAATAACAATTCTAAATAAAATGTACATATAGCAAAATAAGAAAAGAGTGAGAAATAAAAAAAAACTGCAGCAAGGTTGGAACTAGGAGGGTCATTAGGTATTGGAAATATATATATAAATACAAAATATAACGTTTCACATTATCAGAACGCCATTCTTTTTTGTATGATTTTGTTGTTACAATTTATATTTTATTGTGTCTTTGGGCGGAAAGACTTAGGTCGATAGCCCTTTGCTTACAATTGGTGACTAATAAAGATTTTTTTTTATATATTTATTTTACAAAATATATTCATAATTAACAATAATAATAAACAAAGTTACATAATAAGTAATAAATTTCGATATAATCATTGGTGCGGGCATTTATAAAATTTCCAGTCAATATGTTCCCTTACATCATTTTTTAATAAAATATAATAAGAAATATTGAATATCTGTATTATCGATTAGAGACATTTCCGAACAGAATTTCAAATAAAAGAATTATTATATGAAATCGTGTTAATTTATCACTAATTTATCAAATGCCAATGCTTCCTTTGAATATAAATTTGTATTGTAAGTATTGCAGTTTTTTCTTAGTAACAATTTTTTCTACTGACTTCAACATACCTCCAGATAATTTGTAGAAAAAAAGTAATTTTTCAAAAATTCCAACAAAATTAAATTTAAATGGTAAGGGTACTGTAATTTGGGGATTTGCTGATAGCTCATATGATTTCTTCATGAATTGTTACACAAAAATCTGTTTTGATAATGGTTTCTTTTCTATTTTTAATTGTGATTCTATTTATTGTAAAAGTTGAAAATCGGCTAATAAATAAATTACGTGATGGTTTAATATTTGGTCCCTGCATTTGTCTCAGTTAACCTAATGTATTTTCTAATGGATTCTGATTAAAAGATTGGGTTGGGAAATAATTTAAATTCATTTTTTAAAATACTGTGTACATTTATAATTCCATTTAATGTTGTAGCAAAATGTCGTAATGTAGGTGGCACTTTAATTATTTAATTTCTATTGTTTACAAATTTCATACTTTTGAAAACTTCTCTGGCTTTATACCACAGTTCTAAATGTTTGGATTGCATTGTAACAGATCTTTTTAAATTTATATCTTTAGTTTTTAATGTGCCTAGATTAAAAATGTATCGAATAATTGATTTAGAAAACCACATAGTAAAGCTGTGCCCTTTGAATTTGTAGTAAATTATTTTCCATTTGGACATGATAAGTTCCCTAGTATCAGAACATACATCACTGTACTTACTGTCTGACTAAATACCTGAACTGCATAGGAATCTTTCATTTTTGGATTTTTTTTAGGATATATATGCCTTTCAGTAATTTTCTTCAACAATCTTCTTACAACCTCCCTTGGTGCATCAATGAAATATACAATGTTTAATATCCTCCCAACAGCCAGTAAAAGCATAACTATTCTTCCAGTAACTCCACATTCGTAGTAACTGTAGTCAATGGTGATAATTTGAAAATATGCAATAAGCATTTATAGCAGGATCTACTTTGCTTAAAAATACTTACAGCAAATAATTTGTCTTCTAAAAAATAATATTCTCCTCTAATTTTCTATCCAGTATTCTACAATTGGATTTAAAAAAAATGCACATTTTCATTTTATTTAATAATAATTAGCATTCTGCCTTATATTTTTGAAATAATATAGTCTATTTTGAAGTGTCTTCCTGCTACATATTTTCTTTATAATAATCCTTTTTAGTTTCCTAGTTTTTACATATACTCCTATATATAGGGATTTTCATTATTATTTACAATATTTGTATTTTTATCATCAACATCCTTTTGTTGAGCCTCTATTTCTATACTAATAATATTCACAGATATATTTGGTATATTGTACTTGAAAAAGTTCTACTTCTACTTCTTTTTTTTTATTTTCAAATTGTTCTCAATGAAGCATTAATTGTGGTAATTTTCCATTGCTCAAACTTTCAGCAATTAAAAAACTTCTCATCCTTCTCATCTTTATACCATGCCTTAAACACAAATTGTATGTTAATTAAAGCGTATAGTTAAAGTAATATTACTTACTTGTTTATTATTATATTCCTATAAATAAAAAAAAAACATTTATAGCGAAACACTAGCCAACATTGCTCAAGACTACCTTAGTACTATTTGACACAGTCATAAATGTTTTATTATCGCAAAGTTTGAAAATTTTTCGAATGGCTTCGATTGTTTGCGATTTCTTCTACTCTCCCTGCCGTGAAGAAATTGGTAGTGCCAACTGTCCTCAAATAACAATTCACTTTGGTCACCCTGCTAACCACCAATTGGACATAGTCATAAATGGAGCCATAAGCTTCAAATAAAATTATAATCATAAGAAGAATCCTACTTTACCGACTAAAAATTTGGTACCTCTGGATACGCCTATTATTTATACACTAAGAAATCTTATGCGAATCAAAAGTTGCATATACATTTGATGTTAGTGAGGCATGGTGAACGTGTATTTTTTACCAGATTCAGGAAGATTTTATAAATTAATATAAAATTTTAGCTAAAAGTCGTAATAAAAATGGTATTCTACTTTGAAAGTACTTTGGTTTCGCCGGCTGTCACACTCTTCATGGGTTTCGACAAACACGAAAGTAAGTTAATCTGCAACAAGTTGATAGAATGTAATACTTTCATATACTTTTTTTTAATAATAGATGAAGAGTTAATTCGATGGGGCTGGCCAGAAGATGTCTGGTTCCATGTAGATAAAGTATCATCTGCTCATGTTTACCTCAGGCTCCGACCAGTAACTATGCATTTGCATCTCAACCACTGTTGTTTCTCAACGATTAATATTTCAGGGACAGACAATTGATGATATTCCAGCTGCAGTCTTGGAAGATGCTGCACAATTAGTTAAAGCAAATAGTATAAATGGTAATAAGATGAATGACATTGACATAGTATATACAATGTGGGCAAATTTAAAGAAAACCCCTGGAATGGAAGTTGGACAGGTCGGATTCCATAAAGAGAAAGAAGTTAGGAAACTGAAAGTTTCCAAACGTGTGAATGATGCTGTTAATAGATTGAACAAAACCAAGAAAGAGGAAAATCCAGGTAAATTTATCTTAATTTCATATGAAGTAGCAATTTTAAACTATATATTTAAGATTTTCGAGCGGAACGTGAAAAGAGGGACAGAATGGAAAGAGAAGATAAGAAGAAAGTGTTGAGGGAAAAGGCAGATAAAGAAAAGGAGGAAGAGAAAAAGAAACGAGAGGAGTCTGAATTGAGAAGTTACAGTACCCTAATGAGCAACGATAATATGTCTAAATATGATGATGGAAATGATTCTGATGATTTTATGTAACTAATCAAAAATAATAAAGTGAATTTATATTTATTACTTTCGTTTAAAAATCAAAGCAGTTTAATATTAACTGCATTTAAGGCATCCACAATCCATTTAGGATAATCCTTTTCAGGAAATAAGTTAAGGAAATACTTTTGAACGAATTCAGGGAACGTTCCATTGGTAATGCTGTCTCTGATTGTCTTCATCAGACGCATTTGAAAGGCCACGTTATGTACAGATAGCAAGTGGCAAGCAACTGTTTGAACTGTAACAATCCCATGGAGGTAAGCTCTTGTATAAGTTTTGCAAGTGGAACATGTACAATTTTCGTCGATCGGTCTAAAATCTTTTTTGTAGTTTTTTTGTCTCAAGTTTAATTGTCCGGTCATTGTTAAGGCACAACCAAATCTCTAAAAAAAGAATTTGTTAATTTATGACGATTAAGATATTAAGATTATGTTACAGCTGTTCTTGTGGGGAAAACGCAGTCAAACATATCTACACCTAATGCGGAACAGACAACTAAATCCATAGCAAATCCGACTCCCATTAAGTATCTTGGTTTATCTTTAGGTAAAAGACCAGTTGACAAATGAACCATTTTCCAAAAATCATCTTTACTCTCTCCTCCACTAAAAAAAATCAAATGAAATATTTAAATTTTCACTTTTATTTGAATACCTTAATCCACCAATTGCAAACCCTCTCACATCTCTTCGTACATGATCTTTAGCACTTAATTCCCTTAAATCAGGGTATAATGTACCTTGAACTATTGGAAATATATTTTGGGTATTTGGGTTCTTGTGTGCTTTGATACATCTATCCAACCATCTAGTTGTCCTGTGTACAGACACTTCAATTCTATCTTTATCAGGACTTGTTGTCTTGATGACATCATCTAATTGCATAATAATATCTGCTCCTATTGCATTCTGAATATGAATGGAATGCTCTGGTGTTAACATAACTTCTGATTTTTGGTCATTCAGTGATTGAAACTTTACACCTTCTTCATTGATTTCTGCCAATTTCAATAGTGAAACCATTTGAAAACCACCTGAGTCTGTTAATAAAGAACCATGCCAGTTCATGAAATTGTGCAAGCCTCCTGCCTTCTCCAAAATCTCAGGACCCTATAAAATATGTTAATGTTTATTTTTATTTATGTAGAAGTGCGTTTTTTATTGTTTTATACTCACAGGTCTAGTTCCCAAATGGTAAGTATTTGATAACATGATTTGTAGTCCTAAACTATCTATTTGATCAGGTAGAAGTCCTTTCAGAGTTCCCTGCAATTAGTAGAAACATAAATAACAATATTATTAATAAAAGTAGGTATATTTACTTGTGTTCCAACAGGCATAAACACAGGGGTATCAACATCACTATGAGGCAAACACATCTTTCCAACCCGAGCTTTGGTTGTTTCGCATTCTGCCAATACATTGAACACTAAAGGGCACTTTTCTGTTACCATTTTGGTTGTGTTTACTAATTTCTTCAATGCAGACATGTAATTTTAGAGGTTATATCGCTCATAGGTTACAAAACGGTGGCAATCGCAAGCCCGACAACCGAAATCCCATGTTCGGAATTCCGACGTTTGAAATCCCGGCTGGCTGAAAATCCAGACAGTGTCTTTAATTATTATAAATTTCTACAATAACATTTTTATGATAGTCGGGATTTTTTGTTTAATGTATTCCGGACAAATTCTGTCTGCTAGTTTTTTTTATTGAACTCCGTGCTATAGTGGTCACCACCACAATACAAACCAATCGAGTTTTTTTTATTAGGGCAATTTTCTAAACTATGATATTCCGAATCTTATACCTGATTTTTTTTATAAATGGTATGGGTGACCATACCTCATGCAACCATGACAAGTTTCTATTTAAAGTTTTTCTTTGTAGATATTCACATTGCCAATTAATAGGGTGGAGTTTCGTAGGAAGGTACTTCGTGCCTTTGATTATACACAACCTACAATGAAGATATTCCTTGAAACTGGTGAAGAAGTTATTGATGTTGAGTCAATTCGTAATGATGAGAATGTGTATAATATTCTCATATTTGAAAAATATTTACTCAAAATTGAAATAAAAAATATAATTATAGAATATGCAGATCTATATATTTGGTTGCAATAGACTGAATTCATTGTCCTTTTCCTTAAGAAAGAAGTATTAGCGTAATTATAGGTGAAAGCCTCCAGGAAAATTATTTGACGAAAAAAATTATGAAAAAAGTACAACTATTAATGTTGTGAATAAAACATTTTATGAATTCATACAAAAATACTCTTAATTATGTTTACATCCCTATTAAATATTTAATTAAACGTGTATTTTTTGTAAATATATCATTTTCTAACAATATATTGTTGGTAATTTCCGAGCAAGAAATATCCTTTTTATTGAATTTTACAGTACGTTCTGCAGCTAGAGTATAAATATTCAATCTTGATTTCTCACTTGTCCAAAAATCATCACCAATTGAAGTCTTTCAACTGCTGAATTAGTTACAGGGCAACACTACGTAAATTCAAGAAGAATAACTAAATATTCATATGGAATGTGTTCATTTTCGAAATGGTTAAATATTTCCATCGATCTTTTAAAATGTTGATTTTCCCATTGTTCTAATTTATCAGAATTTAAGTATACATTAACTCTTCTAATTTCTTCAAACAGACAATTGATAAAATTTCGTAAAGAAGGACACTTTTCAAGAAAGGACAGAGCCTACAAAAAGACTGTTCTCCCTAAAGAAGGACGATTGACCATCTAAATATTGCCTGAAATGGTTCCATTACCAAACAGAACATGATAAATCAAAACGTCATAAAAGGGAACAGGGCAAAATAGAATAACAGTACTAAAACAAAACAGTATTAAAACAGGACATATTAATTAAAATTCCAAATAAATAAATGATAAACATAAATATATAATTCATTATAAATTTTATAATACATCTATTATCATGGATGTTAAAGTGAATGTGTTAATTAATACTGTTTTATGGTAATCCAATAAAAGCTTTTTTGATATCCTCAACAAAAAAATATTTTACTTGGTTGATCTCATACATAATCTAATAGTAGTATGTACGCGGTTTCTTTGCAGAGAATGTGTTAAGACGATGCTGGACGCGTCTTGGGAGTGGGAATTGGATCTTTGAGTCGTGGAATTGTTTTACTTGTGGCCTCCTGCATGCAGAAGCAGCTACAACTTCCACCTTAATGATCTGAAAACATAAATATTATTAGAATATTTACATCAATAGCAGTTTAAGCGGTCGTATTTACCTGGATGGAGTGAGCGCGAGCACGATGACGGGCACCCATGTCCCTGTAGCATTGGGTCACACCACCAGAGACTGTCAGGTCACGGTACTCCCTATACATATTATGAGTGCCTGACCTTGAATCGTATCTTAACCATATTCCAAAATTCTTGATTTTGGTAGGGCTTTTATCATGTATTTCTTTAATGGAGACAATCTCTCCAGTAGTCTTTTTGAACTTCCTCAGTTGCCTCAAGAAGTACCAAAAACGGGATTTGGCTACAATTTGGTCTGGAGCAAAGATTCTCATTTTATATAAAGGAGTCGTAGGCTCCTTATCAGTTGGGAGCTTGCGCCCAATGACTTCATATTCTTTCAACTACAAACAAAATACAAATACATTAAAATTTGAAGATAACCAATATGGAAATATAAACACAAGAATGTTATACATGAATGTTATACACAAGGCGAATATTACTATGTTGGATGCATTGAAAAAAAAATATTCGTATGAGGTGAGCAAAAATATATACACAAAATAACCAAACCAGACTCCGTAAACACGTGTAATTAAGAACACTGAATTGCACTTTTCAATGGAAATAGATGAAACGCAGGGAAACTGCATTACAAACTATAGAACGCGTTTTAACATTGCTGATTGTGTATACATTTTTAATGAAAACTTAGTTAAAAACGAGAAAAATAATAGAAACTAACCTCTCCTTTAGCCTTCATTGCTGCGGTGTATAGCGAAAAGGAAGCGAAAACTAAGAATGCTAAGAAGGCTAAGAAGACGCCAGTTATGGAATCAGAACTATGTATACTTATATACTTACATCATGGACTGCATCCATAAATGTTCCTGCTCATTTTGTTGCATACATCAGAAAGAGAATTAAAAGGCAATCAGCTATTAGTATCACAAATTAGATACCAATGCGGTGTAAATAATAAATAAGTAAATCTCAAAGAACTAAATCATAAGAACTATAAAAACTGAGATATTAGAAGTCTGAATAAACTAATTAATTATATTTACTTCAAGATTTCTTGCTAAATACACAAAAGTATATCAAATTGATTTGAATTTAATCATAAATGATACTCACATACTTTGTAGCTTTATTTAATTTCTTATAAAACAGTGTAATAGTAAGAAATAGTTTATATGTAAAAGTTTCTAAATTAATAGATTTAATAATAAAATACTTTAGTACTTCAGTCTCAATGTAAAGTTTTAATTTAAATTAAATAATATTAATATGATATTGAAGTGTTCATTCCATTTTTTCATTTCTTATAGAATTAACATAATTTTGGTAGGATAGTAGAGTTGAGTTGTTTAAAAAAATAGTGATAGGTTGCAAATGAATAAATTGTAATACTTAGTATGAAGTAAATAATTAAATTTATTAACACATAAGGCTTGAAATTAAAATGTAGATACATGTAATATATAGTATATTTAAAAAACAAAAATGTGAAAGAATTTCTTTCGAAAATAAATACAAAGACAAAGTGAATACAAAATAATATTTCTTTATAAAATAATACAAACTACGTAACCAAGAAGAACTTACATAATCCATATGTAACAAGATACACTAAAGTCACAGTCAGTTTTTTCATTCGATTTCAAGATTTTACAAAAAATAGAATCAAAAATACTTAAATCTGATTAAAAACTGATTAGCAAATATAAAACAATAATACTTTTATTATCCTAAATTTGGGTAATTGGGACAAGAAATTTCCTTTAAACATTAGATACATATATACACTTAATATCCCTCATATCATCATCTTCAGTACTACAAATACAAAATAATAAATTATTAATATTTAAATTTCATTTATATATTAGAAAAATACAAAACAAAAGTCCGAAATAAAAAAATTAATTTAAAAGTTATTAATTAAATAGAAAAAAAAAATTTATATACAAAGTAGAACATAATAAATTCAAAAACTTAAGATCTAATTCACCATATAATTACACATAACTTGTGTACAAAGGAATCAAATAGAAATAATAATAATATGTAAGTGATAGAAAAACACAACTAAATATTTGATTTCTTAATACCTAAAATTCGTGTTTTCATCTTCGAATCACTCGGCTTAAACAAGCATATCTAAGCTGCGAGGCTCTGCGAATCTGTTCAGTCTTGTATCGTTTGGATTGTTCGTTTGAGTCATGTCAATATCATTCGAGGCCTGCTCGAAACGCTTCGCCGGCAGATGCAGTCTCAACGATAACCAGAAGCGTTCGCTGCTGTAAGGAATCACCGTCATCGATTTCAGGATCGAAGCCAATGTTTCGCCTTGGGCATTCTTCAAGTCCGTTCCGCTCTTTGGTAGTTCCTGCATGGCGACGCACACCAATTTAGCGTTAAGAGAGTTCAACTGTTTCAGGGCTTGATAGACCGTGGCGGTATCCCATTGGTTGTCCAAGGAAGAAGGTGAGATGACGGCAACAACTCGACGCGTTTTCCTCGCTGCATCCGATAATTTCGCGCACCCTTAAAAATATAAAAAATTCTATTATTAAATTATTAAGACAGTTTAAGGGTGCAAAGAGCTCTTACATAAGTTCACACCGGATGGTAGAGTTTTTGTGGCGCATTTATAATGGTACTCGTTCTCTAGTAAAGGGCAGATCTTCTCAAGGGCCATCTCGGAATCTTGTTGGGAATGAAGGATCAATACATCGCTGGTCTTGTCGTCGTTGTCTTCCAGCGCTCCGAAGCGATCTTTAAATTTCACGCGCAAAGAAAGCCCGAAGTGGACGTACAAGATAAAAGCCGATATAAAAAATACCAGTATAATGGCAACGGTGATTATCAATTTCTTCCATGGCACTGGGTTCGGATTCAAATAACCGACATATACTGAAATGAGAAGCACATCCATTAGTTCCACTCATCATCATCGCTTATTGATTTTTCTTACCTTTCTCTCGGATGTACACGGGCAAGTCGATGGCCCTTCCTGGTTTAACGATTTTGCAGATATATTTACCGAAATCATCGTTGACGACTTCCTCGATGATCAAATACGTGCCGAACGTCTGACCGTCCTCCCTGTAAACAGAATCAAAGGAATTTGTATAATTTTTGTATGTCGGTATGCTAATGGGGGCAAATAATAATTATCCTTAATGGATGTGAAATAATTTTACGGCGTTTTAATTGTGTGCGTCTTCCGCTATATAAAGCCAGGGGATAATTGTTAATGCCGTGTAAATGGTTGGCCACAATTAGAGTGCCATTTAATCGTGAAAATAAATGTAACAGGGTTAGCCGCGGCGACTTTTTTGTCGCTGAAAAGTCGCATTGTTCGGTTTGTACGTGTACAACATGAAACGACACCGAGTCAAGCCTCCAGCCTTTGCTTTCCCCAGAAGGAACGAAAATTAACAATTTATATACACATTCTTGCTAATAGATATTGACGAGTCGGCATATTTATCGTCGCTGTCGCATATTGGATTATTTATAGAATCCTTGCATTTATGCAACAACCTTCTCTGCTGCTACCGAGGCTCTCTTTTTATGCACCACCTTTCTTTATTTGTATTCCAAATTACTTCACGCCGACGCGAAATACGAAGAACCTCGGTTCAATCACAAAATCATTAAAAATCGCTCCGCTCCAAATCCAATTGGACCAAAGATGATCTGCAACTACTACCGTAACAAATCGCAATTCACCAAAACAAGAATAAAAAATTATGCCTTTAATATTAGGTTTACAAAAAACATTTTATTTTTGATACATTTTCAAAATTTGAAGATCGGCAAATTATATCAATATTCGAAAACAGTTTGTTTCGATGGAACACCTGATTTATTATATAATATTTATTACAACAATTTTATGTTAAGACAAATAATTGTAATATAAAAAAAAAGTTGTGAAATTATTTAAAAGAGTTCGTTTCCTTGTAATGATTTTCAGATAAGTTTCAGTAAACATTTCTACGAACCTGAACAGCAAATAAACTGCAGAGCACAGGCACCGAGTTTACGTTATATAAAACCGTACGAGTGTAAAGGCAACAAACTAATCCGGTTTCTTATTAATCCACGAAACAGCAATATTTAGAATAAACACATCGTCGAGTGGAAACGAAACAACGCGAATCCAGCTTTGCAGCTGCTTGTTTTCCAACTGCAAAGGGACAACAAATAAAGCAAATATCAAGGAGTGGAATAAGTCTTATGAATCAATTTCAAGCCTATTGTTTTTGTTCACACCGAAAGGCGTCTGTCGAGCGGAATTTTTGTACAAAACCTCTGGGTGGCTTCTAGGAAAGCGAAGAGTGCAAGTGCGAAATAAAGAAAGGCAAATGTAAATAGCTCACACACGTCGCGAAAGACTCCTCGATTCATATTTATGAACAACTAACGTCTCTCTGGCTCTGTGTTTCGTTACATTGTGAACACATGCCACGATGAAAGTAATTGCAAATTTACAGAGTCTCACAATTACTTTTATGCTGAACATGTAATAGCGAGCCAAGAGCAAGAACAAAGCCAAACCAAAGTACCAAGAAAAAAGTCGCTTTGATCTTTCCTGACTTTCGACTCCTAATTGGTTACTTGCATCGAATGCATACGAAAAAAATGTAACTATTTAAAAAATCAAATTTCAATTCGTTGCGAATGAAACACACTTTGATCACGCTATTATTTTAATAGCAATGTAGCAAGAAACGATTACATCTTATTAGTTGGAAATATACATAGTTGTTTATATTAAACTCTAACGATGATTTCATGGATGTGCTGACGGCCCAAATGAATTTAATACTATGCAATTATGTTGGATGCATGCCATTTACATCGATGCAAACTATACCACCGATAGTTGCAAATAGTCCTACAAATAATCATGATTGCAGCAATAAATTTGCGTATTTTTTTTATCATGAAACGAGAGCACCGTTACATTTCTAATTTACCATCGAAAAAAGAAGCTAAATAAACGTATCAGGAAACATATCTAAATGACAGATAATTACTGCTAATCAGACTAGTTTTTTATCCGCTTTCTAAATATTCATTTTCTTTAATGATTCTCATCTCTACTAAAACTTTATTTCTTTATTCAATAGTTGGAAGCAATTACAAAAGCATTTTTTTGTCATTAGCATAATTGTATTTATATGATAAAATAAGAACACAAAATTATTTTAGTTTTTTTAAACTATAATTGTTATACACGAATGCAAATGAAACTCTTTTAAAGTAATAAAGATTACACAGAGAATAACTAATTATTAACGTTTAAAAGCTTCAAACAATTTGTTCACGTTTTTACTCGAACAAGGTTTCCATGAAAGTGTTGAAATAAGTACATAACAATAAAATATCTTATTTTTATTCTATCGAAACACAGAGAAGGTACAGCTTCAACTTCATTCCATAAAGTAATCATTGTTCGGCGATTGCTATAATCATTATGAGTAGTTCACGTTTATATATACAAATTTATAAATAGGTCGTCCGTTTATATTTAGCGCTTCGAGTTTATTTACTTTTTGGTTGAAATTTAAAAGTGGGGAGAATATGTTTCCGTGTTCCATGCTCGATATCATTAAGTTTTTCACTACATTGCTGTATTTATTAGAGGATTTCATTTCTAATTGGTCTATCGACCCGCATAACCCTTAAATACTAATCGTTGTTATTTATTTATAGCGTAAGGAAGTGAACTTCTCCAGGTAAAGCTGAGAAGTTCACTCGGCTTGTTTATCGATTCGGAATGTCAATACAGTCAGTTCGTTGGCGATTTCCAATGGGGATATAAAAAGCGATGAAAGATTTGTCACAACGTTGAATCTAAATATATACCTACTCTGTTTGTTATTCTGGGAAGACTAATTTCATTGCTTGCTTTTCATAGAAAATAAAATATCCCTTTAAGATACTTGAAACTCGATTTTTGCGTAGTTTCATTACAATATATTTATTCTCCATAATACATTTTCGCATTCTAAACGAATCACATTTAAACCACATCCTTAAATACATTTTTTCTTATGGTATTAGTTTAAATGTTAAAGGCATAAATGATTTGTCAATAATTAGATCATACCAGATAGTATAATACTAATATTTCTGTAAAAAAAAGTGCTGACTGTTCATTAAAATATAGTATTTATCGACTTTGTAATTTAATGTTTTGACAGGTAAAGACGGGTCTTTACAGACTGCTAATGTATATAATAAATCCTAACTATACAAATAATACTAACGGTTGGATCGATGACCTCATGATCCTAACACTGAGTGCAAAGCTTAGAAGTGAACCACACCTTTTAGGTAGAAAAATTGAAGAACAAAATCAATAAACAAGCATTTGAGGAACGAATATATCTAGAAATAGAATGCATTATGGGCAATCCATTATATCATCAAATAACGTGGAAATGGTAAAATCTATAAAACGAAACAGAATACCACAGCTTTTAAAATAATTAAAATTGATTCAAAATAATTGCGTGATTCCCGGAACGCATCCAGTTTGCGGCATTTTCAGAGGCGTCACCTTCCTTCGTTCGTCATATTTGTTGGTAAAAAAAATATTGGATTATGAGCAATTCGCATTTCGGACGGTGTCAAATTAATTTCCGACGGTAATGCAATTTTAATGCATTAGTCGAGGAAAATTCGCGTGCACTATAATATATCAATGTTCTCCAAGAAAAATAAAAGTAAATAATAATAATAAAAAAAAGTGAAGTGAGTAAAGTACAAGAAGAAGTATATAAATCGCCGTCGGCACGGAACATCGCGTTGCCCTTTTGAAAGTTAAATTTAGATTTGTGTGTGTGTACCAGGAACAACTGGTTATTATCGGAATTACATTTTTGTTTCCTTTCTCGCTACTTATTAGATTATAATTGAATTATGTCGAATAATTATGGAGTGAATAGGGTGGACCAATAAAAGCCAGAGCTAATTAATAGTTCCATCGATTCGGGACTCCAATTAATAATGAAACTCCCGGACTAATTAACTCTCGATTTATTCTTATTCGTTTAATTGCCGCGCGTTCTAAGAATTCGAGAAAACTGTAACACCGAAGATCGTCCATTTAACTCTCTTTTTTTGCTTACTCTGTGTCAGGTTTGATGTGCTGCGAAAAAAAAGCAACGACAACCACCGGAGAAGAGAGAGAGAGAGGAAATGCGAGAGTCATTGGAATTAATGACATTTAAATTGAGGAGGCTCGGTTTTCTGGTATCCTTTGACAATGTGGATAATTGCCGCAATTATCCGTTTTATTTAAGTTCCACGTAGACGTTTCGACTTATCATTAAATAATTTTTTTATACATTTTCTTCGGCCGCGAGCGACTTTTGTTGGATCTTCTCGTCATCTTCACATGACTCTGCTACAAACTGCTTTCCCCCGTTTTGTACTTCGCTCTCTTCCTTTATTACCGCGAGACAAGAAACGAAATAAAACAACAACAGCAATAACAAAAAATGAGTAAAATTCTGTCTCACAATCATTTTTCTACGACTTCCTTTAAGTTAGATACGTGAAGCGGATATAGCCGTCGCCGATTACGCAACGACAAATCTTTGCTGCTGGCAACGTGAAATCCATATAAACATTGAAGCACGCCATGGATTCAATCAGATTAATATCTGGTTTCCTTTGGTTTGATGCATGCAAGAAACCAACAAACATAACAATACTTATTGTTTCGCACCTGATTTACCAAGAAATCGCGTTAAATAATTTCGAATTTTGCGAATACTTAATTACCATGAATACGTTTTCAGTTTACAAATACGTGCCTCTCCGCACATTCTCATTCTAAAAGTCAACTATCTACAAAAAAGTTTACTAATCGTTTCTTTTTCCAATAATCTAATAACAATTATAAATATACAAATACTAGCTTAACGAGTTTATTCTGTTACAAAATTTCCGAATTTTTACTCGTATAGTGAAACATATTCAAAAATACATATAATATGTGTACGTACAAGTTTTAAAAATGATGTAGCAGGCGCGCATTCTGAGACTTCTCTTCCCATCGTCACTTGTTATGCGAAATATCGCTCGTTAAGCGAGTAATTTTTCTTACAATTAATTTAGCTCGTTAAGGGAAATGCTTGTTATGCGAGGTTCCACTGTACATTTAAATTTTAATAAAACAATACCTGGAATATACATTACGCTCAACATTTTTTTTTTCAAATAAAGTTTATACATCAAGCAAAATTCATTTATTGGAAATAATTCAATGGAAATATAGACTTCGTTTATATTTTATTTCATTTTTATTTTCAGTTCGAACAGTTGTTATTTTAAATTCAATTTCAATTAATGCACTGCAGTACATTGTTCACATATCTTTCTCTCAGTGGCATTTTCATCTGTTTATATATATATATCCAGATGCAAATCACGGAATGTCAAGCTGTCCTATACAACTTAAACAACGACGACGAAGAACCCGGATGCCAGAACGCAGGAAGACACGCGGAGCAGTTTATTTGTTAAGATCATTGATGTTTTCTTGTTTTAATATGCAGCCATTTTATGAGTTTATTTTCTAGAAAATGTGAACTTAAAAATCAAATAATTTTGATATTTCCTTGTTAAGTATTATTCGCAATATACTAATTCTAATAATAAGTACATAAACTCAAATATAAAAAAAATGTAGGAGTAATATATATTAAGAATAAATATGTTATTTTGAGAAGTACACTAAATAGGTTTAAATTGGAATACCCAGAAACGGTACTAACTCATATTAACAGGTTAACGAGATTTAGTGCGGACATCTTTTTCTTCCTCGAGTAGTCTGGTAATTCGCAGATGATTTACGTGCACAGCCGAGTCGTAAATCAATTCAACTCTAATATGTAAGGTTGAGCCGGAGAGTTGGATGAAACGAAGAAGTCAGTGACTATGGTAGCGGTAAAGTGTATAAATTTCAAAGTCTAGGTATTCTATAAAATACCTAAGCTACTAGGCATAACGATTTGTATTTTGCATTATAATTTACCACGAGTCATACATAATATTGAATTATACACTTTGCCGTTAACAAATACAACGATATATGCGTGGTCACAGCGAAAAATCTTATTGATAATGAAGGAGAGAAGAACAGGGAGAGGAGAGTCGAAATGAATGGAATTGTATTTATTTACCTTGAGACTTTTTCTTGTCTGATACGTGGTTCGTCATCGATGCTACCATTATGGCCGCTCTTTGTCCAGATCGCCTCGCTATGCGCGTCCGGTAAATTAACGACACCTGCAACGTAACACAAAAATGAAACAAAGACAGAATAAACGAAATGCCTACAGTATTTATATAAGACGATGAAAAATTCGTAATTTATTTCCTTTCGGCGCGGACGATTTGTAATTATAAAATTTCATTTAGCCGAGAAAAGCAGTTTCACGCTCACGACCGCGCGCATTTTTTCCCTTGCCTTCTTCATCATCATCATCATTATTATTTCTTCTTATTTTCTTTTGCTGGTGTACGTTGTTGTTGTTGTTACTTTTTACCTGTCTCTCTCATTCTCATACACTCTTCCCTCCTTCGTACATCTTCGACTAAAGACTTATCTTTTATACTTCGTTTAATACATTTTAAATTACACCATAAAGCGGCACATCATTAATTTTATAGCTTTGGACACGCTCTTCTTGCTAAATGATTGACAGATTCACTTTTCGTCTTCCTCCGCTGCGGCACAATACATTTAACCAACTCCGTCCTTCCTATAAACTCGCTGCGGTAGTCTCACAGTGTCTTGAGCACACAAAGAAATACATCGGATAACAACAATAATAATATGTATTTAAATTGGATTTTATTTAGTACAAAAGAAATGCAGTTGCTTTGCTCAAAGTGTATTATTGTCATTGAATAATCCTTATTTAGTAAATAAGTAGCTGAAAGCAATTATGTGACTACATTTAGTTCGGTCACAGGAATCACTGAGTCATCCAATCTCTACAAGAAAGTGACTATTGTTTAAACAACCAACCGCAATTCAGATTCACCTGCATTGATATAAAATTGATCACCCGGAAACATTGTTTGGTCAATGATGCAGCAAATTAGTTTCAAATTTCATCTCTTAATCAGATATTCGGTTTCCAGAAAACTGATTAAACTTATCTGACTGTACAATTATATGTTTTAATAAACAAAAGCATTTGATAAACACTACGTATATGTTTATATTTGGAAAACAGCTTCAATTATGTTAAGTAAATATTACAATACTTTTGGAACTAATCTTCATATTTAATAAACATTACATTTTGATTTATTCGTAAATATTATGCGAGACATAAAATTAAACTGCAATTGATCCAACATATTAAGTTGCTTACATTCTTAGAATTTGTAAATAAAAAATGAAGTTTATGATAGACATTCAACCTATCTAGGAAATATCTAAAAATATGTTCTAATTAATTAAAATGTAAAAGTATAACGTGTTCTATTAATTTGATTTGTTCAGTTACATATCACATACAATATTTAATCCACTTAATCTTAAAATGAATTTTACAATATATGAGCCGTTTTTTGAAGTGGAATCCATTTTTGGAAAAAAAAATAGTTCATAGTAATTTTAGTAATGCTAATAATTATTATTGTATAATAAAATTTAGCAACATCACCCGAATTGATTAACGTTTTCCAATATTTTTAAATTAATTCAAACGCAAACCCTTAAATATCTCAATGTATGAAAAATGGAATTATACCACTGTGAAATATGATTTTTAATGCTATCTAAACTGTTTTGTTATACTGGAAAATATACATTATTGGAATTTTATTGTAAATGAAAATTGAAAGAATAGAAAATAGTAAATTTTGTTGAAAAAGGAGCGATGAATGATTCAAAAGATACAAAAGCCAATTTCGTCGAGCCATGTACACACAAGGATAAATGAAAAATACTGGAACAATTGGTTTTTACGAAAAGTGATTCACGCGATTTATATCTTAACCATATACGTTTGTTTTTATATAACCAATTCGTGTAAGTAGGACAAGATGCTATAAGAACAGCAATTATTAATTACGTAGACGTATGAAGACGGCGTGGAAAAGTGGCATGCACAAGGCGTGAAGAGTGCTTCGTTTTAACAATTACAATGACCAAGGGAACGAAGAATTCAATCAATAATATACAATGCAGCGTGCATTTATTGATAAGGGAATACGCGAGAAGCGATGAATACACGATTCGTCGTATTCTCGGATGGCTCACACATGCACACCAACAATACACTATGCATGCCTATACATGCGGTTGTGGGGTATGTGTATGAGAGAGTGTATGTATACAAGTATATGCACAGATACATGGATTCACACATACAATGCTCGACGACAACAATAATGCAAGACGTCGGACGTGCTGTGCGAAAGGAGAAGGCAGTGTTGGTGATTGGCGACGAGACGTGCATTAAAAACGCATAATTAAAAACCAAGTCATTAGCCGTCCATCCACGAATAAAAGCCCTTATCCGAAGCGGACAAATGAAATTCAGATTCACAGAACGGACCTCCAGAGGACAAAGCCGAAGCCAACCAGCGTCGACCTTCCATTGAAAATTACCATAGATAAAGTGCAATTATGTTCTGGGAAGCGAGGAATATTTAAGATTATGATATCACGTCTACTTAGAAACGAACAGAATGAAACATGAACAATAAAAGAGTTTAGAACCGAATCGAAGGGGGAATTTTGAAATTGCGGTTTTCGGATCACCATCATCATCATTGCCTCCTTCTTGATGGTTTAACCAATTGTTTCGCTTCGGGAAATAACTAATAAATAAGTGATTTCGTGAAGCGTCTACGTGGTCGTGGATAACGCGGTTTCTGTTATTCTGGTTTTCATGTTTTCGCCGACGTTTTTCTTTGGAAGCATTGCGATTGATGCTCCTATTCCGAGAAACTTTTATCATGTTTGATGTAAAATATTGAACTATCTCTTAAATGCGTCCAGAAATTCAATGAGATAATTATATGTGGCTTTGCTGATTACTCTGAAATAGCGAATGGAGAAGTCCACTGGTTCAAAGATATTGACAGTTTCATTGATACACATTTATCTATGAAATAGTATATCTGTGTAAAATAACAGAAACTATTCTTGTAATCATATAATTAATATTATAGTGGCATTAGTGATTTCTTATCAACTAATTAATATAACTAATCAAATAGAACATAATTCAATAGCAACAGTAAGCTTTTTTTAATATTAATTACAGTAATAAACAAATTAAAAAATAATTTAGTAACAATTTACTAAATTCATATCTATTCCAAGAATTTTCCTGTTTGAAGTTGCTTTGTTAAAAAAATATTGTTAGTTTTAATAAATTAAGTGGTTTTTTATTCACATCGTGAGCGCTGAACGTTAACGAAGAAGAAAGTGTCGTTTTTTTAAGTAAAAAAATATAACGAGTGCATCATCATTAAAAGTATGCGTTAAAAAGAAAGCGTAAAGTCCAGAATCACATGTTCATTGCAACATCAATTTTGTTGTAATTCAGGTTTTTGTCTCATTTAATTCTTTCTTAACCAAATATTAGCTCCGTAATTGTGAAAGGAAACATCAAAAACAAACAAAAAATACACAAATAATTGGCATCACTATTTCCTGTTTGCTATTCTCCAGGGATTCGAAAAATCCAAAGAATCCTGTCTATAAACTCCATAAAAATTCAGGCATCGAGGACAAAGGCGATAAATTGCCGCGCGGAATAAAAATGGAGGAGACAGGAAATAGGAAAGAAGATTTGACGTTCCGAGTGCTTCGATGCCTCCTTTCGCGGTTTACCAGAAGCAGAAGTAGCGATTTGGACGGGTTCGGAATGTGTAATGAGGTCAGCACTGGTGGCGGGAGTACAGGAATCCCATTTTTGGGATCGTACCCTGGGAGAGAGAAAGAGATAAGGCTTCTTACGTCGATGAGAGTCTTTTTATCTGACGACTGGCTATTGCCGATGCCGACATCCGATCAGCAGGCAAGCAAAATTTCTTAATTAAAGAAAAAAACGAAGACATTCGACGTCCGATCGTTCTTCTTTTTTAATCTTTTTGCCGTCTGTGATAGTTCGAAGCGTTGCTACTGAACACACGCATTTATGTAAATGCACTTAACAAGTGTTAAGCTTAAACTGATTTAAATGCAAGAGAAAAAAGGAGAAACTGTACGAGAGCCGACCGTAGTATTTGAATAATTGCCACGAACAAACAAATCAAGGAGCACTTCAGATAAGATTACTGTTTTCTTTTGAACAACAAATATAGTTAATTACCTTACTCAACTGGAATTCAAATTTTCCTTAGAATACGCTGCTAATGGCTGAAGGTATATTGTTTTGATTGATCGTATACATAAGTGCGATAATTTATAAACAATGTTTGGTCTAGACTAGTCATTCTTAAAGTTTTCCAAATATAATAACAGTGTTTCTTTTTCATTCTGACTTCAATCATCAAAATGAAGATTTATTTTAAAGCTACACGATTGTACAACAACTGGTTCAAATGAATTTAAATTCAAAAATATATTAACATAATGATTGACCAGATTTATCCAATAGAATTATTGTTCGTGGTTTTATTTTAATATTATCGTTATCTTAATTTACAATCAGTCAACCTAAGATTTTTTTTCATAATTTCAAGACACCTTTCGTTTTAGGACGAAATATAACTAAATAAAATAACATATGTTTATTATTGCATTTTTCTTTAGTTCGCATAAAATAGATAGATTATTTTTAGTTTTATTTTAACTTCTGGTGTAGACTTACCAACAAAGGCCTCGCAGAAGAGGCGGACGGACTGTCCCACGCTGACTTCCTTATCATTCGACACGTAAGTAATCTTCGGATCGTCTGGGATTTTGTCTGAAAAACGAAAACGGATACCACAATTAAATTTGAATCCAATTAATTGTCGATGAATGAAGCATGCAAACAACATCTCCTCTCTCGTCAGGTTTCTTATTTGGAAGGCTTCCAATCTGCACTCCCATTGTGCATCTACAACTACTTGCACTCTATACTACATATATACATTTTTTTTTATGTTCATCGTGCAATTCATATTTTTTTTTGTAATACAATTGGCTGACAACACACTAAGAGGCTGCGGGTATTTTTAGAACTACGTCCAATTAAAGTTAAATTGCGATCCGGAGGAGAGCTTGACGGAATACCTGGAAAAATAATATTGCTCACCACGCGAGAGATACCATTCTTACGGCGTTTGCAATTATGGACATAATTAACTTCAGCCCATCAAATCAACAATATAATAATTTCATGGCTGCTGACGTCCACAATAGAGACTATAAACGCAAAAACGAAATAAAAGAGGATGATAGCCTCGGGTCATTTATGTTCCAATTAAATCTTTTTCTTGGTGCTATTTATATGCATTCTCTAATGCTCCCGACGTTCGGGTACAACAATAAAACTAATTCGTCCAGATGGACACGTTTGCATCACATCTGCATGCGCCTCATTTCGATTCGATACCTTTCTTCCGTTTACTGACATGAGTCATCTTGCAAATGTGTTCTCATGCCTTCTAACAATCAATCAAAAACTATTGATCCGTCCGTAATTTGTCAAATGAGCGAGCGTCCGTTGAAACATTACGCTTTTGAATCATTAATGCCGTCGATACATGTCCAGTTCACAGAAATACCTGGCCTGGTATCGTTCCTGTAATTACAGTCAGAAACATTTATGTACCTTTACTATATTGGTAAAAGCGAAGACTTCGAACGTTACCCGATAAAGTTGATTACTTGTTTATGATTTATTACTCGGAATAAAATAATTATCAGGTATGGGGATACACATAATTGCAATGCACGGCTACTGCAAGAATTCCGTAATAAACAACAAACTAATGAGCTGACGATTATAGCCACACTAATTGACACTGTCGAAAAGGAAACGAGACAATAAGATGCAGACATTAATAGCAACGTGCATGAAGTTTTATGATGTAACTGATGTTTCAATTAATGAAACAAATATTTTTATCGATTATAACCATATCAATATATTATATATTAGAAAATATAATGAACTTTTGACGTTCTATTAAATCATATAATAAAAATAGATAAAACCAATATAAATTTGTCACGTTTTACAATTCTCAACTAATAAATTCCAAAGATGAAATCGGGATTATTCACCTTATTTTTATTATTTTAAATCAATGGATTTAAGAAAATTTCCGGATTTCTACTCGTATAGTGAAACATAGTCAAAAATACAAAGTAAACAAGATTTAAAAATTATGTAGCAGACGCGAAATCCGGGACTTCTCATCTCATCGTTATGCGAAACGTCGCTCGTTAAGCGAATCATTTTCTTATAATTCATTTAGCTCGTTAAGCGAGGTTCCACTGTACTTGTTTTATTATTATTATTTGCCAGTGTAATCTTTTGAATGATTAATTTGAAAATGTATAGTTTTCCAAGTTAGTCTGTCCACTACAAGTCTATTGATTATATTAAATATTAATTTGTTTGTGGGAAATAAAAATTCGTGGCCATCTTGGTGATTTGAGTTTAGAAGCAAACATATGAAACATATTGTTGTTATCGATTGTTTGTATTTTTATGTATATCTTGAAAACTTAATATATGTGGCCAATAAATATGTTACATAATAACAACAAAGTCAAAAATTAATAGTAAATAGACAATCCAACAGTTTATATATTTTTTTATAAAATTATTACGGTTAAATCAAAGTCATTGCTCATTGATAAACAATTAGTATCAAAATGTATATATTGCTCTTAAAAAATTAATGATCCCGATGCAATTAAAATATCGTTGACTTAATTAATTTATAATTGCAATGTCGAATGGGACTAGTGCAGTAGCTTGAAGCTCGTTCTCTGCTCCGTCACGGTTAGCTGCCAACTCTATCCAGTTTACAGTTCCAACTTCATTATTTAAATGAATAAAGCCTTTTCTTGCTTCACTTCTTTAGACGCAACCGGATAAGAAATAATGAAAGAATCCCATTAAGAATGTAAATGCTCCTGGAAGCAAAAGTGATTGACACAAACAACGATCCTTATAATTGCTCATTTTCAAATCACGACGAGATGTGTGTTGGCTCTGTGTTAATTAGTAGGAGCATCGGAACAATGAGGATGAGGCCCCCGCAGACACGCCTCTGCGTTGCATATGCCTAAATGAAACTTAATTACAATTAAACAATCTGCGTGATTTCCAAAGAGTTACGTGAAGTCGATTCCGGAAATTAATTAAAATGTATGTTATAATTAGCGGTTTTATGTAAGACCATAACTTTATAGTGGAAGCGTATAAGGATGCGCTAGTATGCATCGGGGTGGTTTCGTTTAAGAGAGATAGGATTCTCGGAACTGAATTTCAATTTAGGTTAAACATTTAATTACACTGCACTGCCTGAAAGTAAAGCAATTGGAGAGCGCGTAAAGCGCATGAGAATTTCTGAACCATAATGCAATTAATTGGTTAGTTCTATTAATTAGAGACCGGACTTTCTGAATGGATCTGCCGTGGAAGCAGGTGCACAAAATCACATGTATATTTGGTAAAGGACATTCAGGAAATGTTTAATTTATGATGCCGGGTTTCACAAGGAGAACGAACTTAGAGTTCTCTCTCTCAACACACACGCATTCTCCACAATTCCCATTCAATGTAGTAGTTTCATATATTATTCATGCAAATATAATTCAATCGCTTTCATTGATTAAAACCCATGTAGTAGTTAACACTCGGTTTGCATTTGTGTGTGGTTGGACCAGTTGCGAGTTTTTTTTTTCAGTCCCTCTCGTTTGGAACAAAGACATTTGATAATAAATAAATCTCGGGGCGAGAATAAGAATGAGCGCGAGAGAGACAAAGATATGTGCATGCATATACAGGATAGCACCTTGCTTGCTGCACACGTGGCCATTGTTTCGCAGGCTGAGCAGGATGTGCGTAGGCCAGAAACGAAATCTGCTTTAGAAATTTGTCGAATGCATATGGGACTCATTTGCGTGTGCGGGAATAGAGCCGAATAAATAAAATGTGGTGCAAAATGCAGACGTGGGCGGACACATCGATTTTAGATTAACGCACACCATTTGCACACACCACACTCCCAACGGAAACAAGAACAACGGGAACACCAAAACTACCCGATAAATATTTTAGCTGTTGGCTTGGCAACACTTCAATGTATTATGCAGGCTCTGTACACACCGATCAAATGCATGACAGAAAAATCGTTTTTATTGCACCTCAAGTATTGAGGTCATTCATATAACTATGGTTTGCAAGACAACTTTTACAAAATTTTATTCTGTATCGTATTTATTCATTCCAGAAAATGTATCCCTGATATAATATATTTACGTTCATTTTAATTTACTATTACATATTGAATTTACGTTGGTGGAATTTACTGATAACTATGACAACTTGCTCAACAATAGGTAAGAAGTATACTAATATAAACTAATTGTTTTCCATATAAAATTCATTAACAATGATGTAACAGAAGTAAGATTTTTTATAAAATTAACAAAAGTAATTTCTATATTATGTAATTACAATTATATTTTTCACTCGTTTATATAACATAATAATTGATAAAACATATACCAAACTTTAAGTTTAATTTGTGTTAATGGTATTTATAACAGATCTTTTTCATCATCAAGTTTTGCAAACAAAAAATAATTAAACCATTAGTTCATTCAATAATGAGTCATAATTTACTAATTTATGAAGTAAAATCCAATTGTCAATGTTTCAAAACTATTTATTAAAGGTTTCAATCAAATTGTATATAAATTCAATTAATAAATTACATTAGTTTCCAGTCAATATTTTTGTTAATTCTATAGATTTTTATGTTCGTAAAATGTAGTAATATAATAATTTGAAAGATGTAATAGACGTTTTGTTAAGTGTTACCAATCACAACAAGCAATTCAGTAGAAAATGAAATTGTCCTCAGTAAAAAATATATGAAAATACCATTGTTTACGATAATACACTGTTCTTATAATTGCATTTTAAATGGATTTCCGTTGGTAAACACAGGCATTACTTTTTTTTATGAACATCAATAATAATGAATGTAATATGGCCGAGTGCAACGCTTCTGGTGTTCCTTTTTTTCTTACTCAATCAACGCAATACAGCACATCAAACACGATGGATTAAAAGCAATAATAACAATGTTTCAATTGATTTATTCTCTAGTATTTTTATTTAGACTGTAACATTCCTTCAGTATGTTTAAATATTAAATTTTGTAGTGGGTATATAAATGTGATATGAAATATTACAGGGAAATATTGAAAGATATTCAAATAATAATCGCGATGTGTATTTTATAGAAGTAATTATGGAATAATGTGTCATAGGAAAATCCCCTGGAGGATGATGCAAGCAAGAACATCAGATAAAATCTGCTGCACCATTGTTAGAATAATATATCTGCAAGCCGGAAATAATTGCAGAAGTTACGTAACTCAACTAGGACGGGGGGAAAATCCAATACCTGCGACAATTATTGGAAATTTTACGGCACAGGAAGGCAACGTATATTTCTATAAAAAGTTGATTAACATTTCTACGAAAATCATATCGCTGAACTATGTGTTTTAACTATTTCCATAAAAATGTTACAAATGTTTTTGTGTTGAAATGTATATAAAAAATTATTTACAAACGTCGATTGGAAACCGGAACTTAAATTGAATTTATCGTTTCTCCGAATCCTGCACGCCGTGTTATTATATTATAAAAAGTTTAAACGCTGAATCGGAACTATTCCTACAAATCACTGTAATGTGTAGTTATTCATTGATTCAAGTAGTGTAATTTGCTATAACTAATTATTTCGCTCGAATCATTTTATTTTTAATTATTTTATCATTTTATTTTTAATTAAAATGAATTAACAAGTTTATATTAAATATCAATATAACTGAATATTGGTATCGAGATTTGCATTCTAAAAAATGGTAACAAGAAAATATAATTTCCTGTGTAAAGTAACATTTATATCATGCGATTCAACTGTATGACATTCTACACTAGAGGAATAGCTCACACTTGATACAATCTGTGAAATTAGACCCAAGTTTTCCGGTTTTTATCAATTCTGAGAATTCGAAAAACGTTGCTTTCTGTACAGTGACTACCTTCAATTATATTCAACAGCTGAACAAAAATATATACAATGTTAATTTAGTTTTTTTTAAATATAGATAATACGAAGTATTAATAGTTATTTCATAAGAATTTCTTAATTAAACATATTACGTAACATATACATTTCTTTGAGATAAAATATTGGACACTGTTCTAAGGGAAATGGAAGCAGAATTCGGGGAAGTTTGAGTTCATCAATCATCAGGTTTCCGCAGTTTATGAGCTCGCACATCATAAATATGGTTTGGTCCGTTGAAAGCGAGCTCAATTACTAATTCCAGTGAATAAAGAAACATTTGCAGATTGTGCGTGACACATGTCTCTACCCTCAGAACGTGGAGAATTGTGCATATAAGCTAAAGTAGAGTGAAGAGAGTAAAAAAAATGG
The DNA here is from genome assembly GCF_001412225.1 of Nicrophorus vespilloides. Lineage (NCBI taxonomy): Eukaryota > Metazoa > Arthropoda > Insecta > Coleoptera > Silphidae > Nicrophorus > Nicrophorus vespilloides. Next base: position 259,897 of record NW_017098951.1, read on the forward strand.
GGCCACATGTGATATCGTACACGGTATGTCGGAGGGCTAATTTGCATGCCACGTGCATATTTAAAGTGAACGGAAGGAACGAACCGCAAATGTATCAGCACAATGGGCATAGCGACAAAAGGTAATTTTCGATTCGAAAAAGGAGGTACAAAACGGAAGAAAAGGCTACCGGTGGGTACGTACAAAATACAAACAAGAGGGAGTGGAGAGGTTGGGGAGAGAATGCAAATTAAATGCAATTTGCATACACTGCTAAATAACGTGGAAAGAAAAAAGGGAAGAACGAAAAAAAAAATGTTGTGTGTAAAAAGAATGAAATAAGTAAAGGAAATTGTGGTACGGCGATTGTAATTTCTGCGCGCACCTGTGCATAGGATTGCGTGCGTTTTCCATGAAACCCATGACGCCCCCGCTGGGCGGCCACCTGGGCCCTTGTAACGAGGTTTACATTAATTTATATGCCCACACGACTTTCGCAAATTCCACCCATGCACTTACCGAAAACTCTTAGCTGGATCGTGTGCGTGTATACGGTGGTATCGTTGCGCAACAGGCAGGTGTAGTTGCCTGCATCCTCCGCCGTTATCGTCTGCGTGTAGATGGTCTGGTTAGCGCTTTCCGGATATAGGATCAACCCGGATACGGATGACGACCATGGGTACAATCTACCATCCTTCAACCTGAAACAAATTTCAAAACCGTTACCAAAAAGAATCAAAAGTATACCTTTTACAATAGACTGCCTAGTAGATAGGTTTGATGCAAAACTTATATTCTGCGACAGTATTATTATAATCCATAATGTCATAAATAAAATTAAAAACAAATTTATTTTGATGCAATTTACTATAGACACGCTACAATTTTACCTAATTCAACTATTCCTTGAATTAATTATGATGTAGTACATTAAATTAAATAACTTAACTTATCAAAATTAAAGTAATTATTATTACAAATTATCTTGAAAATAATACTACTTAAGCATCGTGAACATACAAAAATAGGTGTTAATAGTTTAGGCAAAATGAGAATTGAGGGAGTGGAATTGGATGTGGTTAGAATTAATGATCATGAGCGATCATTATAAGACCATTAATCAATTTAGTCTCTTATCTGAGGCCTTGCTGGCGCATGAACTATATTGAATAAGTGCGATTAATCTGAAAGTGGCGATATCAATTATCCTTGCATTTATGAATAAAACCAGAAATTTACAATAGACCTGACATGAACTGCAAAATAAGCACTATGTTTGAAAAAACGTCATTCGGAAGATAACATATGCTACTATAAAGTTTTGATTGCGCGCCACTCTAGATTTATGATTAAAATAATTGAAAGGCTTTATAGAGAAGATTACAAAAATAAAATAAATATATATATTTATAATAATTGCTAAGGATTATTAACCCGTATTACTCTGACTATAAAATGATTTCGATTTTCAAGATACAAACCAAATTTATGAGACTAAAGGCAGTAACAATGTATTTTATTATATAAATAAAGCATGAAGTATTGTTCAATGGTGTTGGAACAGTAACATTTTTTATTATGTATATACACAAATGTATTTCGGAAGACTTAAATAATGTAAAACTAAATGTGTGTGTATATCGTTCAACAGAAATAATATTGGTTTCCATCCTGTGCAACGCATATCGCCGTTTACATTGATGTCATTCGTGGAAACAGCGGAAGCTCCAAACGCCATTACATAATTCCATTTGGATCGAATATGGAAATATGTAATCAAAAAGCAATTTCGATTTATCGTTTCCCGGTACTGGCGTATTCGAATTTCCCGACGCGCCGCGCCATCTGAAGAGACACGTGAAGACAGACCAAACTATCCTCAACTGCGCCTCTGAATTTCTTCGGAACTGTCAATATTGACGGCGGCGCTTGCCAAGAAAATACATTAAATTGAATTTGACAAGACCATGTTAGGACGAGGTGGATCGTCCTCATCTCTTTGGCAAATATTTGAGCTACAATCCACATGCTTTTCCAGAGACGCGCAGCTTCAAGCGATTAAAAAAAAACTCATAATATAACCGATGCAGTCAGCAACGATTGCGCAATGCGAGAACAATTACAAAGCGCTCCGTAAAATTCTTAACATTTAACAAACGACATCCTGCTTTTCGGGGACTTTCCCACAACCATAGCCGTCTAAAATGCATTTGCTGTTTACTTTAATGGAAGTAATCATAAGTTTCATCAGATTAAAAAGTATTTTCGTTATTCCTGGTGCGCGTTTCAAATCTATTTTAGGTGATGTAAAATGTCAATGATTATTTCTCGAAATTTAGTGCTCAAATGAGTCGCATATTTTTCTTTAGCGGCCTTTTAATGATTCCGCGAATGAGAGTTGTCTGTTTGGAGTAAAAGTTTTTTTTTCTCATTTTTTTTTTGGCAGAATGAACTGAAAGGAAAATTCAACGAAACTTTGAGCCGGAAGTTGGGAGAGTCGTGTACGGATGTCCGTTCAAAAAAAAATTACATTGTGTCGACGGATTTTGAGCGGACGAAGATTGAATTCTAAGTGGATCGTGACAAAAATTGACTTGTAAAAAGGGTTAAATGAATATTCATTGTTGGCGTAGAGTTGGAGGGGGATCTCATTAGGCTGCGCTAATATGCATTCAAAAGTGCATGTAATCCTTCGAGGAATAATCAAGAGTAATATGGAAAAATGCGATGGACTTTTTTTTTGTTGTTGTTGCCGTTGTAACAGAAATCAAGGTTCGCTGCGTGTTCAGTGCGCGAAACAGAGCGTCTAATTATGGCGATTCCCACGTACGAAGACGGGAGAAGGGTTGTGCAGATGGTCATGTCCTTGTTGTCTCTGCTGTTGCTGATCGTGAAGTATACTCCCTACTGGATGATCGGATTTCGCCCTTTTGCGGAAGCGCTCAATCCATGAGCAATTACTAGTGAAGTGTCCGAGCCCGCTAGATGTCATTACACAAATGCCTATAATCCGCGATATATTCCCCGAAGTTGTTATGTAATATTGAGTACAGACACGCGGAGCAGAGCGAGTGACAAACGGTAACATGCTGGGAAAAAAGTTGTCACACTCATATGAACACAGCTCGGCTTTAACTCATTACACACCGACGACATCTTTTTGTGTCGTCGCTGCGAAAGACACAAAACGAAGCACGTTTCTTCCTGCTCTCTCTTTCTTTCTCTTCATTTTTTACCTGCTCTCTGTCGCTACCTTTCCTTCTCTTTCCACCCATTTAGGACCATGATGTTCTTCTTTTTGTCGTTCTCTGGCAAAAATTACGGGGCTCAACACAATGGAACCATTTCGCTGAAGTCGAATTCGCACCGCCGCAATTACACTAATTACACTTAATTGCAATCGCCAAAAACTCGATTCGATTGCGAATTCCGAAAAAGACTGTTCAACTTGTTTGCCGTTCTCGGAAAACTCTTATCGCCAGCAGTTCCAATATACGTACGCGCTTATCAATTCTTGCAAATTTTACTTTGTACACAAACCGCAAATATTGATATCGGAATATTACAGTTCAGCTTGTTTTCTGAGTAACAGCTGCGAACTTTCGCACAATAAAGCGTTACTTGTCATGTAACTTTTACTTGGAAACTTGTACATGTAAACTTTTAATAATGTCACTAATTTATAAATATACATACAAGTATACAATTATCTGTCAAACAACTACAGCAACATTTTTAGACTGATCGTTTCCATGATAGAAATGTACGACATTTCGAAGCTTATTTCAAAGAGAAATCTAATTGGAATTAGAATTGGTTATCATCTAAAAAATACCTATTTCAACCATTCTACATTCTTTTAAACCATGAAATAGTAATTTATAATAAATATACTTCTTCATATGTAAGAGTTGCAAAGGTTATTAGCATTTTATAAAGTCGTGTACATTGCATTTTAAATTGGCAATTAATTATGATAAACTGATGATTCAAAATTAATAGAAGATGGAGAAATCCATTAATGAATACAAAAATAAACAGTCCTGTGCAATGTAAGTAATTGAGCACATTTCATTGATAAATACAAGTACTTTATCAACTTGTACGTGATACTTGTCATCTAGTTTTCTTCAGGTGGGATGAAAACAATTTAACTGAAGAGGTATGATCATAAATATTAATAGGCAAGTTGCATTTCGTTGGAGCTGAGGAAAGAATTAACATTGCAAATCTACAAAAACCGGAAAACCGGAGAAGCTCGCCCATGCCATATTATGCAAATACATACATATGTTTCTACATGTGCACCGCGTTTTTTGTATTATTTAGCAATTAGTGTCCTCCTCCAGCCAAAGGGAGGAAAACAAAGGAACAAAAACAAAACACCGACGTGTCTTTAACCGCAGAAATTACACGGCATTATTTAAATTGAAAATTTAGGTGAAACAGACGCAGAGCATTTATGTAAATGCGATTGGCTGGCTGCTTGCACATGCACACACATGCATTCCGAGATTCTTGCGTGCTTCTTGTCGCCGGTTTCGCATTTTTTCCTCCATCCTTACACGTGTAAAATAAGGTTAATGCATTTGTGCATTGTCCCGGATTTGCGCCTTTTTTCTTTCTTTCTTGTATGTGTGTGCATTGTTTATGCTTGAGCCTCAACACCGTCCACTCTTGTGCAAAAGCATGTCTTAAAATATTTTCAAGTGATTAATGGAACTGCAACGCGATGCCAGACGTGCAGGACACCTAAACAAAAGGCATTTATGATTATAGCAGATCCCAGGAAAACGTCAACGCGAATGAGCGATATGCAAAAGAGAGAAGGTTGGAAAATAAATGGTCACCAAGCAATAATTGTGTCTACGCTTAGGGACAAGCAGTATACAACGAACAATATTGGACTCAATCCAAAAGAAATATGAAAATTGCTATAACCAAACGGACATGAAAGTAATAACAACCTCGGATTACATAACGCAATCAACATGAAAAAATAGCGGTGTAAACTATTTACTATTCTTAATTACACGTGCATGTTTTTTGTCTTCTCATAAATTAATCTAATTATAGAAGTGAAATATCTCAAGTTTTTTTTTGCATATGCGACTCTAATCACATGTTTCACTAATTAGTCTTGAGTCAATTATAATTTGTCTAATCATAATTTTAAACTAATTAAACTGTTATTACTTCAATGGAATCTAGTCAATATAACCATTATTTTCTAAATCGCATTATACAAGTTAATTTTAAACAAATATATTTTTTTGATACTCTGCATGAAGATAAAAAAAAAGTTAATTACAAGAAGCAAGCAAATTCCTTAAATATAAAGAAAAACAAAGAAAATAGTGTTTATGTGGTTGTTAGTTAATAAAGATATATTGTTTTGTTAATTGTTTGTGAAAGAAAAATTATAAAGAAAACAAACAAAAGATATTATTATTATTATTATTATTAAAATAGAAATTATTATTGTTTAATATATATTTATTAGTAAATACGTCAATACTTTGAGAATCAGCAAGCTGATTATTTTTGTAAGGATGAAAATTATGGATGTTTTAACAATTTGGCTGTCATTGAAACACATTAAAGAATATTGAAAGCAGCTTAAATCTCTGTAACATTCTGCTCCCGATGACTCATCAACGCAAGTGAAGCATATTTTCGGATAGTAATAACAATTGCATAAGTCTGTTTGAGTTCCATGAAAATCATTCGCACATCGCAAGTGAATTCATATTAACGATAATAAGAAATATGAATTGCACTTCTAATGTATGTTATTAGTCAACTCGGTGGAATTCATATTTTTGGACGTATTTCGAGAAGCTGTAAATGGAACACTTTCCAAATTAGTCATGATTCATGAGCTATAAAAATGTGTACAAAATTGTAGATGTACAACCTTACAACTTATAAACTAAATTTCGAATTTAGGGATTTCTTTTTTTGTCAATTTTGGTAATAAGTTTATTATTTGTAAGATCAGGTAGGTTTCGAAAATAATATTTTTTAACTGTTCTTTCCACAATATACTAAAATAGCCTTGAGAGCGACACAAATTTGATAGCTATAAATCTAATAGCTCCTGTCAAAACGGCCCAAGCGTTTCAAGTCTACTTTTAAGATTTGATTCAAGCTTGGTTTGTAATTTTTATGTAACAAATTTACCAATAAATATTGTTTGTTAATAATTAATTAAATATTATAATATAGGATGTTAAAAAGAATTACCAGTGATGATATATAAAAGTTATTAGTTTAAGTGGATCAATCCAATGGGAATCGAGGAAATATTAGTAAATTAAATAAAATGAAAAGGAATATATTCTGTGCATTATTTATTGTAGTCGTTTGTTGTAGAAATTATACCTTGTATCGAAGCTAGTAAATTATAACTCTTTCGTTCTGAATTAATAAAAGGAATTTGTGAAAATACATTTGGTTGAGAAGGAGGAGTTGGGCATATGCTGACAGAAACGGTTCGAGCGGACGACTATCGAAAGGACCTAGGTAAAAATATTGAACTGGAAATTATAGGTTTCGTGCAGATATCTGGTAGAGAGGAGCAAACGATGCCTCCGCCCCGGGACGTTCCACGTCCTCTCCATCCTTATTTTCATTTCATTTTTTATTTTCAAAAGCACATATTGATTTATGAACTCTTCCTCTGTCTCGACTCGTTATAAAACGATAAAAAAAATGAGAAGAGGAACGGCGGACCATCGGGGGTAAAAGTGGAGTTTCCGAGAAGATCAATGGTATTTGGTATGAAGTGAATTGGAGACCGACCAGATATAATCCTCTCGCAGTTGTCCGCTCGTAATAAACACCGTTCACATTTGTAAACAGGTTGTTGGTTCACATCCTTTTGCAGGAGCCTCTGCAGCTTTTTATTGGCGCGCATACTTTTATAATGCACTCTTGGACTAACTGTTACAGAATATCATTGCCTTATTCCATCCATGAAGAACGCGATACGGACGGAGAGCACAACGAAACGACTAGGAAGAAGAAGAAAATAAAAAAAAGAGGACGACGATGAACGAAGAAGAGGATGGAAGCGAAAAAAGAACAGGACCCGAAGAGAAGACTAGAAGAATAAATAAATAAATGGCGAGACCCGCAATTGTGGTGCCATTTATTAACTTGTACGTTTCTTAAATCAAAATCGCTTTACGCTCTGCTTCCCTCTGACAACGTCATTACGGCATTACACTGGAATTACACGGCACTCTTCGTCTTTTTTTCTTCTTCCAAACCGAACGGAAGATAGTAATGACCAGAGCCTTTTTTCTGTCCTTTCAAACGAAAAATTATTTAATCGAAATGTCATGTTTTCAACTTCGCTTGAATTACATTTCTACTTCCTACATTTATCATAGCATTTCATTAAACTAACAATCCAACTGTTGTTTTCAACAAGAACACACTTTGATCGATTTCCAAATTCATGTGATTATTCTGAAGAATGATATGAAGTCTTGAAAAGCAATACTAAATATCATACAATTGTTATTATATTAACAACGCACTCGCGTATAATTTAACGCAAAGGCTGCTGAAAAAATTAAAAGTCGTATATAAAACGCATAATATATTCTAAATTAAACATTTAATATAAATGTCAAAAGTCACTTTTAATCATTGCCTTTATATTTTTTTGTACGTGAATGCAATACCATTTTTATCGGGCTAAAATGTGTTTATTGAGATTTAATAACGTTAAAGCGTTTATTTAAAGCATTATGAAAACATTTTAGAATTTCCTTAAATTAATTAAAAACCGCATTTGCATGTTTCATGTTTACAGTAGTTTATTTCGTCGAATCATGTATCATGCATATATAATTTTACTCTGTATATAACTAGGTTTCAATTAAAAAATAATCTAAGATAACTTGAGTAATTAATTCATTTATCTCGGCTTAATTAAATGAAACTTCGATGTTAAAACGAAAACTGAACCTATTAGTTTGTAGAAAATAATTGTTTTCTGGTAGCATGATTGCATCCGGTGAAATTAATTAAAGCCACCGGACGGTAAATTTAATTAAACCACTAAAATTGTACGGGTTTTGTAATTAGATTTTTGGTTCAATAAACCAGTCTGTGGCTTTATATTCGATTTGGATTGTAATTCAATTTTGATCAAATGTTCTCGAGGCGCATTCTTCTCTGATGTGGGATAAATGCAGTTCGTACAAACGGACTGCGAATTTCCTGTCGATTTCCGCGAATGCCGCTGAAGCTAATATTAATTGCGATTTCCAAGAACACTTATTGTTATTGACACTCTGCTGAATGACTTGGCTTCGGTAGTGGACATGCGGTGTGCGCTGCAAATTACGACCAATTGCATAAACAACGTTACAACAACGCAATGCGAGGAAAGGAGAGGATGATCCTTCGAGATGGGCGAAAACAGAAGACCGAACAATAGACATTTCCTATTTTTTTCCACGCAAAAACATTACCGGCCGTTACGCAACGGTCGCGTCGGGTGGCTGTTATGCAATTCAGTCAGTATATAAGTGCGAGTGCGGTTGTTAAAACCGCGCTTTCATGGAAATTGCCATGGACGTTAGTGTTGGTTGGCTCTTTCGTTTGACCCTCTTTATGTCGGGATTGTTTGAAATGATTTACTTTTACTTAAATATGATGTCTTGCCATTAGCTAGGCACTACCATCTTCCCGTCAAACCACATTTCATTACACGATAACAAAATTATTGTTTAACTTCTGAACATTATAAATTTTAATGACAAAAAAAATTATTAATTTTCTCATTAAAGTAATTATTTTCAAAGAAAAAATACACTTTTTTTTCAATTAATTTATATTCAAATATAAACAAATGAATGAATCCATAAATATTGAATTCATTAATTTCAGTTACACGAATTTAGTTGATCAATTTAAGGAAATTGAAAGAAAAAATAAGTATAATTATTTCTTTTACAATCAACAGCTGAAAGTACATTAACTAAATCTATTAGCAACATTATCGAAGGAAATGTTTCCTTTTAAACGAGTTTACATACTAGAACAAGTATTAATGACAATTAAACTAAATTGACTTCAATCTAAATTATTAAGTCAGTTTTTTTGTTCTCCAATTCTATATTGTAACATTCGATTTCTACAAGATGTATTTCAATGAAGCTCAAACTTTCACTTTTAATTGTTGTAATTAATTGCCATGTTGTGTAGGTTGAATCTAATTAATTATAAAAAATAAGCTTAATACTGATTTTACTAACAAGTAGATTATTTACGATTGTTTGAATATCTTTATAATTAATTCAAATATATTTTTTATATGTTTCAAATTACTTGCAAATAATTTTACAGTTAGTAGTTACTTATTTGAATAATATTTTGTTATTATTAATGAACATTATATATTATTAATTAGTACAAGATTTTAATTGCTATCACGTATGTCTATCTTATAAAAAATAGATTGTTGTCTATACCAATCGATCAATGTACTTGCCCAACATTCGATTATGAAATAATTTTAGAACTAGAGTTACCAAGCTAATATCGCGTAATTTATTATCAAATGTTACTGCGATCTTATCTGTCGTTAGTGAGTCACTGTTTTGATGGTTATCGGTTTACATAGATTTGTTGGAGCATCATGAACATGCGGTTGTACCGAGAAAACTGTTGCATATTTTAGTAGCGTGAGACGATTATATTTCTTGTATTTGCGGTTTCGACAAAATAAATGCGATATTGGTAGGCAGGTGTTCACGACATCTAGAATATCATTTTACTTGGAAGAAGTAGGCGAAAGCAAGGCGATTACGTGTCCGTTCAGGTTTAAGGGTTTTAGGTTATATCATCATCGATAAATTGTAATCGACATACATATTTTTAACGCTCCCGTAAGAAGCATAATCGTTTCCTTTCACCTGCAGGAAAAACCATTTCCGCCCCACATAAAAACCGAACGACGACTTCCGGCTTCTCCTTAAACGTCGTCTCCCATCTAGACGCATGCACGTTCTCCCCATTTCGTTTTGCTTCTCCTTTCTGTTTCAATTATTTCCAATTGCACAAAATGCCATCTTCGAACCGTTTTTATTTATATCGCTCTGTATTAATTGATGGCAGAGGCTCGAGGATGGTCGAAGAGGGGAAAACAGTGACAAGTTGCTCCTCGGATCCCCCGACTCAGTCGAGATTTATATCTACGGTTTCGATTTCATTCAACCGTTCCTCCTATCCTATCATTACTCTCTCTCTTTCTCACATCCATTCTGATATCTAAACGATGAAAGCGAAATATATTTATTTTAACCCTTTGATTTAAGTAAATAATCAAAACAAACCAATAGAATTTCTCGTTTCCAAACTATTTATAATTAAATTAGTAAATATTATAAATTTCGAAATAAATTCAATAACAAATATTATAAATAATAAAGAAATAATGACGATGTGGTCAACTTAGATCCTTGTGAAATAAAACCGCAATTCTAAGAAAATAGAAACTCAGTTTTCGGAAACATATTTCTCCAACCATTGTTTTCGGTTCTTTGAATTATTTAGCAAAATACCAATCATTAGGTAAAATAAATCAAATTTATGTTATAATTATATTAATTATGTCGCAAACTATGATGTTATTGTGTGCTTGTTATTTTTTAATGAATCAAAATTGATGGAATAAAACATTTCGAAATGTATCATAAAAGCCTAAAATAACTATTAAATATATTGCAAAAAATATTGTGCAGTTGTAAAGTAAAGAATGAAACACAATAGACTAGATTTTTCGGTGGTTGAACAATGTTTTCGCAAAAGTAAAGGAGCGTGAAATATGTGTATGGGAATTCAATGAAGAGGGTTTCTTTTTTGGAATCTTTAGAAAACTTAGGGCACAATAGCGGAAATGGCACATACGTTTCGCACGCTTATTTCTATATTCCAGAGGGGTAACGAGGTTTGTGTATGCGTGTGAAAGAAGAGAAACCTCCCAGGTTTTGACAGTTCCCCGAGAACGATGTCTATATATCAAACAAACATGCTGTCAGGAGCGAAATGGAAAAAGTTCCGACAACTTCCAGGAACCTACCCTTCGCGCGTATCTCTTCATCTCGTTCTTGAACTACAGCAGGTACCCCTTGCTGACTTCTAACAAGTCCCAACCACACATAGACTCTAATTCCAAAAACTAATCTCGGAATTGTTCTAACAAAACTGAAATACATGCATTCTTCTAACTCGTTTTCGTTTTTTTTTTTGTTCCTATTTCTTTCGTCGCATATTCCTTGTTCTTTCATTCATCTACATTTTTTTTCAAGTATAACGTATATATGGAAATAGGAAACTTTCTAACATTTTTTTCTCAATTGCAATTGCTGGAATTAGAATAAAAATGAAATGATAGAATTATCGAAATAAAAATATTATTGTTTCTTTTTTTCATAACTTGAATTGCTGAAAGTTTCAGTCTAATAATAGAATAATCGGATATATGTAAATATAAGTCTTCAAGTAATAATTTTCTTGCAATCAAATGGTTGGGAAAGCGGTAGTAGAACAGAGTAATAACTTGAAAACAATAAAACGTATAAATTTATCGTCGTCCGCTTCGGGGAAGGCAATTTTTGCATGAAATTACGTTACCCGTTTTATTATGATTATTATTATTCGTTGGTGGGTTTGATGGATGAAATATTCAAGGACCGACTTCTGTGCGCAATTTTTGTCCGACAGTAGTGAATTGGATTATATGCGGTGCATATTGATGGTTTTACAACTTCCGAGAAGAGGTATTGATTACATTTCAATATGAATGGTAATGATGTGAAAACGGGGCGCGATCCTCGGTGGCTGGGCCGAGACGACGGGGATACGATTTTCTCCAAAGAATGTCTCCACCAGAAAGGTAATTACGAGCGGGAATTCGTTGCCACAAAAGAGAACTAGTTTTACTCATTCGTGCGTCCCTTTCCTTCCGCGACCGTTCACCGTCTTCCACCTTTGTCTCTATGTGTGTACACGTTTGTATGTATTTTGAAATGTCCCCTGTGTGAGAAATATTCGCTTTATGTTCGTGTAATTTATATGGCTTCTGGAAGTGAATTACACACAGGAATTCATGTTATGTCGAATACTTCAGCTTTATATACATTATGAATCTCAATGTTGCTAAGCAAACAAACTCCAGCTCGATTAACTTAATATTCATATTTACTAATGAAACTTTCCATATCAGAAACCTTTTAATAACAAAATCATTATTACACAGTTATCAATTTTAGTGATATTAAGAAATACTTGTTATTGAATTTATTCAAGTAAAGTATGCTATGCTTTTTATATTTTATGAAACTTTTCAAATCTGAATCAACTAATTTTCAAATACTATGCATTCCGAGAAACTGCAATAGAATCTAGAAATTTATTATTTATAGATGTTATTTATTTTATGAATCGCAGCATCTCTAAAAATGCAAAGGCATCATAAGGTTGGAAGGAGGTGGAGGAGGAGGAGGCAGCTCGTAAAGAAAGAAAACTTGTCGGCTTCGGGATTAATGCCATAGGTAAACATAAATCTTGCAAACAAAGTAAAACAAATGTGAGTGTGCATGGGATCATATGTCGCGGCGCATTGTAAATGTCACCAAACTGTAAACGTGATAGGACTGTCAATATGGTGCGGCAATCGATGCGAACGGAAAACCACTTCTCATACCTAAAAACCGGAAACGGAATATCTTACCGCTTTCATAAACACACACACACATACATAAAAGTGTGTGTTGAGGTGCATATACATGTGTGTGGCCGAATGTGGAAAAAAAAGAAAGGCTAAGGTTGCACGGTTGTTCTTTTATCTTTGCTTTATGATGGGATGGGAAACGTGGATGGAACAAGAGGGAGACAAGATCGGCGGAGACCCGAAAACAAAGAAAAAAGGAAGGGTTAAAAAAAGAAAGGAGAAGGCGCAGAGTGAATTGCCGAAGAGAAAAAGGAGACAATACTTAACCCGTCTGCATTTCGGACGGGCCAATTACGAAACCCGCAAACAGGTTACAAATGGATCTGCGGACTTAATAACACACGTGGTACGAGGAAAATGAAACACTAAACGTGTAATTATTGTGTATACTGACCATAAACAAAGGCCAACGAATTTCGGGATCGAAGAGTATTATTAATCCCTCACCCCCACGCTCGAATCTACAAAGATGCAATGTCACAATAAATCATAGGAGGTTTGATTATTTTTTTTTTGTCAGTCTCCGGCTGAAAATGTAAAAGCATTGCAAACGAATATTTATAGAACTAAAAAATTCAATTTAAAATATCGAAATTTTATTGTATACATGTTGCATTTATAATTGAGTTACTTCATCCAACATGTTTATAAAACAAACAGCAATTCAATTATAATTTTATTTTTAAAATAATTTAAAACATATTTTTTACATTCAATGCTATGCAATTCCACAATATAAGTAAAAAAAAAAATAAAATGTTTTATTTTATTTTGAGTCATTCACTTAATTTCTTTATTTGCAAACTCATTATATTATTGAAAATATGGTAAAGTAATTACCGAAATATATTATTATTGGAGATGGCACTAACGTTCTTTTTTTATAAACTTTTTGTCGATCAAAAGAATGCGACGAAAAAGCAATGATGACGTGGCAAGCTTGTTTATGCATGCGGTGTTGGTTTAAGATTATTCCAAGTAGGAGAAAGAAAGAATTGCTTATAATATGTTTACTTTCACGCAGCAAGTACTTCTTGGATACTACTCGAATCGAGTGAGATAATCTAGCTGTATCGTTTCATCATTATTCCGGCCTTGAAAACAGCAGCGACATTCGGTAGATAAAAATAACGAATTCCATGCATTCTGCTAAACACAGCAGTCTGCGTTATAATTATTAATTAAATCCATAGGTCTAATAACCTGCACATGCTGCACCCAACAATAATATACACTTAATTTCTCTAATCCGTATTAATGCTCGTACTTTATTGGCGGAGGGAATAAATTGACGCGTCGAGGTTTCCTATAGAACGGATTTAATTAGTTTACTTGCAGATCTTTAATTGACATACTTGCTGATTTGCAATATAATTTGTTACGTAATAAGCTATTTTCATGTCATTTCGTTGCGTATATACCTTATCAATAAAACACATTTTTTTATACTATAACATAACAATTAGAAATAATGAATAATATTAAAGCTTGCAGTTAGAATAACACTACGCTTTAATAAAGCTTTGTAACTTCATTGTATATGGCGAGAATTTAAATTTGTTTCAATCAAACTCATTGATTTATATGTCAATGACTTATAAAAAGTTTTAATCTCACGATTTAATTGGTATTAAACATTTTTTTTTAATGTTAACTCAATGTTAACTAAATCTTAAATATTTACTATTAAATAAGCATTTTTCGTATTTCAGTTAAGTCTTACAAACGATTAGGATAAAATATCGATTTTATAATAATATGATTAGAAAAATGATAAACGAAACAATTACAAAATAGCATGTATCTATTATGTATTTACGAAGAAACGAGAGCCAATTAAATGTAATTAATAAATTATTTCTTAGAAAAAAAAAAAAATCCGACCTAAATAACTAAATTGATCGATAATAGATTTTAATTGAAACCAATGTCGCTCGCTGTATTCCAGCAATAACGCATACAAATCAATCCAATTAGCATATAAAAAATATTAGGATTTTCCATGTTTGCAATGATTATTTACGTTTCTGCTAATTGAACGAATCTACATAAATCAAATAATAATGAAGTCAAAGGTACAATTTCTAATAAAATATTATTTGTTCATTTATTTCTATAGTCTAGTAACTATATTGACTACCGAAGTTGTTTCTTGTAGAAGGATGACAAATTCACACAATTAATGTATAATGAACCTTGATTTATTTTTTGATTTACAAACAATTACGTTTTATTCTCGGTCATTGTCCTTTCTAAATATTTTATTGTGCATAATTGAGTAATAATAATTTTATAGAAAGTAAATATTTGGTAACTGTTCTTCCGCTTCAAAGTGAACATGTTAAATGTATAATTGTGTATGTAATGATATATATCGTGTATGTGGTTACTGTTTTAATTTAAGCTGAGATGGAGTAGCCAGATGTCTACTAAATTGTATAGCACAACGTTGCAATTGGACGTTTAACCGATTGTGAAAATAATATGCATTAATACGAACGTTTTTAAGGGATGTTTTGAAGCGAAACGAATAAATTGTGTATCCGAAAATCGCGATAAACTCCAGTTTGAATTCCTCGCCACCATGTGCTTGGTAGTTTTTCTTTTTATATGTTCTTCTTCAAACTATGCAATTTGCCATAATTATAGGACATTTCGTCACTATTTACAGTCACCGTAATTGAGTTAATAACTCTCGGCGTGCCGTGCCGGTTACGACAAAGTCGAGAAGAGAAACAGGATTACAAATAAATACAGTTCAGCAAAGAGCAGAAGGACAAGCACGAGACTAGGAGGAAAGGAGAGGAAACTCGAAGGAGAGAAAGAAATGAACGAAACTCGACGGTGGTAATTATTAAATTACACGAAAATTCTCCGAATTAATTTTTGCCCTGATCTCGTTTACCGTTTTCTTTTATAATTCACACGAAATCAGGCCAATTAATCCTACTCTTCGAGGCAATGACAAATGGCAGCAGGCCGTCGAACGGCGGCGGGAGTCGCACTTAATCGCGCGCATTATTATAAATTTGCCGCGTAAATTCAAAATTCGCGATGAACTTAGATTATTTCACTTAAATATCGATTTGCAACATAATAATTAATAATAATATTCATTCTCACTGTCCACAAAATGTCACAGAGTTGTAATTCGTGTGCTCGAACATGATGTGCATGAGGGTAAGCGCAATTACGAAAGCCACTCTAGAACTAATTACCGTGTGTACCTTATCCATTCAGGAAATTACGAAACACCGGTATGTTTTTTTGTTGTTCATTTTTTTGTATGGCGTTCTTAAAGCATTTATCCTCAAGTTTAGTAAACAAAGAAAGGTAAAAAGAAGCACTCGGTTTACTGAGAAATCGAGCGTGTGCAATCGCACAAATGAAAACTAGATTAAAACAACTTATTGCATAATTTCGTGAAATAGCGTATGTCATCGGAAGCGTTTCTATCTGGGACGAGAGAGATATTTCGATAAAGATTTGCCGATTCCGTGAAATTATTATCATCATCATCATTATTATTTGGTTACGGTATTCGTTGCGCAATAATCATCCGCACTGAACAATCGTCGAACGAAGCGGATGAGTATTAGCCTTTAGCCAATTGGTTATGTTTAATGTAGATGCGATTTGTAAATAATTGGCCGGTGATATCACCTGCAGTCGTTCTGCTAATCCTGTCGGCGATAAACTCAACAACAAGACTTTTATCCATGTAATACCATGGGTTTGCGCTTGTAATAATGTTTTAATTATGCCTTTCTTTTTTTTTTGGCTGCAGCCGTCGGATAAGATCGAGGATCCGATAACGATTTGACTAATTCGTGTGTATGTGAGGTAGGTCGAGAGTCTGTGAGGTTCTCGGACTTAAATTATGCAGTCGGATGATAAGGAATTTGTGATCATATAATGTAAGAACTGGTCAAAGATATTACGGCGACCCCGGAGCCGAGTTCTGCATTGTTAACGACTTGAAGAGAAAAAAGGTGCACGTCGGAGATGAAAAACAGGACCGAACTGGGCAAAAAAAAACAAGAAGGAAGAGCTAAAACCCAACAACCTCTGGGTAGCATTTCCATTTCATTCAGACATCTAAATTTTATATCTACCAAAGTACTGCGCCTGTACCAGTGGCGGAACAGGTTCCATTCCTTTTCTTTGTTGTATATGCTTACCTAAATTGATTATATAAATGTGTAGTGAAATCATTTTAATTTTGTTAAACAATGTCAAATTATTACGGATTTTGCACCTCGTCTTTCGACCGAAAATTAAAATATAATTTGTTGTACCAATCAAACTATTAAACAATATTAATATATGTAATTTAAATGTTAATTGCATGAAAATATCTAATACCTATTTAGTTATTAGAATTTACTAGAAATATTATTAACAAGGCTTTCTTAAACTAAACATATCCAAACTAGTATGATGATATATATGAGACATCTGACAGGTATTCATTGCGAAAGCAGTTACATTCTCCTTTTAGCTAAATTTCACATGCGCAACATGTCCTAGAGATTTTTGGAATAATTTTACGTAAATTCCTTATAATTCATTCTATTAGAAAATCAAATTTTTGAGCTATTTCTAAAATAAAATTGTTTAAAACCATTTTTTATACAATATTTCGGTATCTCTGATATTACAATGAGTTTTTTGTCCATAAATATGTAAAGAATAGTATAATTGTTGCAAATAATGTATTATTATTATTACATTTAAATAATATGAAGAAATAATATAGTTGAAGTAGAATCTAGTATTAAAATTATAGCTATTGTTTTTTCAATTAATAAGTAGTGATAAGCAATGTCAGTATGAGATTAAGTTATCCTATATGAATGTTTACAATATTTCTCTGAAACAAATCAAATCCATAACAATTACATGGAAATATCGTAGATTCCAGATAAACATAATCGTTAAAACGTTCGACTCTGAATGTTTCTATTATAGTATAATGCATTTATATTATTCCAATATGTAAATTCGTATTAGATTCGTTGAAAACATTACATACAAACTTGTAAATCAATTCAAAGTCTATTAACTTATCGTTGTTCATTCGAGAGTTTTCTAAAAATTTAATCATTTCATCATAGTTATTCAATTTTAGTATAACAACATATTTATAAATAATGAAAGTAATTTTTCTATAACTATAATTATATTTTAAACAATAAAACCGCAGAATAAATTGTGTAGATGTAGTGGAAAGAATGACGCATTTCTTTCGTCGATTCCGGAAATTACTTAAACTTGAAAATAAACGCATTTACATGCGAATTATTCAGCATTTAAATGTTTAACTACTCCCATACACACTCGACTTTCGCTGTTCTCTAGCGACAGTTCTTTTTTATATATTTGATGTGTCGGAAATTGATTAAATCACGGATTCGCAGTTGCGTGAAAGAGCAAAAAAGTACATCGCCGCTAATCGATTGGTAACCAAATTGGATTTTTCCCCAGGTTCGACCTTGGTCTACAAAAATCCCAAATATCCGTATGATTCAGCGCTGGCTCGGAACATGAACGGACGTGTTTCTGTTTCTTCGCAGGTAAATTTCTTGCAGACGCCGGCACTGCGCGGCCACTCCTTTGAGAAAGCAGCTTCTTGTACATAACATCCCTTATCTACGCGAACGTTTCAAGTGTCAGCCTCGAAACTATGTCTCCACCATTAAACATAATGTTTCCAGTACTTCCTTGGGAACGAATTCACACCGGGTTTAATTTATTCAAACTGCTTCATCACAAAATAAAAATAATACAAGAAAGATGCAACTGCGGAAAGCATAAACATTAGCTTCACTTGAAACGTCAGAAGTTTGAGGCAATGCCAAAAGTTTAAATGACAAATCATCTTTCGAACAAATTATTACGGATTTGGCACTTCCTTGTCAGAGTGATCGGAGTGAAACAAATGTGAGACATCTTTCGATCGAAATTTAAAAGATTTTTTTTCAAGCGTACGTGACTTTTGAAGCATTGCCAATGAATTCGTTAGCAACAGTGAGATGGTAAACTTCATTTTCCCATGTCACAACAATTTACGTTAATTATCGAAAATATTATCTAAGGAACCTCAAGAGAAGGAAAACAAGCCACTATCTGTAGATTAATACGCGTGGTTAATTCGAAAACAATATGTTTTTTGAATATATCTAACGACAATGAGAAATACTGTAACATTACATTATTTATATATACAAATTAATTTATTTAAAATAACTATTTTAAAATTTTATTAAATATTAAACACAAATTATTCAATAGTTTTTTAATGAAATAAATAATTAGATAATAACATAAAAATATAATATATAGATGAATCAAATGTTGTTATAATTATTACAAATAAATATTATTCTTTCAATAAACATAATTATTTGTTAAAGGTTAATCATGAATCAAATGTTGTTATAATTGAATAAATATTATTCTTACAATAAACATAATTATTTGTTAAAGGTTAATCAAATAAATGCATTTTTTATATTTATGTTTTGCAAAAGAAATATTGTAATTATTGCTATAAGAAATGTTTGTGCGATAAGCGAGATAAAAACATTACAAGTTGTTAATCAAATGTCTAAAAATAGATAGATTCCCAGAATCAAATTCTAGTTTAATATTGTATAAATGTATTGATGATTCAATCCGTGAGCATCATTGTGTAAATACAATACAATAAAAATGGAAAACGTAAACATTGTACGATGATTTAATAAATTAAATGAAATATTTACAATCACGTAATATTACAAAAAAATATCTCAAATATTAAATGATATCCCAATTTTAATATTAATATTATTAAGCATAAATATGTGTATAGAAATATAATGGATAATTTAAGTACTGGTAAATAAATTTAGAATATTTAGAAGAATCGTATTAAAAATAATGATGTCTTAATGTTGGTGTAGGAAATGTGCATAGCCGGAAAACATTAGTTTGAATGAATAGATATTCTTGGAAGTGTTTACAATACTGCTATGGATATTTAGAAAAATGTATTTTAATCAATGATTTGTATACAGTTACTGTGATTAAAAGCTTTTAATATTGAAAAATAGATTATTTAACAGACAACATGATTACATTTACAAGAATATCTATTTTGTTTGTTTAGTTTTAGACGATTCTGGATGAGTAAGCTTGCTTGTATTACTATTAATTTTATGACCTAGCAGAATGTCCGATCCAATTGTATGGTAACTGAAGTATCGGAAAGCACATACTTTGCTTCGACCCAGTGCCCGTTTTCCATTAAATTACATACTTTTCTGTTCTGTTCGAACAAGTGCGCATCAACCTAAAATTATACTCGAAACGTGTGCGGCGTTATTTATTTGCGTTTAATGGAATTCCTTTAGCAGGAAGAATTAATATTTTAATACCGATTCATCATGAAACTACTGCACTCGGTATAACGAAGATGGGTTAATCTCACCATATGAGGTCATAATAATGGATTATCTATGTGTTCAGTGAGCGGCGCGAATGTGCTAATCAAACACTTTGAAATTGTAGGCGCTAGTAATAAATTAGGAAAGATGCTCATGGATGATGGAAGTGTTGGAATTTCTACAGTTCATGGATTCCATGCAAATATACACGTCCACATAAACCTTCGATGTATTTTATTGCATCGCTGTGGCATTTAGGAGAGGCATAATTCCCAACTTCAGTTGCATGCAAACTGCTTAAGCCATTGAGAAGGCTCGCGACCGACCATTCGACTTAAGTATATGCATTTACATTAATTTGGGTGCTGAAATGCACATGCACTTGCATGTTTCATTCACAAATATACTACTATATTCCAATAATGGCCATACATAATATCTATACTGAGGGGAAGAGAAAGGTTGATGGAGATGTTGCTAGCAATGCTACAGAAGATGTTCTTTTGTTTTACCATTCAACGCTGCGGTATCCTTTGGCACAACAGTGGAGACCTTTGAATTTGCCAACGATTGCGAATTCTGCGAAAGTTGTCTCTTTAGTGAACTGCATGTATCCATTACTTGAGTTATAAGTGTTTATAGAACAGTCGTCCTCGATGCAGAGGGCCGTTCTGGAAAGCACGAAAAGCAGGAATAATCTGGACACGATGTCACGGCACGCCATTGCAAATATTCGGAAGGAGTTCTTATGGAAATCACGAGCTGTTGTAGTTTATTAGCATCACAAACATAAGATAGAAATATACACACTACTAGCTGCAGGAGTCGGAATTTCTAGTGTCTCATAGCACGCTCAAATACGTAAGCCTCGCTCGAGTCTCGGTGCGTTGCGACTACTCCGCCTAGCACTCGCAGTCAAACTGAAGTGAATCTTGAAAGCACGGACCGCCTCTCCAACAGTATAGTTGTCTCGCTCTTGCACTCGCTCGCTCCCTACCTGTTGTTCGCGTGTCTTCGTGCTGCGCGTTTTGCCGAATTTCAGGAAATTTATTACCCAATTTAATGTTTATGTTCTATGAGTCAACTTTCCTAGTACTAACACCGACCCTTTGTTGTTCGTCCAACAAAACGACTAGATAAAACTTGACATGCAGCCAAAAAAGAAGCAGCGCGTATCTCAATTTGCACGAGCTCGACAGAGAGTCTAATTTATTATAATCCTGCAAGTATTTCTTGTTATTTGTAAACATTCGTTTTTTGCATATTTATATTCACATTTATTAGCATTTTAGCTACTATATAGACCGAGGACAATGGCCTTAAGTAACTCGGCACTAAATAAAGATTAATGCCATATTTTTGTTTGTTTGTATACATTCGTTTCAGTTCTTTTATTTCCATTTATTACCATTTCAGGTACTAAGAGCACGGAGAATCATTCACTACATAAAGTATCTTAAAGCACTTATGTAATATTTTATTTACCGTAATTTGTATGTGAAAACCTCTCCATTTCCAGAATTATTGTTAAAAACGATTCTTTTTTGTTTGTAAACATTTGTTTGTATTTCCATTCACTAAATTTTTTATATGAAACCGAACAAAATTTATTCTGTTGTTTTGTTGTTTATCGAAAAACAAATAGATATAATTGACAATTAGTCAAAAAGCACGAGTTCGCCAAAATCCTGATTTATTTTATGTTATTTATAAACATTTATTTTTGCACCTTTTCTATTCCTATTTTTAGTATTCTAATTACTGAATAAACCAATAATAATGTTCTTGCATGTCAATGCAGCTAAAATACTTATGTAATAACAATATTATTGAATTAAAACGATTTATAAATATTCATTTCCACATATTATTTAATTCTATTTGTTTATTTTTCAGTTATCGTTTAGACCAGGTGTCAGTAACTTTTTTAAAGCAGTCACTTAAGATATTACCAGTAAATAAATAATCTTTTTATTAGGGTAAAACCTTGCATAGGGTGGAGTCGTGGTATTGTGGGATACCTACCCACTAAAACTTTCCCCTTCTTTATCCTCGTCCGGTTCCGGTATTTTGGTAAATCTCTGCAATGCAGATTGTCTAGCATGCACCAGGAAGCACTACACTTCGTCGTTTGTTGGTCTTCACTACCAATTTCTTCCTCTTCTCTCATCATTCTACGCTCGTCATCTTCCTTAACGGAGAACATCCTAGAATAAATAAATAATATAGGGAGCCGCAAGTAGCATTAAGATCGCTATTTTTTACATGCAAAATGTAGTCACTGTTTCCACTATAGTCACTGCAATGGGAGCTATGAGAGAAAAAAAATCTCATCAAAAAATCATTCCGGATTATCGCTCTATGGCAATCTTTCAACAAATTTCGATAAATAATCAAAATATAATCAATATAATTTTGTAATATTTTTTATTTGGTTATGATAATATAAATAAATAATAAACGGTAAAATTTTATACAATCTGATTTCCTATTCTTCTCTATTTTTGAAAAAACTTAATTTATCCTGTAATAGAAAAACAAATGTAAGTCACGTAGAGAAGTTACATTTTATATAGTTAAATTACAAATTATTTATAATAAATTAAGTAATAGATTATACATTGTAAGAAACGATTAATTGTATTACTACGAATTAGTGATTATTTATTATATATTATATTAATAGCACGATTATATATATATTCCCAATATGCTTATATTCCAAGAAAAGTAAATAATATATTTATATTAGTAATTGAACTTTAAATAATCCTTTCATAAATTTAATTTTATAATTTAAAAAACAAAAAAATCATTACTAATGTGAATTATTTTTCTTAATAATAAACAATACTTTCTATCAAATAAAAATCTTATATAAATTGGCTTGCATTTGGAAAAGAAGCTATGCTTTTATTGAGTAATAAAAATATAATTAAAAATGCAGTAAACTCTGTTACTGTGCATATTTTTTTTGTAAGATAACTGGAGATAAAAGTCAAGATAATGTAAGTTATTAAGTTAAAATAATAATTAGTTAATTCAACAGTTGGTAATTCACTTCTATAAAGATCATATCTTTTTGGCACGATCTGCTATATTTTCTGCATGTAATAAAAGTACATATAAAAGATAATTGTATCAAATTTTGTACATGATCTAGAAATAAATTTGATTTTCACTACAATATTTTTTTTACTTATAGTAATAAAAAGATTATTCTTAAATTTGGCACTTATTTTATAAAAAAAGTTTATAATAATTATTATTAGATTTTAATAAATATATCATAACATTTAAATTTTCAGTAATGCAATCATTTCGTCTCATGAGTAATTTTGAATAAGTAAAAATGAAATGAATTGTATACATAAAAAGGTCAACAGAAACTCTTAGTTATGTCTGATTTAAATAAAAATATGTCATTAAAGAAATAGATTTCTTTCTTATTTCACTTTCTACAGTTTCAAATTTATTACAGGTAAATGGATAAAACGAAAAACACAAATACAACCCTTTCATATAGTTGTTTGTAACATCTGCAATATCCATATGCATGAGAGTTCTAAGGAACGAAGTTTTACCCACGCAATTGTAAAGGAGTTCACTATACATTTCCGAAATTAAATTGCCTCGTATGTCTGTCTGACATATTTTTATTCAATTGAAGCCATGTCAATTCGACGAATACAAAAAGTAACTGGAAAAATAAAAACAATATAAATTTATTTTCCTATTATAGCTATAAAATTTAACTATCAACATATTTATTTGCAATAAATCTAAAAATAAATAATTTTACTGCAGTATTTCTCAGACAGCAC
Source organism: Nicrophorus vespilloides (assembly GCF_001412225.1). Classification (NCBI taxonomy): domain Eukaryota; kingdom Metazoa; phylum Arthropoda; class Insecta; order Coleoptera; family Silphidae; genus Nicrophorus; species Nicrophorus vespilloides. Next base: position 283,884 of record NW_017098951.1, read on the forward strand.
GAAAATAGATGCTGGACCACAAATATCTTGATACTGCCTGACAACTGATTATTATTCACACAAACACATGAGATTCTAGGCTTTGATAATCGTAGACAAAATAAAAATGAGAAGAAACAACCCCGAAATCTAGATTTTCTCTAACTGATAAGATTTTTTTTGACAACGTAAGTAATAATCCCCTTTTCCGTTGGGGTGTTCCGAATTCTAGGTAGTTTTTTTGTGTACGTGGAATAATCACATTGCAATATTTTGTTGCATACATCAAACTTTAGATTTACATTACAATTATATTATTTTAAGAAGTAAACATATGTATATAAAGTGCTTAGATCATCCGCATATTTTATTGTGTAAGAAATATTATAAAGTGTTTTATGGTTATAAAAATACAAATAAATGTAAAATTCCCAGTTCTTGTTTGCAACAAAAGCAACGTTTTAATTACCAAAGTAACTGTAAATATATATTTTTATATATATTTCTTCTTATTATTATGAGACATAACGACACCGTGACTCAGACGTGTTAACAACACAAATTTAAGTCATTAATTATGTAATTGTTTATAATTACAAAGAGAAAAACACAACTAGAAGTAGTATAATGATATTAACGCAAAGAAAACCTTTTCGAAGTGAATGAATCATCGAAACTTACATATTCTTTGAAGGTTGTATCATTTGAATGTACGCAATCTAAACGCAAGGCTTAAACAAAGATTATCGAATAGGATATGTGGAAACGCGGTTTAAATTGTAGTAAAATAAAGATTTTTAGATTTATTATTCTTCCAATTAAAATCTCTTATAGTTAATATTGTCACTTTCTAAATATTAGACTATTCGAATGCAGTTAAAGTTATTTGAAACTTTACTAATGTTAGTGCTAAAATAATTTTTAATATTAATCGAAATTGGTATTTACTCTTTTAGCCATTGAAATCTTATCGAGGTAAATTATTGATGCGTTTTCTCAGTATCTAATTGAAAATTTACTAATATAATTACTAAAATGTTTTTCATATTAATCGAAATTGGTATTTACCCATTGCATCCCTAGTATTGTAATGTTATCGAGGTAAATTATTGATACGTTGATTCCGTATATTGCTGTTTACCAGTCTCGCATTTCCGTATTTAATATTCATGTGGTAAAATGGCGTGCAGATCAGGAATTACTAATCACCTGCGTCGCGATATTTTATTCAATGATCGAATGGGAGAATCGAAAATTATTGCCGTAATCGTTGCGGCTTCTGCATGTTTATATAAGAATAAAAAATAAAAAGAAAACACGAAGATTTTTTTTGCGGTGGGCGTAGTTCGTAATTCCCCATCAGAATTGAATGCACTACGTGTGTTATTAAAAGTTTCCCAAAGACACGTAATTATCTATAACCCAACCTATTGCAAATATCATTTCCGATTAACGAAGAACTACAAATAAAGTGGAACAATACCTCACATAGTACGGCTTTGATTAGTCCGTATTTACTATTGTACGATTTGAAAATTTCAAAACACATTAATTGAGCAAAAAAAAATATTAATTTTGTCATTTTTCGGTTTCTTTTGTATGTATTTCCACAATTAGTCCGGTTTCAAATAGTCCGGCATATTTTTGGAACCGAACTACGAGGAATTGCTTAAGAATAAAAATAAAAATAATAGAAAGAAAGTTTTGTTTCAATTTGATTGAGATTCGTGTATGCTGGATGATGGATTATGGGAACAGGAAGTTTTTATTTTTCAGATAATCGTTGATTAGATCCTTGATGATTGGAGATACTGCCTCGGATATTTCTTCCTTGTAATCGTTTATAATGGATCCGACGTACGCATCCAGCGTTTTCACCAAGCCCTGACTGTATTCCTCGTCGTCCATGAAGCCGGTTAAATTAAACTGAAACCCAATAAAAAGAAAACAGAACTCAATCAATCCATCTTATTATACACTATTGCACTGTAGCAACCGATGTAAATTACCGACTAATTGGATTCCGACTTCTCGGTATTACTATTCTGTTTACGTAACGCGAACGTCGCGTCTGCTAATTGTTATTTTTTTTCTGTACATTAAGAAGGAAGCCACACGCGTCGAAAGGACCGCGTGTTTTTCTTAATCTGATTAGCCTACTGTACTGTTGACCCAGCGCAGGATCTGTTTCATGAATTATGTAATCCCGAAGCCAAACAAACGCAACGAAATGTAAATGCATCGTCGCAGTGTGCCCTTCTTAAAATAACCTCAACAATTGCAAGCATTCAACCGACAACTAAACTTTATTAAAACTTTAACGAAGTTAGAAATTCCAGGAACGGTCATTCTCGAGAGAAGGAACGTTTCATTATTATTGAAGTACTCATTGTTCGGTCATCGATACAAACGTTTTTCAAAGCATTGACACACTTCATCCTCTCTTATGTTTTTTTTCCCCTGTTCATTCTTCTTTTATTGTGCTGATGCCCCGTCGCGATCTTCACACTCTTGTTCGAGCGAAATAATCGGTTGAAACATGTTTCAGGTAAGCAGAATCTAGGCAAAAATTGCCACCTTTCTGAAAGACGATAATAACTGTACCATAATAACTTTCCCATGTTTGCTTTTATTACCGTTAACGATTTCAATTACAGACAGCAATTCATGATTACACTTCAATTACATTCGATATAATGTGATTCAGGAAACGTTCAGTCGTTACCTTTTTCAACTGAATTTCGTCTTAATATCACAGCAGTTATTTTCTTTTTTTTTTTAAGTTGGAGGAAGTGCCATAAGAATATATATCTTCTTTTCAGGGGAACAGTGAAGACGTCAGCTGCCTTCCCAAAATTTATGACGTAAGCTAACAATCCTTCTGAGAAAACACAGGTCTGCAATATAAAGGATATTTATTTCTCTTTTAAATTTAATTTAGATACAGCAATACTTCGCATAGTCTGGGTAATCGGTGGCAATCGAAATCATGACAATCAAAATCCCGGCTGTACCTTTTATTATTAAAAATTTTACAATAACATTTTTAAATTAATTTTATAACTTGAAAATGAAAAAATATTTTTATTAAAAAAGCAAATTAATATTTTTTTGGTTTATATTTATGTTATGTTTTGTATTATTAATTATTTATATTATTATAAATGTCATATAATCAAGTGATAGAATAAATTACATCTAGCGTTAAGTTAAGAATAAAAGATAATAAATCAAAATATTGTGCATCTTGAAAATGTCTTTAATTTACTTATGATTACACAATAAATAAAAATATTTGTTTAATTTCGTACCTTTTGTTCAATTGTGATTATGTTAATTACGATTAGATGCGCACATGTTCATTATATAATATTACGCATTTATAGTTCTATCTGAATCTCCTTATATTTGCTGCCCACATATTTTATATTAGAATTATGAATTATTTATAAGGACAAGTATTTTTTATGGAATAGATATTTTATCATATGATAAATGTATTATAAATACAGGCATTACTGGATTAACGAATAGAATGAGTTCAACAAAATTTGTCAGAATGTTTTATTTTGAACAAAATAAAATTTTATTATTTTTTTAAAAATATGAATCTAAAGTTGATTTTTAAATCAGGATCACTTTGACTATGTTTTTTTTTAATCTTTGGTGGTTAAATTTAATTTCGTATTTATTTTCTTTGTCTTCATTCGTATTCTAAACCTTCCATTGAAAAGTCATCTTCTGCATTCAATAAATTTCTAACATCCTCTTCATCGTTCTTTTCGGAACTTATTGATTGAGCCATCTGTATAACTTAATTTCTAATTTCTTGAATTCATTCTCTTCTTCTACACAATAAATAATTGTTCGAGGTTCTATAACCTTGTACAGCGGAACTTCGCTTAACGAATACCTCACATAACGAGCATTTTGATTAACGAGCAAAATAAATTCAAAGAAAAATGACGCATAACGAGTGACGAGGAGAATATAAGTCTCGGATTTTGCGCTACATCATTTTCAAAACATGTGTGTACATATTTTTTTGACATCTTTGTTTATAGCAAACTATACTTTGCAAATATAATTTATGTTTGCTGTAAAAGCACAACAAAATTGTATTGTGTCCAATCATTATTATAATATATAAACAAATATCAAAATTATAAAGAGAGAATGGAGTCAGGCGTAAACTCTCTTCAACGTATGTGAATGGGAAAACAGTTCCTGGTGTTAGTAGTCGTTCTAATTGCATCTTAGTGTTGTTTGTATTCACAAATATTTCCAAACTTGTGTTCGGACATGTTATTTGTAATTTTTAATAACACTTGCATGTATCCGAATAAAAAGCCAAAACCAAACCAAAATCATTAAAACTCGAATTATCGTATTTTATATTAGTTTAAATGGAGAAAATTCACTATAGTAAAAATCCAGAAATTTTGGAACGGATTTATGCTCTTTATGCGAGGTTCCACTGTATATGACAGCTGAAATATCGATACAACCAAGCGATCGATAACAAGCTTAATAACTATTAATGGAAATGAAACGTATTGATTGAAACTTATTCAAAAATAATTCTTTAATGTAATCGTTTATGAATAATTCAATAATAATTCTTAAATGTAATCGTTTATAAATATTTCTGTCACAATTATTCGAGAAATGTATTGATTATTTTGTTGTACACAGGCTAGAAAGTGGTAAAATATGCTCCAAATAGCAGCAATGAAATATTTTATTATCTTGGCAAACGTGTAATTTAAAATGAAAGTACTAGAGGCATAAATCAAGTTGGATACAAAACTTTATATTTAGATATAAAAAAATATCTCTTAAATAGAATAATTCAATCAATTAACTTGGATTGCAACTAGATAAAAATAGTTAAGAATCTCTGATAGATGTTACATAAAAACTCGTAAGAAAATACAATCTTATTACTTTGTAAGTCTTTGGTAAACCTATTTTTACAAATGAAGAACAATACATATTTATAAAAAAACAAGGTATAATGATAAATGTAATGAAGAAATTATTCGAATATAATAAAAAGTAAGTATAGAAATAAAATAATACAGTTCAGTGTATAATGGAAATGAAGTTGCTGACATTTATTGTAACTAAAGAAAATTTTAATAGAATTTAAAATACCAAGTATAGAAAGTATGTATATAGAATGGTTTATTTACTGCATTTACTGTTGATTCAAGATTTAGAAAATAAATGAATTGCATAATACGATTCAGAGAATAAATAACAATTCGATTTAAAAACAAATTAATGTAAGCAACATTCAGTACGCATTTCTAAATAAGGTATTAAAAAGACAATCTGATGCATCTATATATAGAGAACTAATGTGCTTGTTGCATTTAACTGGAATAAAGAAATCTAATTTAAACTTATTGGTTACTTATGAATTCAATATTAATATAGAGATATTCATTATGAAATATCTATTAATAAATATTTTACAAGTTTCATGTCAGTACTGTAATATTGAATTTCGGTTTTAAATTATTATTTTGAAACGACTTTATATTGGTATTAATGCGTGATATTATAACTGTAACCGTTTATTGCAGAAGCAATATTGGAATTACAATTGCAATTTAACTCTACTTAAAATAGATACTTTAATTGAGCTTTCGTTTCGCACTCTTAGCAGAAAGAATTTTCGTCAGTATGATAAAATTAAAGATCCAATAACACAAGTATGTTATAATGACTTATAATGCTACATTATTTTACAAACAAATATAATCAAATAAAATACTAATGATTATTAGTTATTATCATTATTGATACTGCTATATTTATACTTTTCTTTATTGTTTATTTTTTAATGCAATGAAATACTTTGTAGTTATGTGACAAAATAGAAAGAGAAAGCTTCTTCTTATATACCTCTCTCCGAGCTTCAGAAATAATCTTATTATGCTTTGAAGGTCCGCAACTAAACATACAGCATATACAATAAGTAGTTAGACTGTAGGCTTAATATAATAAGTTGACTAATTCTACAGATTACAAATTGCAAGATTTTTGTGTACTGGCACATTTATGTCACTATTGAAGTTAAGGTATAAAGAGACGTGAAACAGACCTAAATACATGTTTATACTTTAGTCTGCTCTTTATATTGGATACAAAAACTATTTGTTTTGCAATTGGAAACACAAAGTGAGTACATAACTTAATTCAAGTAATACTTGTCACTTCTGTATAAGTTTTTTTTTATGTTGTAAAAAAAATTGTTTAGCAGACTTTATCACAAATTACCACATATTTTTTAATTGAAAATTGATGAAATTTAATAACAATTTATAGGCAACTTAATTTTAATGTGTTTTCAAAGAATTCCAAATATTTTTTAATTTTATTTTAACTATGTTCATGTAACAAAAGGTTAAGATAAACTTAAACAATAAAATACAACTGAAACTTCTCATTCATCTATTTACTATTTTATTTGTTTCCATCATGACCCGGGTTCAGTACGTTCTTTGGAACGTACCCGTACGATATAATTTTTATTAAAAAAATGCAACGAAAAATAATGTTATCATTTATAAATAATTTATTTAGACGTGTTTTTTTTCAATCGCTTGCACAAATTTGAAACCAGTTCTACAAAAGTTTACAACGTCATTGGTTTTAATGATTTTACTAAATATACAGAAATTATTATTGCAGAATTTCATAGAAATAAACGTTTTATGGATAAAACATATTCCTAATTTTTAAATGAAAGCATTATGCAACCAAACATACTCTAATTGTAATTTTCTCGAAATTAATTTGCATTTTTGAACAAATATGTCGTTAATAATAATAACAATATTTATTGTAACAAGTTTTCCATTAATTATTTAAGTTTTCCGAGTAATCAAGTATTTTATAGTGTTGTATATTTAAATAATTACGTTGTTTATTTCAACGTGTAGAATTAATGTAAATTATTTTAATTTATGTTTTTGTTTTGTTTTGTTTTTGTATTTGTATTTGTAGAATGAAATAATAAATACTAATATAAATATAAATGTTTAGAAGGAATTTTTAAGATTTCATCAAATCACTAATCATGTGTTAATGTGAATTTAAAGATAATTAATTGATAATATTAATTTTTATTGGCAATTACCGAATATATAATATTTTGCTAACTGATTCTAAACTTATAATATTCATCTACAAATCTACTTAGCCTATGCTACACTGATACAATTTTGCAGTAATGGTATACAGCAAAAGGTATTTGAGTACATACTTTTTTCTTGGTTTTTTACTCTTATAAATTTTACTTTTTGATTAGTAATTTAAAAGAAAAGACAGACCTTCAGGCGTCGCTAGAAATGAAAAGACACGCTGTAATTGTTGCTTTAAAAGCAATATCTTGATTTCTTAGCCGCTATAAAGTTCGTAAGGAGTAGTAGAACAAAGATGGCTCTGATAGAACAAGAACGCCAGATTCAACAAACCATTGATCATGATCTCACAAAATCAATGTGGTCACTTGCAAAAGAACTCCTAATTCTTCGGACCTCAAGTCCTTGGAATATTGCGTATGAAGCGTTGTTGAGTTAAAGCAATATCTGTTATGAATCAACATCATTTAAATGAAGAAAAATAATGTTTCAGAAATAAAGTTAATTTCTTTTGTTAAGAATTTGTTATATTTTGGCGAGCATAAATCTGTCCTGAAATACCTTACGCACATTTTTCCTATTGAGTATTTTAGTTATACAACCCAATTACTCTGTATTTAAATTTCTTTATATTTTATTTTTTTTTAAATGTTCTTATTTAACTATAGCATTAATATAGATTTTTGCCAAAGTACTAAGCAGTGGAACGTCGGTCCTCGGACGTCTCAATCCTTTTTTTCTTCTTTATTTTCTAAATGCGGCCATCTAGCGGCTGCGTCTCACATCATTTACAAAAAATAATTCAAAATTTCTTAGTTTTCGAATACAATTTTGTTTCCTCACCAGGAAAATCACGCGCATGAGATATATGATTGTTTTCTCTACCAAACAACCTACTAAATTCTTACCTCACCTTCCACTTGTACAATTAACTCACATTTTAATTCATAATTTTATGATTGTTGCAATAAATATTTTCATTGTTATTTGTATACTATTCATCTGAGCTTAGAGAATGGATTTTGTTATTTACATTAATTATCATGGGAAAAATTGTTTTGGTTTTCGAATAATTTCATTTTTTTAAACATTATTCATGAACAAATTGAGTTCGAAAACCGAGGTTCCATTGCATTATTAAAATTTTAAAAGTTTTTAATTCATACCTGAGCGGAACCAATAGTTAATGCCAATTTCAAGTCCAATAAGCTAATCTGTTTCGAAAAAGATATTTTCACATATCCCTCAATTTCAGCATTTGCCAATTTTGCACTGTAATAGAATCACAAATATAAAATGTGAAATTACTGAAATATAGATATTTACCTGGCCTTTCCTTTACCAAAAATTGGTACGAACTGAAAAAGTTTTCCGGTTCCTTCATATTCAGTTCTGGCATCTATTTCCGGAAATAATATGGTAAAATTTAGTTCTAATTCAGCAATATCCAAATTCAAGAAAGTTGCTATAAAATCTGGAATACCGGACACGACAATATTGGATGCAGAAGCATTAGTCCTAAAAAAAATACAGTAATATTTTGTAGTATTTTCATTAATATTATGGAAATGTGTTAAATTATCTGCATGGTTTATTAAATTTTCGATTAATATTAGGTAGATAAAATTGAGCTGTTAATAAAAATAATTCTCACGTAAGAATGTTTTCCAGTTTCAAATTAACATCGGTATAATTCAGTTGGTATGGATCAAAAGATGGTAATCCAATTGCTGGATTTCCGTCCCTCAAAGTTTTCTTCAAGTCTTCTAGAGTTTCATTAATTTCATTCTCAAAAATTCTCGAATGGAATAGCTCAATGAACTCATCTAAATAAGTTGATAAAAAAACAACAGGTGATACTTTCATTTTTTTTTGTTCGATAAGATTACCTTGGAGATTGTTGCTTGCGTAAGCGTTAGATGCAAGCAGGATGGACAATAGAACAGGGAACATTGTATATCCGATCGGCATCCGTTCAAACCACTTACGACCCAATTTTCTAATTGTAGATACACTTTTTTCTTTCGTTATCGTTATTATACGATTTTTAATGTAATCTCACAGATTTTCAATTATCGGGACCACAAATTATTGCATTTTGAAATGCCCCCCACGTGTTCACTCTCGAACAATTATTTATAAATGCACTCGAAGATAAGTGTTTCATGCAAATAGCTCGAATGCACATTACAGGTAACGTGACTCTCGATACATTCATTTCGTAATCCACTTTAAAGAACACGATGAAAGGATATATAACGATTTATCCGAGGAAATCGACAATTCAAATGGAAATTTAATTATTGTAGCCGGATAGTCATTAAATCTTAATTTTCAGAAATCCTCATCATAAATTAAACCAATTCAAAATATAATAGATAATTAGAGCCTTACAAAAAAAGACATATTTTTTGAACAATTTGAAACTTTGATCATCCACGTGATATTGAAAGAGAAACTTATTATTTCACTATTTATAAATGATCAAAACAACTTTATTTAGATTTTGCGATAGTAATATTTTCGACTAATAAAAACACCTGATAGATTAGGATATAAATTGGTGCAGGTGGTGTTAATGATTAAATATTGCGATTATCTACTACAACTAGAAGTAAAAAAAATATGTCGTGTAATTTTATTCACAATCTGTTCATCAATGTGAACAATAAGTAAATTTAAGACAGTAGGTAGGTAATCTTTCCCGGTGGATAGTTACCATTATGATATTTTTTTTTATATTTATTTTATTTACTAAGAAATAATGGAGAAGAACAAGACTGTCGACAAGGAACACTATCTTGCCCAACTTCATCGCGTAAACGAAAATTTCAGCAACGAAATGTGTGTGGTCATATCATCTTCTTCACTAAAATGCTTATCCAAAAACTACAAACATCGTCAAGGAGGCTCTGAATCACCTTGGTTCTACCGCAGATTATACTCTCCGCACCTTCGGATTATCAAATTTTACGCTCCAAGTATATCCAAATGAGGGGCGTTACTTTCCTCAACGACGAAGACTGAAAATTGATTAAAATTAATGTATTAGAAAAATTGAAGCCGATAGGTTTGTATGGCAAGAAAAAGACTTGCGAATGCATATATACTTTATCTAACGAAACATAAAATTGCGGGAAAAAATAAATACAAAAAACGCGGGAACTTATTACACAACCCAATATATATATAGAAATCAATCTTTGAATGTTTTTCGATTATATTATATTCGCGAATCCTTTATTTTTCATCGTCTCCAGATAAACCTATAAAAAAAATATTGACAACATATTACAGTTGTTAAAGAAATATGATTTGAAAAGTTAATTTTGAATTCGTTTCCCACTACTCTAAAAATAGTATCTAAGAAGTTCATTAACATGCAACTGGCCGTAAACTTTTCGTGTTCTTTCATTTATTTTCAATTTACCAAAACGGCTTTACCAGCAAATATATTGAAATATTTTTAATATTTTATGACTTAGTCTGTATCTGATTTATTTAAGTACTAAAATAACCGCTTAGTATAAGCTTTAGTAAATTATTAAATGAGATTAAATTATACTCAATCAAATAAAATATATTTATATTCATAGGGCTTTAATCTTGATACCTTTATTGCTTTATTTAAAGATATTTTATCATCCAATAATATTTACATTCACCGGTGATACATCAAATATTACAACATATAATTTATTTTAGATTTTATATAATTTTATGATTTTGATGTTAATGTGTTTATGTTGCAATTAAATTGTTGATAATGTTAATGTTGCTTAACGAGCAAAATAATTTGTAAAAAAGTCTCGCTAAATGAGCGACGTATTTCCAAACTTGTATTCGGACATGTTATTTGCGATTTTCTTTTGTGAAAAATTTAATAACAACAATAAATATGGAAAGAAAAATCATTAAAAAGCGATATTAAGTTATACTTTCTTTTTCGACGCATTATCGGATTTTACATTAGTTTATATGAGAAAATATATTTCACTATATGAATATTTCATTATAAGAGTAAAAGTCCGATAATTCTGGAACGGATTATGCTGGTTAAGCGAGGTTCGACTGTATTATGTTTATAGCAAAATAACAAAGTCATGTGATATAGATTTAATCTAAAATATATAAGCGGAGACCGATATTTCGTGAATATTTATATACAATCCTGGAATTTCATAGGAATTTTCATTATAATATTAAAACTTTTATATTAACTTTTAAACTATTTTACTTCACGATACATTGGGAAAGGAGAATTTGTTTGTGGCACACCAAAAAAAATCCCAACTAAATTAAATGGTCTAAATATTCTGATCCATCAAATTCATTCCGGGGCAAAAGGTGACAGCTGTTACCTATTAAAAAATTACCCATTAAAATTTTAGTATAACGCAGTTATAATGATATTTCAAATATGTTAAAAAACAGAAAATCAAATATACCAAGACTTTTTGACGATTATTTGCATATGGCACATGGTCCGCGGGTAGGCCATGCCTGCGCTAAACAATAAGCTAAATAAATTGAGCCTTTTAACGCTGCCTGAAAATGTTGACTGTCCTCCATAAGGAGAGAGCAGGTGTCGAGGAATGTAGTAATATCATATCGTCAAAGTGCGGGTCTCAGTAGCAGATAATCAGGCTTATTTCATCTATAGCTGTAGGCTAATTAAACTATTTATTCATTTATTTGTATTTTAACTGCTTGTTGGTCTTTGTTTATTATTAATTTTAACATTTAGCTATTGATTGATTTATTTAAATTCATGTATATGACTTTATTTATTTATTTCAATATATACATTTTATATTCTTATTCACTTCAATATGTGCCCATAATTAACGGGTTTTTATATATAAATATCCCTTTATTTATTAATTGTATGAACTTGTTGATTTTCCTAAAACAGACTCATGTAAAAATTATGAAACAAAAGCGGTCGATTTTGATAAAATATTTTTTAATCTAATCATTATTTTACCGGAACTAACCTTTCCTAATTGAAGGTTATTTTTTTGTAGATTACAAAAGTAATATAATTGCATAAATTACTCTACTTAAGTATTCTTCAATGTTATGTTATGTTCACTTTAACGATATAATTTCTGAATTGCTCGATATAATTCATTAATTATAAGTACTTTGTAAAAATACATTGCTATTGTTGGATACAGATACAAATTTAATTAAAAATGGAACATGCAAGGTGAACTAGAAAAAAATATCTTATCAAGAATCTTGTAATGAAAGACGATAAATTTGATGGTATAAATAAGAGTTTGTGACCAATTGAAGTCACATTTGAAATTAGTTTTCAAGTGAAACATACACACGATGCGCGCTTTCGCACTGATCTTGGCTGTTGCTCTTGTGCAAGGCACAATTGCAAGCACTAACCACAACTTGTTCAAAGGTATATTCTCTAATAATCTGTGAAATTCCCAAATAATAATTCGTGATTGTTTAGGATTAATCAACAATGTTGAACCTCGTGGTTTGGAACAAACTATCAACAATACTTTGGAATGCATCAAAAAAACCCTGATTGAAGGTGATGAAGAAATTGGAATCACAAAATTTGTGCCATTGATTGTTGAAGAAGCAACTTTTGATTTGGGTGATTTGGGACTTGAAAATATTAAGTTAGTGTTCAAATTAAATTTCCATCTTTAAAGAGTTTATTAACATATATATTTTTAATTTTAGCGGAATCGTCAACTTGAAAGATTTGACAGTCTATGGAATTCCAAACTGGTTGGTCAGCCACTTGAAGGTCGCCATCACCATCATCCCAATTGGAGCCAAAATCGAAGTCAACATGGAATGGCCACAACTTGACTTGGTCGGAAAGTACGATGTTGACTCCACAATCTTGGGACATGAAATTAAGGGAGCCGGAAAGATCGTTGCTTCTGCTACCCAGTTTTCTTTCCAATTGAAACTTCATGCTACCTTGAAAGGCAAACAAATTAGCTTGAAGACATTCAATTTGAGACCAGCCATTGAAGCTGCTGCTGTAAGTTTTCAATTTAAATTATTTGTATTTTCGAATTTTAACTATAAATGTTCACCAGCTTGAAATGGACCAACTGTCTGTCGATGGTGAGGAAAAAAGCGAAATTATCAAGGAAGGTGCTAGCAACTTGCCAAATTTCATCAAAGAGAACCTTGATGAAATCGAAAAGAAGCTCGGTGAAACTGTTATTGAGTTCGTCAATGGACTAGGAGCTGGCGAAGAAGGAGGAGAAGGTGGTGAACAAGAACCAAGCGTAATTCAGAAACTTATGGAAAAATGCATGAAATAAATATTCTATATTGGAATTGTTATCAAATAAATAAATTTTATAAATTCAAAAACAACATGGTTTTCTTACTCCAAAAACATAATTTTCCTGTAAAGAATCAATCAATCATCTTAATCAATCTATGCGAAATCATTTTAAATCTTATCATATACTGGATTATACAATTTTGATGTATATATACAGATGCAAGATGAATTCCATTTAAAAATAATTTTAAAATGTTTTTTGAAGCTACTTTAATAATTGCCACATTTGGAGCGGTTCTATCATCACCAACAGGTAAAATTGTAGTAAATAACAGATTTGTACTATTTCCAGTTTTATTTCAGTTGTCTTTAGAAATACCAATATCTTTAGTTTCGAAGATGATATGAACAAAACATTGGAATGCGTTAAGGAAATAATGAAAACTGGGGACGAGAATATTCCATTGCCAACTTTTCAACCATTGGTTATAGATGAAATTAGTGTGAAGTTGCAGGATTTAGGCATTCAAAATGGAAGGTATTTCAATTAATTTCTTATTTTTTTTTTGTTATTTACTACTAATACATAATTTCATAGTGGTGGATACACTTTGAAGAAATTAACTATCGGCGGTATTCCAAATTGGGAGACTACAAAATTAGAGATGGTGATAACAGTTTTTCCACTTGGTACAAAAGTTGATCTCACAATGAGATGGTCGGCTTTTGACTTCGAGACTGAATACATCTCAAATTCGACGGTTCTCGGTCACACTGTTACAGGTTCTGGAATAGCGAAGGGTTCGGTAATTGCATTCGGAATTGACGTTTACTTCTACGTAATATTAAATGGGGATGGAACAATTTCCTTAGATAGTTTCAGCGTCAGACCTTACGTTAGAGATATTGAGGTAAGGCAGAATTATTTACAGTAATAAGGAAAACAAAAAAATCAATTTTAGCTTCACATCGATGGTATGTACATAGATGGCGTTGAAAGCAGCAGAATTGTGGAAGAAGGAATATCGCATGTGCCACAGCTCATCGAAGATAATATTGATGAAATTGATGAATGGATCAGTGCGGTAGTCATGGATTCAATGACAAATCCGAATTCAGAAATCGAAACTAAAGAAATTATCGAGAAATTGATTTTAATGTGTCAACCTTAATTATAGTTTTTGACATTAAAATTGTACTCATATTAGGAATGTTTTCTTCTTCTTTTATTAAATCTCCTCTCCTTTCACATGTCAAGCACAATTTCACATTACTACAAAATTACTACATAGTGCACAAATTTACTTAAAAAATACGAACCTCTTCCTCAGTTTAGGTATTTAACAAATACCTAGGTACCCAACTATCCTTAATGTATCTAATTTAATTACTTTCAAAGATTCTTACTGACAATCAGAAGAAAAATTTCAACCAGAATAAATGTTCTGTACAATATTTGTAAAAGTATTTGTTTTCAAAAGTATATTTTTATTCTACATTATTGTGATATCGGACAAGTATTTTAAAGATTACGGCAACTTTATCATTTTTCTTATGACTCAATGCTTTTTCAAGGTTTTTAAAAGATTTAATGCATTCAAGTCTTCATAACAATATCATTTTTTCCTTACTTTCTAGTCTTCAATTGTGAATTTATATTTAACAAAATTATTTCCAGAGTTATTCAGTTAATATCTTGTAAATGTGCAATATTATGAGAAAACACAAAATATTACAATCACAAATTTGTGTAGAATACGAAAATGTATGTGAATACAAAAAATAATATTAATAATAATTAAGCAGTGAATTAATACAATGAGCTATAAATAAATAACTATAATAAATAATTTAGTCAATTTTGCTATTAATATTAATAGCAACATTTGCGCGTGTTACCCTGAATGATAAAAGAAAAGGATAATGTTTTTGATTGTGACAATCCATTGTGTTGTCTGAAAAGTTTCTTTCACATAACTTAAACATTCCATACTCTTAGATTCATTTCATTTTTTTCCTGTGAACAGTTAAAGTTCTTGCCGTTAAGGGAATATTTCTTAGTGTGAATATGGCAGGTGATATAATACATTTCATATTCAAGACAATATAAAATTGATGTACAGTTGAATTATCTAAATATCTTTAATAATTAGAAAAACACATAGTCTTAAACATTTTAAAATAAAAAATAATATTTATATTATTTATTAAAAATCTTTAAAAAATTCAAATAAAAATTTAAAATTTAAATAAATTTTAATAAAAATTTCTTTATATATAAATTATTGTTTTTTCTACAGTTTATTTTTTATGTATTTACTTCCTCGTAACCGAGATATTGGCGGAACAATAATACCTCGAGGTGCTGTTGTATTAAATTATAATAAACATAAATTAACATATTTAATAAATACCTGAATTATTATTATTAATACTAAAGGATTTTTTTAGAAGATAACTTGTCTTTGATCATGATGTTTTACACATCGTTTGATATACTTTTATAAGATGGGGACGTGATTTGATAGAGGCGTTCAAATTAATTATTTTTTTACCATTGTGTATGTATTTAAATGTACACAATAAATTATAATTTTTTTTATCATATGTGATTTATTAAACAATGATTTATCGATTAAATAAAACTAAATTGAATTATATTGATTGCATATTTATCTGCTTTTATATGTTATTAATATATTACATTTTTTTTTGTAACGAAAATAACAAAGATAAATAAGTTTTTACAACGTAATTTAAATGATCATAAACCTAACTTGCGTTTAAAAATTTATATTTTTTAAAAAATATGAATATACTAGCGTTAATAAATCTAACACGAGTACATAAATGTTTATGAATAATAAAAGTAAATATTATGGAAAGTGATAAAGAAATGACGTAAATTATGCAAAATACCTTGGGAAAACCCTACTTATTTGTTTGGTTATTTGTTTAATCTTAATTATATTATTTTAATGAAAAAATATTACTAAACTGTTAATTTATAATAATATTTTTATTGCAAAAAAATAACATTTACATCTAATAACAATAATAATATAACAAAAAAAAATTAATTGCTGCAAAGGTGACTATAGGTCTTTCTACTCTTATTATAATATTAAATAAAAAAATATTATGTTATAATTTTACCCTAGGATATAATATATACAAATATCACGTAAAAATGTGATATAAGACTTGTTCATCGTCTGGTTCTGTAAGCATATTGTGTAATAAAATGATTTTTTTTAAATTTTTGTGGATATTATTATACGTTGACATTTTTAATTTAAAAGAAAGCAGTGCATAATTATTTAAATATGTTCAAACATTATCAGCTGGAGAAATTGTTTACAATTATAAATGTGCGGCTACTGTGGTTTTGTAATGAGTCACCTCATAACATGACCTTCTAAAATTGAGAGGCAACTACGCAGGAACAGAAATGAAGAACTTAACACTTTCTATCGGAGTGCAGTCTGCATTTAAACTCGCTAACATAAAGAAATTAAAAAACGTTCTACGCATCAGTGAAAAATCATGCAAAATCTAATAGATATGCACTGAATAAATAAGATAATATTGAATGTAAACACATTTCTTATTGTGTTTATTTTATCTTAAAACGATGAATTTATTTTAGAAAAATGAGATATCTAATCTAGATTCTTTTATGTTATGATTTTCACTATAAAAGCGCAGTGGTTCAGTTAATTACTCAGTACACAACAATGAAATACTTCGTCTTGGTTGTCCTTGCAATTGCCCAATGTGGCTTTGCCTACGAGAAAGGTTTCCAATCCTTGTTGGGTAAGTTATTTATATAAACTCTGAATACTCAATTTTGCTAAATTCGTATTTGTGTTTAGAAATCGAAAACAATGAAGCCACTATATACGCCTTCGAGAACAAGATCAACCAAACTCTGGAATGCGTCAAGGGAATCTTGTTGAACGGAGATGAAGAACTGGGATTCCCATCTTTGGATCCGTTGGTCGTCGACGCTGTTGAGAAGGATCTCACAGAACTTGGAATTCCTTCCGTCAGGTATAATCAAGGATTCATTTTAATATCGAGGTTATTTAATGTGCATATTATTGCAGCGGACATGTCTCTTTGAAGAACTTAAGGGTGGAGGGTATTGCTGGATGGAAGACTACTCACTTGAAAGTCACCGTGACCATCATCCCGATGGGAGCTAAAGTGGAAATTACCTTGCTTTTCCCCAAGGGTTCTCTTGTAGGTGATTACGACATCGACGCTCACTACGCTGATACCAATGTTAAGGGTGTTGGACATGTCGAAGCCAGCCACGTCGACTTCCAAATCGCTGTTAAATTGCAAGCTACTCTGAAGAAGATTGGATTGAAGACCCTCACCATCGTTCCATCTTTGAAAGACGCCAAGGTAGACCATCATAATAGTTTAGGTTTTCAGTTCTTCTAAACATATATATTTTTGCAGCTTGAATTGGGAGAGCTTTTGGTCAACGGTGAAGACAAGAGCGGAGTCATCACCGACTTCGTTGCTAAGCTTCCAGCAGTAATCAAGGAAAAGCAGAAGGAAATTGGTGAGGCTTTGAGCAAAAAAATCATGGATGCCATCAACAACGCCCCGGAAGGCGGTTCTGGAGCTGGATCAGTCATCCTCGACATCATTAACAAGAAATGCCCATTCTAAATAAGTCATTATATACAAAACTATATAAATTGTAAATAAAATATAAAGAATCAATAATTGAACATAAAAAAAATGTGTTTTCTAAATTTCTTTACATATCATCATAATAAAAATAAATAATGAAATAATGTTATTCGTGAGAATAATTATATATATTTTACATTTTTGAATTTTAATTTAAAGCACATATGTGAAACCTCCGACAAATGTTCCGGATAACGCCTTTTTCTTCGTTTAAATTATTAAATTGTGTTCTGTCTACAATTAATCTGTAAAGTTTTCTTTATCTTAATAGCAAATACATATATATTGAACAAATATACTTATCTATAAAAGATACAATCAATTAAAAAATAGGGTATTCTCGTAATGTTCAACTAGTATATAATATACTTTTTTTCTTTTATAATATTGAAGAAATGTATTTATTTATTAATACAAATAAATATTATAAAAAAAATATTCTTTAAGAGTATATAAAAGTACAATATTTATTAAATGTTTATAAAGGGTGTCAAATTCACGTAAGAAGTAATTTTGATAGATAACACAGGTTTTTAATTTAAAATTGTATTTTTTTTTATTGATTTATAACGTATACATTATAAGGTTATATATTTCTACGATTTTCTGATACTTGCGGACTACCACAAATTCAATGTTCTTTTTTCAACGTTCTGAGATTTGAATCCGATATGTGTCTGATATTATTATACAATTCTTTTATGGAAATAGATTTAGTATGAAATAATTAAGAGATAATCGTGAAGAACGTTAATAAAAAAATAAAACTTTTTTTTATATCTGTGGTTGTTAACATTTGTTCAGGAATTTCTTTAATTTCCTCTTCTAATCTTCTGCATTCCATAAATTTCTAACATCTTCTTCATAGACACTTCCTATTGATATGACCTATTGATTGAGCCAACATCATTTCTATGTTCTTTTCTTCTTCTAGCAACACTTTTGAGCATTTCGTTTAACGAGCAAAATAAATTGTTAGAAAAATTACTTCAAAATGGAACGTATTATAGTATTTTACATTGGTATATATGAGGAAAATTGTATCACTATACAAGTAATAATTTGAAAATTTTGGAATGGATTATAATTTAATTTTTTTAAATTTTTCAAAAAGAAAACAAGTTGTAAAAATCAGTTTTGTGTCTATATTTTTGCAAAAAAAATCGAAAACCAGTTTAAACCAAGACAAGTTGAATTTCGAAAACAGGTTTAGTTTAAAATCGGTTTTTGTATAAACCCTACATGGCGTACAACTTACACATCAGTTACGGCGGCCTTAAAATCATCAATGAAACAATGAGTGAAAAACATAAATGCGTAAATCATAAATATTTACTACAATTAATAGATGTCGATGTAAGCCATTCCGGGAGATCGATATAAAATGAATTGACAGATGTCGCTGATTATAAATTATTATTCATTAAGAATAACCATGATTTTCGTGCAAATCAGAACTTCAAATCGTAAATCTTAATAAATTAGGTGCTTAATAATCAGTTTACATTTTCTATAGTATTCAGGTAATAATAAAGGTTTGTAGCTCGGCTTAATGAAATTATATTGGTTCCACCTTCCAGAATTTATATCAAGCTTTGAGTTTAACAGTATTGGCGCTGATTGAATCAGTAGAGTAACAACAACAATATGAGTAAAATTATATCATTTATCATATTCAATTAAACAAATACAGAAAATGGTAAGGGCAGAAAAACCGACAATAGCCCTTTGTAACACATCAATTTGTTTTTTTTTCATATTCTTGTTATATTGTTTTTTTTTTTGAGTATATATTATGATTTGTTATAATAAATGTTATTATTATTATTTTGGTACAATACTACAATCAGTTAATAATATTATATTTCAATAGTTTCTAAAGTACCCGAGTAAAGTCGTGTAAATAGATGTGTCGTACATATTTTTTCTTCTCCGTTATTTTCTCCCTATCATGGACAGTGAAGAAGATTGGCTACTTAGTTCAGATGATGAAAATGTAGAAATAAGTGGCAGTAGAAATTAGTTTTTTTTGAAGATTTTTATTGCAATTTTATAAAAATTATAGTCAATATTCTATTATGTGAAATAAAAATAAAATATAAAGTTATTGACGAAAAAAACATTTTTTATTATTTCAATAATCAACTAAATCGATTAATTTATATTGATTTCAATAATATTTACACTATTATAACAATTTTAAATTATTTGTTGTAATACAAAAAAGTATTTTTCACTTTTATTGCATAATTTTACAAAATGAAATCGGACCCAACATGATAAATAGGACAGTTATAACAGCAACGTTTAAAATATAAATTTAATGTAGAGGGGAAACAATCATTTTGTATTACCGACTACCAATAATGACATGGAATTATAGTAGAAGCAATTAATTGTGAAATGTAAAAATTGCCAATTGGAAAGCCCGTTATTTATATTATTCCTACTACCACCGTATAAAGTCTTTTAAACCACAATCGTTATAAGTTAGTCGATGTATTCGCTTATCTCTATCGTAAATGCATATAACAATATTTACATTAAAGTAATTTATCGATGCCAAGGAACTATCTAATCTATAAGAAGTACTATAAATATTGAATAATTAACGTATAAACTTATATTGAGTTCGTCTGCAAAATATCCAACATGTATTACATAATATTTACTGTATTGGTTTTCGCCAAAATCTCCGCAGCAATCCCAGTTCAAAGTAAGAAAATATGGATATAATGTGAATATACTAATACATTTATTTTAGATTTAAATGCCGAAGCTGAAGCTAAAGGTAACAAAATTTTGGAATGCTTCAGGGATATTTTACTTAATGGTGATGAAGAATTATCATTACCGCCTTTGGACCCAAGTCCTCCAATGGATACAGTTATAGATGTACCAGGCGCAAAGCAAGTTGATTCTATATTATTTTTTAATAAAAATAATCTTTGTAATTGCGTGTTTTCAGTGGATCGATTTTATTGAAAAACTTTCAAACCGAGGGAATTTCTGCGTGGAAAACCACTTTAAAAGTCGATTTGATGAATAATCCCGAAGTAGCAATTGTTAAGGTCGGCTTTCTTTGGCCCGCAGGTGTAATGGAAGCTGATTACGACATTGATATTAATTACATGAACAACGTAATCACAGGAAAAGGTCACCTAAAACGCACTGATTTTAATCAAGTTATTGATATGGAACTGGAAGTGGCTTTTGATACAGTCAAATTGAAGAAGTTTTACATTAGATTCAGCTTAGAAAAGATCCAGGTATGTGCTGTAGGCTTTGGCAGAAAGGTTATTGAAAATGATGCATTTTAAATTTTCAGATTGATGTTGATGAGATTCTTCTGAATGGAGTTGATGTTAGTTCAATTATTTCATCTGTTGCACAGAAAATTCCCGATATTTTAAAAATGTATGAAAAAGAACTGAGCAGTTATTTTAGCGAGAAGATTTTAGAATCTTTTAACAGCATTGATCAGAAGAACATAAATTCAATTCTTGACTTTGTTAAAAGAAGATGCAACGTCTGAATGTTTTATTTGAGAACGAAAATCCTCTAACAAGTATATATTAATAATAAATAATAATAATAATCTTTATTGTAACTTTTATTTATTATACACAACCCGCCAATTTTTGACAATAACTTAACTAACTAATAATAATTTTTATTCACAATCTGTTCATCAATGTGAACATTGAGAAAATTTAAGATCGTGGTTGACATTAAATGGATAATCTTAGTGGATAGTTACCATTATGATGATTTGATTTTTTTTAATTTGTTGGTTGGCTGTCGTCTTGTAGGTTAATTTCAGTAGTATATTGATGAAATAACAAAAATGTATTATGTTTTAAGTTCGTAAAGGGGAAGTCAAGAGTGATGTGTCTGTTAAGTGTGTAGCACTGTTGGTTTTCCATTACGTCAGCTTGAACACTAGAGCCAATAGCGTGTCGATTTTGTCTAATAGCTTGGCTATTAGCTTGGGTCTTGTTGTGTTCTCTTGACTTCATTTTAGCCGCTGGCTGCATCAGTTTAAGATAAACCTGGTTTGATCCGTGGAAACTCCGTGGGTTTAGACGGCACAATAGTTGGCGGCAACAATTTCTTTTCCATCAGTTTCAGGAATTTCCTGCTCTGTATTTCCCTGTCCACTGTGTAACTTTTGTAGTTGGCTTCTGTTGATTTCTCTTCCGTGCATACCGCGGTGAGGTGGTTCTTGCCGCATTTTACGCAGCGAGGCATCAAAGAGCAGTAGCAACCGTATCTTTGGCATTTCGCACACTGTGGGATGTCGTATCTGCAGTGCGGAATCTCGATCATCACCTCCATGCTATGCAGGAATTTAATTTTGAGGATGTCCTTATTGTTCGTACTAGGAGCTAAGTCCACGAAGAACAATAGCAACGGTTCCTTGGTGCGTCTGCTTCTTATGTTGATTATGTTCTGACTTTATGTCCGTAATCTTTTATTTCTTGTTTCATGCGTTGCACGTTCATCGACATGTGGATATTTTCATCACAACCTTGTAGTTCCTTTCCTGTTTTAGTTTGTAGTTGTGGAAGGCCGTTCCCTGGCTTTCTAGTGTCTTTTTTGTATCCGACTAGTTTTCTGATGTTTTCAGCAGAATTTTTACATCGTCCTTTTTGTCCAGCTTCCCGAAATATCCGTTTCTTGCGTTGTAATAAATTGTTGACATTAATTCATTAACGTCCGTGATTTCCGGCACCATCAACGGCGGCGGCTTGAATAATAATAGTAAAACAAAAGATTAAAGATCTTACAAAGAGCTATTTACTATATTATATATTTTTTAAATGAACATTTATCTTACAAAGTTGAATGGGTTAACTTCCAATATTTCATGTATGATGAAAATTACAATATTTTTTGACGAATCACCCAAACCACTAACAAACCAAACAGTACATATCTCCTTGATAACCCACGCTTTTTTAATTGCTTTATATATTAAGGTAAACATGTTATTATGTTCTCGGATTTTCTGAATAATAAACTAATAACAACTGTAATTTATATTTAATATTTGATCCAAAAAGTAATGCAGCTTTTTCTGCATTAGAATTTAAATTTTTTGATGATAGCAGATGCTAGAACAAACCTTTCGTCAAAATTGAACAACAAATTTAATGTAGAAAGAGCTGATGTTGCAGCAACGTTCCAATGTAAAATACGTACAAATGTAACGGGCTATAAAAATAATAAAAATAGTTTTTATTTGTAAATTGTTGAACATTTTTAGGTTGAATTATTTCCTTTCATTTTTATGGAAAATTATTTGCAAACTCAACATCTTCTTATTTTTTCACACAATGAATTCTTTAATTCATAAATTTTAACTAAAAAAATATATCTATTTCTTTCAAATCTAATGACAATTGGGCGTTGGCTTTTTGATTCTGTTAATTTGCTTCTTTATTAGAGGTAAATCGAGGTTTGACAATAAATACCTTATTATGAACATAAAAGATTAAATTGAAAACAGAAGATTTTACTTATTAATTTTTGAATTTGCACAAATATTCTCGTTTAAATTTAACATATTTATTAAAAAAGAAAAATGAACAACAAACATCATTATCTGTTTATATAGTTTATCTATAGATCGCAATTTCCTTTAAGTAAACAGTAACTAACGATTATGACCTATTTGTTGTATAACGAACTTAATCTAGATATTTTAAATATTTGTATATAAATTAAATTTTAATAATGACAAAACCTGAGAAAATACATTATTCAATTATAAATTTTAGTTAATAATAACAATAACACAAATATTTTAGGCTTTTAAAATTTAAAATATTTATAAAAGTAATTCAAATATTAATAGATCTTTTCTTCAGTACAATTATACCTTAACAACGTTATCTCTGATAACAAAGCATTGATATATGAAAGTTTTTAGTTTATCATTCAGTAAATCCGAAGTCGTTAAACTGAACAGAATATTTAACTATTATATGGAACGCAAATAGAAAACATGGATTATCGAAGAGTTAATTATTTTTGTCCATAAGTAAAACAATATTGTAAAAGTATTATTTTGGTGAAAAAGCTTATTTGAATACATGCATTACTGTTAAAGTTGTGTTATCTAAGACAGTACTTCCCAACCTTTTTATCGCCGCGGACCGGTCAACGTTTGATAATTTTACCGCGGCCCGCTGTGGAGGAGACCTTGATACAGTTACACCAAAAAATGAATATAAAGTGATTTAACATTTAACTCACTAGATTATAGTGAGTTAAAATAAAATTGAAATAATTTAATGTTTTTTTGGCCTGGCAGGCCTGGTACCATTTGATCCACGGACCGAGGGTTGGGGACCACTGGTTTTAACAGTCGATTTTCCAGATTTAACCCGAGTAGCGTTTCAGATCGGTTAACGGAGTGCCCGGAATCATGCCAATGATGGGGTCACCAAACAATATTATTTGGATCTCCAAATCAGAATGCAATCTTCAACTTATGTATTCATGATAATTTGAAGTTTTTTCACAATATATTCCTTTTTAATTTACCGTGTCGTGTTCAATCATTGAAACATTAATTGAAATAGGGGAATAAGAAGCAATGAAAGTTCAAAGTTTTTGAAAAAACTGAACTACAATACTATCAATGGCTTAGAAAATATCGATGCAATGTTTTTATTCATATATGAAGTGGTTTACATGTTTGAATTTTACATAGTATTCATACTGCTTAAGTCTAAGCTCTTTCAGCATGCAGTTTAAGGGTTAGATTTGATGAGTATTAGAAAAAATTAACATTGTAGGATAGAAGCACATTGTAGAGTAAAAACAGAACATTCTTGAAATCAGGAAGAGATTTAGAACATGAATAGAAATTTTAGAGAACACATTTAGACAAGTACACATTTAGAAAACATTAAGATTACACATTTTAAAGGACACCTAATACACATTTTATAGACACTAAGAAATATAAATAAGAAAGAAATTGGAATATGGAATATCACAGAAAGAATGGGCTAATGTTTTCAGTAAGATCATTGAAAATGGGAACATCAGATTCAAGATTCTGCACTAGTTTAGCTGGAGGGAATGGCATTTTCATTTTTGGTTTTAGCCTGAGACAGCTACTGGGAGGAAGTTTGAATAGAGAAAGTGTGTGATGATTGCGTATTTGAATTCTGAGAGCTAGTCTTCTAGTGGACTGTATATATGAAGTCTGTAATGCTGGGGAAGGGAACAAGGTCGTAGAGTTGTGCAGAGGGATATTTGTAGTGTAACTTTAGAATTTTTCGTATTATTTTCCTTTCAAATTGTAAAAGTCTTTTCAAAAGTTGAGGTGTAATGAGGGTGTGAGTTACTATGGGGTATGTGATTACTGGACGGATGTATGGTTTGTATATGTGTAGTAGTGTGTTAGAAGAGCATCCTCCCAGTCTGGATCTGAAGCAGGTTATAAGGTTGAAGCGGAGATTAACTGATTTGAGAATATTTGAAATGTGGGTGCTTTGGTTGAGAGTCCGATGAAGCAGGACGCCGAGATACCTAGTGGCGTCAGATTCCTCGATGTCGACACTCCAAAGTTGATCCCCAGTCTGACGTCTTGAAATCTTCTGCTGCATAAGGTATGACGGAAACCAATAAGCTGAGGTTTAGTAGGGTTTGGCTTTATTCTCCACCTTCTCATCCATGACTCCAGTCTGCAGCAGGCCTCCTGAAGGGATTCGATAGCAGTGGCAGGGATCCGGTTTGAAGACTAAATGACCGTATCATCGGCATACTGTTGTAATTGAGTACAATCATCATCAGGTGTGGGAATGTCAGCACAGTATATATTGAAGAGTGTCGGAAGAGGATTGCGCCTTGAGGGACCCCAGCATCAATGCTCACCGCCTCCGAAAGCGTCGACCCTCTCTTGACTGCGGCACTTCTTTTCTTGAGGTAGCTCTGTATAAATTCAATTAAGTATTGCGGGAAGTTGTCTCTCTCCATTTTCAAGAGCAAGCCGTTGTGCCATACAGTATCAAACGCTCTGTGAATATCTAGGAAGAGTGCTGGTGAGTAGTATCTGGAGTTGATGCTGTTGACTAGCTGGGTAGATAGGTTCAGGAGTGCGTGTTGAGTTGAGGTGTGTTTGGTGAAGCCATATTGATGTTCTGGAATGATATGGTGTTCAGCACAGTGATTGAGGATCCTTTTGTGTATTGCAGAGTATGTTAGCAATCTATTGAATGCAGAAGATGATTGTTTTTCTGTGAAAATAAAAGAATAAAATTCTTGAGACGAAGACAAATTAAAAAATATAAATCCATAAACCAATTCCTACATTTTGTATTATCTTCCTAATACATTTGAAAGCGTAGCGAACCTTGTCTTTGATGACCAGTGGTTCTTGAAATGCAACCTGTTGACTGAAGACAGCGCAACGAAGAGCAAATGCTAATAGCTTCATCTTAATCACTTTTATTTTTTCTAGAAGTTAATTTTGTTTTACTTTGTATAGTATTTATTTAAATATATAAGTATATTGTAACACGATAGCGCTCATGTACATAAAAAAACAAGATATACCAATCTTCAGCCGGCTAGGGCGTGAGTCCGTGACGTGGGAAGGTTAAGGGCGCCACTTCCTTTTATTGAGAGGAAGAACTCTTATAACTGCTTTCCTCAGAACAACAACTTCTTCTCCGACGTTGGGCATTAGCTTCTCTAGAGCACCAACACCGTCCTCTTGGAGCTTATAAATATATCCTAATATCTTCTTAAACTGGAGACCTCAACCGTCTTCTTTCGCGGTTCGCTGCGGTCTCCTCGAATTTTGGAAACATAGTTGCAACGTGGAGCGCACTTGCAGCGTTGTCTATTTTACCACGTTACAACTACCTTCCTTTCCGGTAAAAAAAAAAGAATAATTCTACTATGAGTTTTTTTTCCTACAACAAACAAAAATTAATACTAATCATAATAATAATTGTTATAAACAAAAAAAGATATTCTAAACAAGGTCAATTCCTTCCGTCAAGTGAGTCTTCTCGACTACTTTTCCTTCCATTTGGTTCGCCGTTGATGTTGACTTAAATAATTCTTCTTCCATCTGGTTTTCACAAAAAACTTGAATCTTCTTCAGATTCAATTTTTCTTATAGATGATTCAAGTTGTGCAGACAATGGTATCTCTTCTTCATTTTCTTCATCTTCAATACTTTCTTCCAATTGATGATTATCTTTGAATTGAGATAAATTATTATCACAGCTGCTGGCAACTGAAATGTTCGGATCCTTTATATAGATGACCTCATTATTTTCTTCTTTCACCTGATAGTCATTTTCTTCTTTAATAACTAATTTTTGAATATCATTTGAGGTGAGTGGCACATCATCATCTTCTTCAGATTCAATTTTTCTTATAGATGATTCAAGTTGTGCAGACAAGGGTATCTCTTCTTCATTTTCTTCATCTTCAATTCTATCTTCCAATTGAAGATCATCTTTGAATTGAGATAAATTATTATCACAGCTGCTGGCAACTGAAATATTTGGATCCTTTTCATAGATGACCTCATCATTTTCTTCTTTAATAACTAATTGTTGGACATCATCCTTAACAGAGTCCTCTATATTGTATATTATATTTAAAATAATATCCCTTTCTTCCTCGGTTAGTGGATGAACATAAGATTTTCCTTCATCATTTTCAAATTGCTCACATTTAATCCATGTTGCTTCTTCCAATTCATCCAGTTTTATTTTGTACTCCTTTGCCTTCAATTTCAATTCTTCAGGAAACCTTACCAAACGGCAATTTAAATGGATCAACTTCGTTTCAATCCACTGTGCCAAGATTGACTCATATGACCCATGAAAACGATCTACCAAATTTGCCAAAAATTCAATCTTCCGCTTACAAACTGCAATCTCCTTGTTCCAGTCGTAAGACACCGCCGTTATGGGCTTAGTATCTCCCCAGTTTCCTGCAATAGAAGAGGCGCAAGTCTACTCTTCAACTGATTGTGCGTTGAGTGGTCGAAAACTTTTGCACCGCGCACCGTTAATTCATAGATGCATTCATCTTTCAAGAGTCTTTGTACATCCATGTTTATATTTTAAATTTATACCAAAACTAAACTAAACTAAATTGAAAATAAATTTTTCTTACAATTCATTGTGATCGTTAAGGAAAATGCTCGTTTTGCGAGGTGCTCGTTAAGCAAGGTTCCACTGTATGTAGAAGTATATCTTACATATCATTAGCTTTTGACTGGGACCAGTGACGCCAGGCGCATCAAACATAGATAAACGCACATTGTAGTCGTGTATCATATAGTCAGTAAAGTTAATTCATTTAAAACATTTTTAATCAGTATGAGGAAACATTAAATTACAGTTGGATATGGTTATTGATTTGTAGAACACCATTTTAGGCTATAGCTATTTTAGGCCTTGAATTAGTTAACAGTGTATTGTGACACAGTGGTTTCCAATATCAGGTGTATAATAGGAATCGCTGTTACTAATGTAGAACTAACTTTCAAGCATAGTAACTAGATAGGATAACTTTTTTATGTTCATCTGACTTTTGAGGTCACCACCTTTGAATTGCAATTTATGATACAAAGGATAATAGTCAATAAACTAATATATATATCATTTAAGATATGAGTAGAGACTTATCATTTGCATCAACCATTATCAAATACTCGAAAATGATATGACGGAAATAACTTTGAAAAATTAATATAATTTTTGTTATCACATACAATCATTCAATGCATTTTATTTATTAAACAATAGAAAATCTATTTATTTATACATTCTTCTAAAATTGTATCAAAGCCGTATTGTTGTGCGTTATTGACCAAGTCTTTAAGAAGAGCTTCCAAAGCGTCACTGATGTCTTCGGATTTCTCATTAACCCAATTTAAAACAATTTGGTTAAGAAGCTGTGTTACCAATTCACTATGTTCATCGTCGTCAAAAAGTCCAGTGAGTTTAGCCTAAAATAATATAAAGTATTAATATTTTTAAAAGATAATTAATATTTGGGAAGAACCATATTAAACTAATTATATATTATATCTCATGTAATTCATGTCACATGAGACTTGGTACATCTCACAATTATTTATATATCATATAATGTGTACAATGATTAATAATTGTAAAATATTTACTTTGAAAGATTCCAGAGATATTAAGATTTTGATATGTTCAATCTTAGGGCCACTTGTATTGATTTTAGTATCTAATTTGATACCAAAATTTCCTAAATCTGCTTCTAAATCTCCATCGCCCCAAACATAAACGTTTTCCACTGTGACATTAGCAACGTATCCGGTCAAGACTTTCAAATTTGGAATATTCACGAAAGCTTCCACCGAAATACTAACTCCTTCCTCTAATCCCAAGTTCACTTCTAACGCCTGCAGATCCCAGTCAGTTAATCCACCCAACTCTATTCCCTTTAAGTCCAACAAGCCACTAAAATAACAAATTGTCAACATGTTTAACCAATCAAATTTAAAAGATTTATTCTAATAAGAATACATTTACTTACTGAGCATCCTCAAAACCCAATTGCGAAAAGTCAATGCTAATGTTCTGAATATGCAAAGGTTTGAATGAAGGCACACCTTCTTCAGGTCTACCAGTAATCAAGTTTTCTCTGATACATTCTAATGTTTTATTGATCTCAGGTTCCAAAAGTCTCTTGTTGAAACTCCTCATGCGAAATCCATCTATTAATAATCAGAGTTTGATAATAGTAAAAATAAATTAAATTATATACTCACGTTGTAATGAATTTACCGCAGCTACCAATACCAAAACTAGTCCCAAATACAACCTCATTTTCTAACCAAGTGATTTTGTTGTGATCCATGTTCATGTATTAATAGTAAATTAGCAATACACCTTGGAAATGATAAAAATTATCGCTACTACAAATCGCAGCTGACAGCGGATATGATTTATATTTATATCTCATCATATTTTGAAATAATCATGTTGATAATAAAACGAAAACACTACACTTTTTAACATGAACAAAGATTAAACATTTGGTACATTTCAAACAAGAATATGTTACAAAATGTATTATTATTATTACTTGAAAATAAAATAGATACATTTTATATGCATAATCATTACAAAATAGTGCATTAATTTTACAAACACTTGGTTTACATATTGTAACGTTGTAAAGAGAAGTAACTTCGAATTTATTAACAAGTAACTGTCCCTGCTGACATGGATTTGAAACAATAACAAGCTGCTCTGGTATCACTGTTTTAGTGTGCATGATAGAATTGAGGCTGCAAGTTCAATTTTTAGATGTCTGAACATTTTTATCAGAAAATTCAATTAATATTGACGAAAAATAAAAGTGCACATCTTCAATTACCTTTCGATGACTATTTTCTTAATAGATGTAATATATCTGGATACGTCCTTTTCATGGGAATATGAGTTTAGAAACCTGTCTAACAGTATTAAAAAATGAATATCGTGTTATGTCAAAAAATGCTATTGAATTTCTATTGTCCTTTTGCACTACATATCTATATGAGAAATGATTATCTTAAAGATAAATACAGATACACGGTAAATGCAGAATCTGATCTAAGACAGAAGTTGTCAGATATTGACCCATTGCAGCGCATATAGAACAATTTCCCGAGATGCAGTTCAAATAATTGCTGGCATGCCATCAATCGAGCTCCTAGTTAGAGAGACATGTGAGAGGTAGAGAATAGTGAGCAAACAAACTGCCAGGCCTAGACTGCTGGAAAAGTGGCAGAAAAAATGGGATATCTCAGAGAAGGGAACATGGACTAGACGACTAATTCCAGAAATAGGTCCCTGGATTTTCAGAAAGCACGGTTAGACAACATTCCACCTGAGTTTTCTTGACATGGGTGCTTCAGCAAGTACCTGCACTTTATAGCGAGGAAGGAGGACGAAAAGTGCTGGTATTGCGAAGAAGACGAAGAACACACGTTCTTTAGATGCTGCAGATTGGTAAAGTTGAGCACGAGGAGGAAGCAAATATCGGAGAAGTGCTGGAACCGGAGACGTTCATTAGTGAGATGCTGAAGAGCCAATGATCTACCAGATTTTATTGTTTTAGAACGGGTTCGCGAGGAGAAAACGATCTTAACTACTATGCATTTTCTGATGAAACAAAAGAACCCTTTTTATTTATATGGTACTGCTATTATGATTAGTTTATAATATTATATAATGGATAATTGTTTGTATGACAAATTAAATACAAAATAACATGTCGTAGTGAAAAAAATGTTTTCAATTAAATTTTGTTGGTAGATAAATTTAGCAACATTTGCATTTCTTGAGTTTTTCTTTTAGAAGAATTATGTGGAGTTTGGTCGCTGAATCAATCTCTAATATATATTTTTATTTTTTTATAAATTAATCCAGAACTAGAGCCTGTTATCTGTTTTCTTTTTTTTATGCTTGTAGATAGATTGCTTTGAAAAAAAAAAAATTTTTATTAAACAATTTTATAAGTTTGACTTATATTATATAATAATTATTTTAACGCAAAATTAATGTTAATTAAAGATTAAATTAATCTAAAAATAATGGTTAGAAGATATTTGTTAATCTGACATATTTTTTACGAATGTCTTTTCAACAGATATTTGCATTGAAAAATAAATATGATATTGTATTAGAATGTATTTATGCTTTTTGTAGATTTTTATTAGATATTATTACCAATACTATTATTACCAAATAAGAAGAAATAAACAATGATTTTTTTTTCATAATAATTATAAAAATAAACATTTAAAGATTAATGCATTCCGTAAAGATGACATTGATAATGTTATTTATATCATACTCAGTCCCTTTGCCATTGTTAATAATTTGCTTCAAATAATTTCCAATAATAACACCAAGTTCTTTTGAGTTATTGTTGAAGAAAGTGTTCACTACCGTGCTGACCAAAGTGCCTAATATGCCACTGATTTTCACCTTTGAAAATTAAAATAAAATATAGTTATTATTTAAATAAAAATTGTATGTCGACAGTTTTTTTATAACTTACATCCACATTGCCAATTTTGGGACTGATTTGGAAATTTTCAACTATAATATCTCCAATTTGCAGATCAGCTGTGATGTTAACTAAAGCAACTAAATCAACAATAATGGCATTTAGTTTTCCATTTGAAATTGCGGGGAACCCATATATATGTGCATTCACATTATAATCAGCATCAATCGTTATTCTCGGTTCTATCAATTTGAAATTCAGCGTTAACTCATTTCCGTTAATGCTGATATCGACATCTTCTAAATTAAAACCGGAGATTCCTTGAAGCAACAAGTTTTTAAGATCTAGAGTACCGCTGTAACATTTAAGAATTAAAATGAATATATGTATACGAAGTTTAGTGTATCAATTATAAGTACCTGACTAAATTAATTCCGAAAGTAGCTAAATCTACACTTAATTCACTATTCAGTGGATCTAAAATTGGTATGCCAAATTCTGGCGACCCACTTTGCACTATATTCTTAAGACAAATTGAAATATCATTGATGTCTAATGATTCCTGCGATATAACCTGTTGACTGAGAACAGCGCAGCAAAGAGCAAATACTAGCAACTTCATTTTTTACTTAATGTTATATTTGATTCACTTTATATAGTATTTTTTTAGGTCGGAAAGTATATTATCTACCGTGCATATTTCTTTTTATCGCTTGATTGTGGTTTTACCAATATTCATAATTATGTAGCATAAATTAATATATAACGTTTATTTTTATAACACATAAGATATTAAATGCATAATTTAATTTGTATGTTATAACTTTCTTTAAAACATTAAACTAGGAAAATCAAATCTTGAATACATTATATAAAGTTGTAATTAAGAGTACGCTATATTATTTTTGAAATAATATTTGTTATTTTTAATATTTAAAACATTTTAATATTAAAAGTACATTTATTTTATTATTTATATACTTTATTCAATATTTATTATAACCAAATTGGATAATCTGTTGGTCCAAATGGGTAAATAAATAAAATTATAAAAAATATTTTTAATGTTCATTTTGAAAATATGAGCTCTGTCTTTAATACATTGACAGATGACACAACAAATATATATAGAAGAGAGCATTTCTGGGAAATTATAACAAGATTAAATTAAGGGATCAAATTTAAAAACGAAAAAAGTTAAACAAATAGTAAATATGTGAACCAAAATTATTATCGACGGATAAGAAGAAACAATTCTGTCTTTTACGTTCCCTTATAAATTGTAAAAGTGTAATTGAGATCAATAATTGAGATAAAAAGTGTAATTGAGATCAATAAATATAAAAAGAGAATATGTGTCTCACTAAAATTACCATTAACTCAATTTTTCCAAAAGTTCTACCACTTTAAAAAATAACGATTCATATATTGATATATAAAATTAAAATATATAAATACACTATGTACGCTTTTTTATATAAACAAATATTAAAAGTATAAAGTCCCGGAATTGATACAAGTGAAATAATCTCACTTCACCGTGTGTGAATTGGAAAACAGTTCCTAGTATCACAAAATTTCCAAACTTGTTTTCAGACATGTTATTTGTGTTTTTTTTTTAACAAAATTTAATAACACATAACAACAATCTATCAAGGACAATGACAAGCGGAGGATGGAGAGAGAAAGACAAGAAAGTCATAGTGGATACACATAGTAGCAAAGAGCTTGCTCAGACAATTTGCAGACAATGTCAAATGTCAAAACAACTGACCTGTATGCTGATGAAAAAGGAGAGAGATTTTAGTGCGGTAAGAATCCCACAGTACCACGAGAAGTTTCCTCTCATCTAGAAAAAAAAAGGCAAGGAGAATTTATTTAGCGACACAGAAAATAATAATTTCAACAAAATTAAATATACTTTATCAATAAAAATAAATAAATTCTTAAAAAAAACATTATAATTAAGTCAAAATGCGGATCCAAATTTGATAAACTCCTCATTTACCATTTCTATTTAATTTCTGTTAATGCGAAGAAAAATAATTTGCAAAAGTACGACGATCCAAAGTGCAACATAGATTTAATATCTGTAGTAGTTGAGAATATGAGCACCAAAGCGAAATGTAAAATTATGATAATACGAGCATAGAAAAAGAAGATTTGTGCATAGGATCGTTTTTAAAACGAATTAAATTTTCTTCCTTGGTCAATGGCAAAAGTGATGAAAAATACGTAGAAAATGATACAGAACCTCTGTACTGTCTTCCGTACTTTTGACAAAATTTCAATTGATAATATTTTGGTTTGCTCCTTATATGTTCAAATTTAAAATGTTCAACTTTTCAAATAGATCGTTGAGAAATGTTACTTTTAGCCACCAATTATCTCTTTTTATAAATTCAAATTCATAAATTTTGGTATTGAAGAAAGATATTATTTCAGTTCGCAAACATATAAATCGTGGGAATGCTTTTCCTTTCGAGAAAACAAACTTGTATTAATGCACCCCTCTCAAGATGACGTTTTTACAAGGTTAAAGACATCTCCTGTTGTTCTCTCCTTCAATTGACAATAAAAGAAAAACTGGCTTATAATTATAATATTCTTAAAAAGGAAATTAATTGAGCTTTGTAGCAATTTTTCGTAATTTCATCGATTTGTAGGGTCCACGAGTTATTTTTGAATATTTTGTGGCACAGAGTTTGACAGTCACTGCTTTAACGGAATGTCAAATTGGTCTTTTCAAACTTTGGTTTAGTTTTATTCTTGCTAAAACGATTCAAAGACGCTTTTGCATGCATTTGTTAGCAAATGCGGTAGCCATCCACAAAGCTTTTTCATCTTTAATACTACATGCAAAATTTGAAAAACTCTTGAAATGTTTATGGCATCAGCTTTTTCATGCACTTTCACTGGTCCATCATCTAATACTATATAATGTACTTTATGAATGTTACAGGTTTTTAAAGTCATTACTTCAATCATTTTCAACGTTTCTACGTCCACGTTTAAATTCTAAAGTCCAACTGTGGATAGTGGTATAAATTTCTGTTGCCAATAAACTTTCCAAAAGAAAGAATTTTATTACAGAACGATACTCGTGTTTTTCTATTTTAGAAACTTGCACAGACACGTTAAATTTTTTTGGATAGTATACAACAACTAATAAACAGATTAAAATATGTTTTTTACTATATGAAATTTTTTATTTTATTACTGGATTATATTTGTCGCTTTCAAAACTTTTCAAACTGCACTGGTATATACATATTTTTACTGAAAAAATGAAGATGTTTTACAGCATTGATACAAATACCAATAATTTATTGATTTATATTATTTATAGAAATTAGAAAAACTTTTATTCATAACAATTAGAAAATACGACAGTGATAATATTACTTATATCAGTGCCGTTTGTACTATTGATTATTTGCTTCAAATAATTTCCAATTATAAAACCAATTTCCTTTGAGTTATTGTTGACGAAATTATCCACTACCCAGCTAATCAAAGGGCCCCAAATGCCACCGATTTTCACCTTTGAATAATAAATAAAAATTAATATTTGTTATTAATTATAGTTTTTTCTTTTTAGCTTACATTCAAATTTCCAATTGTGGGGCTGATTTGGAAATTTTCAACTTGAATATTGCCAATTTGCAAATTAGCTGTGATGTCAACTGACGCAACTAAATCACTCAGGATGACACTTAGTTTTCCATTTCCAATTATGGGTAACACATATATAAGAGCATTAAAATTGTAATCAGAATTAAAGCTTATACTCGGTTCTATCAAATTGAATTTCAACGTTAACGCATTACCGTTAATGCTAATATCTACATCTTCCAAATCAAAATCGGCTAGTCCTTGAAGTATCAAGTTTTTAAGGACTAGAGTACCACTGTAACATATAAAAAAAATAAATAAATATATTTGTAGGAAGATTAGTTTATCAATTATATTTACCTAACAATGTCAATTCCGAAAGAAGCTAAATCTACACTTATTTGAGAACTATTTAGTGGATCCAAAATTGGTATTCCAAAATCTGGCAATCCATTTTGCAGTATCTTTCTAAGACAATTTGAAATAACGGCAATCTGATCATTGATGTCCACTGATTCCTGAGATATAGCCTGTTGGCTAAGAACAGAGCAACAAAGAGCGAATGCTAGCAGCTTCATCTTAAGTCAATAATTAACTTTTCTTTGTATACTTACAGTTAATTTTGATTCACTTTATGTTGTATTTTTTAGGTCGGAAAGTATCTTATCTACTGTGCATATAAATGTAGTTATTTTAATATTTATATTTCTTTAAATCGCCTGATTGTTTCACCAATATAATTATTTATGTATCATTAATTAATATAGAACGTTTAATTTTATAGACAGAAAATATTAAAAGCAAAAACAACGGTTCTATTTTTATTATTATCAACAAGCAATCTATTACAATACAAAGAAAATAACAATAAACTTTAAAATATCATAATAATCAAAGTACATTACATTACATCAGAAACGAGTAGGAAGACCCTGCGATTGGAATCGTTTCAGTTTACGTAGATTGCCCTCTGTGTTCCTCAGCTCTGTAAAAAGTTGATTCGGATGATCCTCCAGCTGATGACGATATCTAGTGCTGGCTCTAGTGCAAACTCTTAATTAACAAAGCCTTTATTAGTGGACTGATGGATAGAGTCATTTGTGGTGAACCAGTGAGAATTGGTCAATTGCCTCAAAGTTTTTGACTGAAATCTCTGGATGATATCTGATGAAATCTCTGCTTGAGTTGCATACACATCCTCAAAGTTGAATACCGTAGGTCCAAATCGATTTGATTCATGCCTTATACACGAATTCAGTTGAGACGCCCGAATATCTTCCCAGAATGCAATTTTCTAAGCGTCAGGCCGAGCTGTTTTCTTTTGGTAGCTATATGCGTCTTCCGCGTAAGACGTCTGTCAAGATGCATTCCCAGGTATTTGGAGTAGAATGCCGCCATTTAGGGTAACCGGGGGCAGGTTTAGCGACACATAGTGCAGGTTACATGGGCAGACTTCGTTTCCTTAGCCTTAATTCGTCACCTGTTCAGCCAGGTGTTGATGTTATTTACGCTGCCCTGAAGTACCGTGGCCTGCTATGATATTGGCAGGTCGGCTGTGAAGATACGATATAGCAGTGGTCCAGCCACGCTTCCCTATGGAACTTCGGACATTACCTCATCATTGTACGTGATCTCAAAGTTGATCAATGATTAACAATAACAAATATTGTTATTTATAGTAAAACACATTAACATTGAAGATATTTTCCGATACAGCAGGAGATATGAGTGTAGACATTTTTCAATATATTTATAATTTCCGTTTTTTTTTTGCAAAAAAAAATCGCAAGAAAATAGATTTTTTTCAGGAAAACGGGAATATATGAAAATTTTCTCTAATAATGATCTATTGTTGACATTTTAATACTATATATTTAAACCAGTCAGAAAATTATGCATTATCAATAATATTAAATCAATAAATAATTACCATAACATAATATACTATGATTATTTAAAAAAAAAATATAATAGATTACATAAATGAAGATAGACAACCCACAAAACATTTAATATAAGACGCTTATTTTTGGTAATATTTCAGTAAGTCATGAATTCATAATATTAATCAAGCCAACGTGAAAAATAATTTGAAATTCAAACACATATCATCGTGTAAAAGAAATAACTCAGACTAACAAATTACTACAATACCTCACACCATGCCGCTTGGTCTGTCCGGATTTACTACAGGGTAGTACAGGGTGCGTAAGGTATTTGAGGACAGATTTATAGTCGCCAAAAAATTAACAAATACTATAAAATAAATTAAGGATTAAACATATAACATTTCTTTGTAAAATCAATCAATAAAACCACAGTCAATAACTACCTCTATACAAGATCTAATTCGTCAACAAGCTTGAATTAAATGATTTTGATTCATAACAGATATTACTCTGACTATAGTTGCTTTTAAAGAATCTTTAGTAAATATCCAAGTGATTGAAGTCCGAAGATCCCAACTCTTTTTTTGCAAGTGTGCGCATTTATTTTCTGGGATCATGATTAATTGTTTGTTGCAGTGATTCTCAAATTATCAATCTGGTATGTTTTTCTACGCTTATCCATTCTTCAAAAACTGCTCTTTTCAAATTTTGAGGTGTAACGCTGATTTGCAAACAAATTCTGGCGTTCTCATTCTGTCAGAGCATTTATAATGTTTTTTTACTCTTGGTGATTTCTGATATGTTGCCATCTTTGTTTTCCAACTCCTTAGGATGATAATAGCGATTTTCAGAAATCACGATATTTCCAAATCTCCATGACCAGCTTTTAAAGCAAAAATTACAGCATGTCTTTTCATTCTTTGGCAATCTGGTGGTCTGCTACTACTTTTAAATTACTAACCTAAAAAGTAGAATTTCAAATTAGATGTCCTCAAATACTTTACGTATCCTGTATATATTTAAAAGAGTCCGGGATAGCGACGGAAACGATATTTTACCTGATTGGCATGACATGCATAAATATTAAGTTTATAATAAGAATTTTATTAAATTATATTTTGTAAGTGGTTCGATATTGTTCAATAAAATAATAATTTAATGCATGCTATTTAAATATAATTATTGTATAAAAACTTGAATGTACGTCAGTTTATCAAATAGATAATGCAATGATTAATTATATAAACAAGTAATATAATACAACAGGTGGATATTCAACGTGTACCCTACAATAGATTTAAGGATTATTCTCTAAAGACCTTTCCACATTGGAACGTATATTTATTATCAAATTTTTAGATAACGAAAGTATTAATTTGATAAAATTGTGATAAAACTGCAAAGCAATGCGCAGTGTTATAGTCCATCAAATTGCAACAATATTTGTAATATGGTATTGTTTGTAACATTTGTTTGGTTTAAAAAAAAATACTAAAATATTAAGAACTTTGAAAATGTTAATATCACTTCTTTGTAAAGTTACATAATAAAATCCCATTTACATTCTCAATTTCACTATTTTATATTTAATTATTTTACTTGCAGCTGCTAATTTACTATTAGAGCTATCGGTATAAGTACTTTTGCTGTTTATTTAATTAAATCGTCAATAATATTTTTAAATGTTTTGCACTATTTATATTCAAGTGTAAGATAAATTAAGTGATTCTAATCTAATCATAAGTTGACTCTAATATATAAATAAAAAAAAGATGCCCTGCTTCACGTTCTCCAATACAGAAATCTTAAGTGAAAATGAAAGTGTTCGCATTTTTGTTTATTGTTGCCGTAACGGTATATCCTAGTTGTTTGGCCAAAAGTAAAATGTGTTTAAAAAAAATTACAAAATATACTATTTTCGTATTCTATATTTGCAGATGACGTGGAAACATACTATTTGAAGGATAAAATCAAGGCAGCTTTTGAATGTGTTAGAGGAATAATGAAGGAAGGAATTCCTTCCGTCGGTTTACCTTCGCTAGATCAGCTCAACGTCGACGAATTAAACGTTGATTTGAATAAACTTGGAATTGAAAATGTCGCGTAAGTTTTTGTACATCTTTCTAGTTTCTGTTTTTGTTGAAATCAAGAATGTGTTCTTAGCGGATCGTTGAATGTGAGCGCATTGGAATTGAAAGGTTTGTCCGGTTTCTTTTTATCGAACATGGATGACAAAGTATCGGTGCTGCCGCCATCTTACGAATTGATAATGCATTTCAACGAACCCGAGTTGCTTTTGGAGACGGAATATGAAATTGAAGCGGAGATATACGGGATTTCCGTGACCGGAACTGGACGCGCTTCGATCAAAGTCACCGATTTGGTCTTGGATATTGGTTTCAAAGGGGAATTGGTTGCTAGAAAACCATACCTACATTATGCACATATTTATCCAACAATCGAAACTTTCAACGTAAACATTATTTGTTTCAGTTTTATTGATTTGCTGATAATTCGTGTTGATTTTAGGCTTCCATAACTGGTTTATTCGATGATGAAGAACTAAGCAAAACGCTTAGTGGCATAATTAGTGACACTGTGCTCGCAACAGTGAATGATAACTCTCAGGCGATTGGAGATCAAATTGGAGATTACATCAAGCAGATTATTAACAATGTGTATTCGGCGCTCCCATTAGATATCGGTGACATAATTGAAGCTATTGTTGATAAATGCTCTTAAATTTTGTTATGATCATTTTAAAAACTAAATCCCAAAGATTAAAACTTGTGTAGAATAAATCAATATAATTGATATAAGTATTTTTATTTTTTTTTTCCTATATAAACTTAAGAGTTTAACATATTATAATATTATATTAATATGCTTTAAATTATATTTTATTCATATATAAAATAAATGAGAAATGTTTTTGATGTATTTTTCTTATTTATTATTTAGTTATTAAGTATAAAAAAATACTTTAATATTTTATTACAAATAATATTGAGATACTAAACTTTAATCATAATATATTTATCTAAATTATAACTTTTGTGCTTTTTGTAGATTTAAATATTTTTGTCGATTGTTAAAGTACTTATTATTGTTGTATTGGACATTGGAATTGTTTATCTAATTTAATGATATAATATCGAACATAAAAAGTTACCTTGATGCAATTATAATCTAATCTATTTTTAACAAAATGAAATAAATTTAAATAGAATCCATATTTATGTCATTGTATTAATTAATGTAATACGTTCAAATTTATAAAAAAATTCTATTAAATTATTTAGAAAAATGGATGCTTATGTATAATAATTGACCAGTCAGATCTGGATTATCGAAAATGATGTATAAAAATATCAAAAATATCATTTTCAAATAAAAAAAAAACAATTTTTGATTATGTTAAATGGGACATGACTAAAATCTGATACGAAAGTTGACTCTAATATATAAGAAAGTTCCATCAACAATAAAAACTGTAAACATTGTGCGGGTTGATAAGCGCCGAAAGTACATTTTTCAACAAACTAATTCAAGAAGTTTCTATTCCTAGACGGCCTTCATCCGTTATCAGGATAAGCGTCGTTTTGAAAATACCACATCCTCATCAATCCTATATCACCAGAAACCTTTCAAAAATTTTATACTTTTAGTAATAATTTGTAGATCAATATTTGCTCAGGATCAATTAAATTAAAATTAAAGGTTATCACTCAACATCGATATAAATCAAATAATTATTGCTGTTGGTCAGATTTTTGTATTTCAAAGTGTTCACAAAATAATAATACCAAAAATATATTTTCAAAGCATTTGAGCAATTTGCAAAAGTATTTACATCGCACTTTATGAATTATTTAATATAGGAAGAACATAGCCCTTATATTTTTAATACAACGTATAATCACATTTCTAGAAATATTCAAATATTTTCTTATGTGAAGAATTTCCACTTAATTCCAAGTAAACTTTCGAAAAAAAGAATGAACTCAAAGATATTATTATAAAAAATAAAATAAAAAATCTTTATAAGTCACCAATTATAACCAAAGGGCATATATATTATTATATTATTTCGTAAATTGTATTTTCTTGCTGACTGTCTATTTACAAAAATATAGGTTTTGCAATTGTTACATTAGGTTTAAGAAAGTTTTTGCACGACTCAAGGCGATTTACTAATAATGTATGTAATTGACTACAACATACTTTTAGTTCATTCATTCTAACTGGCAATTTAATTGAAATATCTAAGGTTTACAAATTATAATTCCCAGCAGGATGTTCGTGTCCTCAATTACCGTCAGAGGAATACGCACATTTTATACTTTCCAACGAAGACAAGGTTAATTATATAAAAAGTCATCTTGCATACAAAGTGAAATCACATTTTAAAATGGGTCTTGAAATTGCAAAGTTCGTTATATCGAAGCTTCATTATTGTAGATTAAGTTAGCTGAGGCATGACTGTAATTATTTATAATATTTATTTCATATTTTATTTGTATTAACTAATGAAAAATAAACAACATTTTGTAATACATATTTGGATTGATCAAAAACATACTTGATTACCTTGAACCAATCTGATAATTTTATAAGAAATCACTTCGAATAAAGACAGATCCATTACAATTTAATTAACAAAAATTGAAATTGTTTTTTTTTTCGCTTGGGATTAAGATAAAATCATATCTCGTGTACTAGGTATAAATCCTGTATATCAGGATCAATAAAATCAGAACATCCCAATAAATTAAAATAGTATATTACATTTCTAAGCGATGATCAAGAACATAGTCTGTTTTGTTGTTTTGGGTTTCGTCTCAATTTCAACAGCGAATCCATTGCTTGGTAAAACTCTTCTACTTAAATAAATAAAACTCGATTTTAATAGTAATCTTGCAGGTTTTCAAAGAAATGATTTTTTGGAGGCTATAATTGAAGATAGCTTGGATTGTCTACGCGTTTTAATCAGAGATGGCGTGCCTGAATTAGA
Organism: Nicrophorus vespilloides; assembly: GCF_001412225.1. Taxonomy (NCBI): domain Eukaryota; kingdom Metazoa; phylum Arthropoda; class Insecta; order Coleoptera; family Silphidae; genus Nicrophorus; species Nicrophorus vespilloides. Next base: position 326,544 of record NW_017098951.1, read on the forward strand.
CATTCCAAGCTTAAATCCAATCATAATTGAAGACCAAGATATAAACTTTAACGATTCTTTAATCACGTAAGTTAATTGGTTAGAGTATAATTTCGTTATAATTATAACATTTTTCGTAGAGGAAATTATAAATTAAATTCGTTGAAGCTTGAAGGTGTACCTAATTTTGAAACAAGAAAAATTAAATTTGAAGGTTTCGAATTGAATTTCAATTTTTACGCAAATCTATCTTTGAAAGGATTCTATTCTGGCGAAGGTTTGATTGAAAATAACCTGCCTCTAAATGGAATTGGAGAAATTGAGTAAATATTTAGAAAATAATATTTTAATTTTTGTATTAAATCTTTTTTTTTTCAGTTTAAACGCTGAAGTCTTTATTGATGGTAGTACTGGATTTTTGATAAAAGACGGATTAAAGTTAAATGATTTTCAAATTTATTTAGCAATTATTCCTAACGTAATTATTATAATGGTAATATATTGTTTGTTTTAATTGCATTACAATTTTAGATGAAAGTGACTGGAAGCCAGGAAAACGAAGAAGTTTGTGCAATTTTCAGTGAAAAGTTGAATGAAAAATTCAATAAGGATATCAATAATAATCGAGAATCAATCAGCCAGATCCTCAGTCCAATTGTTGAACAGTATCTCAATAAGTTCACAAACATTACATCAACTCCAGAAATAGGAGAAATGCTGGAAATTATTGTTAGGAAATGTAGATAATTGCAACTAATATAAATAAAATTGTTCATCATTATTGATAACTCCCAATTGATTAGATTTGAAACCTCCTACTTTTTTTTATCAATGCAAAGATAACAAGTCATTAACGGTTATAAGTAATGTGAAATGATCATAGATAATTTTATTATGATGGCAGCTGTACAAATCTTAGCTCTACTCCTGCTGGCTCTTTGCAGTCATGCAGCGGATGGTAAATATAATTAAAATAATTTCAAACATTTTTTAATTGTTAATCATTTTAGATCTGCAAAAGGAAAACCAGTTTATTGATAAATATCTGGACATTGAATTGTTACCTGATCCATTAGAAATTGCTGACATTGACTTAACTTTGACCGAAGATTTAATTGCGTAATTGGGATTGGAAATTTTATGTATATTTTTTTTTAATTATAATTTATTTTTAGTGGAAAATTGAAAACCAATGGCTTAGTTCTTACAGGTGGAAAAGCTTTAAAACTTGACATTGTAGATTTTAAAGATTTTAGTGGTAATTTAAATTTGCATCTCACTGGGAATTATTTTGCTGATGTTTTGATTCTGAAGCTTGTACCAATCACCGGAGAAGGCGATTTAGAGTAAGATACATTTTTGATTCTATTGATAAATTTCTATTAACTATTTTTCAGTATCCAAGCTGCCATTAACCTTGCTGGTCATTTAGATATGAGTGGTGATTATATGCTCAATTTTTCTGAATTCAAAGTAATCCCAATAGTAAGTACCCATAACAATAAGTTAGTTTAAGAAATATTATTAAAAACAAATATATTTGTAGATTAAAATCACTGGATTAAAGGGAGATGAACGTATGAGTAAGCTGATTAGTCGTCAGTTAACTGACCTTGTTACAGAACTCATAATTGAATTTGAACAACCAATTTGCAAGTTTCTAACTTGTTTCATTGAAAAGAAGGATCTTAACCTGTGCTTATCTGGTTCTACAACTAACTTCTATTCTCAGTTGCAAAACATTTTAATTGCAAAATAAGTTGATTTTAAATTAATCTAATATTGTTATTTGTATAAATAAAATTTTAAAAATTATAACATAATTGTTTTATATTTATAAATTGAAGATTTATACATTGTACCTTTCTCAAAAAATATATAAACAATACTTTAATATATAGAATTAATTTTATAAGATTATAGATAAATACAATATAAATAGCATTGTTTGATGATGATAACATCATGTTGATAAGATTTATATTCCATTTTTTTTTATCAAAGATAACATATTTTTATATTACAATATATTAAATATATATTCATGTTAATTCTTAAACAAATTATGAAATTAATAAAGTAATTTTAGACACCAAACCTCCTACCCCCGCTGTCGCCATCGCTGTTCATTAATGGCAGGTTTACTTTACGGCATGAAAACTCATATAGTGGGAATACTTCGTAAAAATCGTACAGTTTACCATAAAGTTATTGTTTCAACAAAGTTAACTTAAAAAAACATTGGTCTGAGAGCTTTTATGGACAGTACGCTTCAAGTCAACCTGTCAACGTCAAAATATGTATTTTTGAATCCCAATTTCGCTATACTTTTTCAAAACAGAAAAGAAGGTTGTCGACCTTCTAAAACAGTGGTTCCAAACCCAGTTCGTGGATCAAATGGTACCGGGCTGCCCAATTAACATCAAAACAATCTAAAATATTAACAATAAACCCCTCAGCAAGCAGCGGTAAAATTATCAAAGGTTGACCGGTCCGCAGTGATAAAAGGGTTGGGGAGCATTGCTCTAAAAGACAAGATTAAGGTTTATACAAAATAAAATTATGAACGTCTATACAAAAGAAAATTTAAAAAATGCTAGCTGGGTTTAATATTGTTAAATTTAATCCCATTTATATGCCAGATGCAAATTTGTGTTATAATGTTGATGTTTTTCAATAAATAGTTAATTATGTTTTAAATCTAGGTTAAAGAAAAGTTTATTTTTGTTGAAAAAAATTCTTTAAAAAACTGGTTTTGAAAAACCGACAAACCGTAGACTTAAGATATGTAAAACTTCTATTAAGTAAATATACTTTGCTCCATTAGTACTTTTGCTATAAAATACTTACCTTGGAAACTATAGTATCTCAATATCTTAGTATGCAAGCATAGTTTGTACCGGAAACATGTTCGTAATTTTTTCGTTGTTTTTTCGAAAACTCTCGGAAAAAAACTTTAAATATTATATATTACTGAATCTATTGCGTAGACGCATATTTGGTTGCCTATTACATTATATTCAATGATTACATGTGAACAAGAAAATAGTAATTTCATTATAGCAAAATAAACTTAAAAGATATAAATTCTATATAACATATTGTCAAAGAATATTAATCTTGGTCTTGTTTTTTAATGTGTTTATTATTTTTAGATCTTTTTTATTTTATTTTATATTCTATTTTATATATATTAGATGGAAATAATGTCGTTTATCTACAATAAATTTAAACCACCCTCGTTATCAACAATATTTTGCCAACTAGTGTTTAAATTTTCAATGCCGGGTCGATAAAAATCAATTAGTTTTTGAGTAAAATATCTGGAGATGGCATTTTGGATATCTTCATTTATTTTTGTCAAATAGAAAAATTATTTACAAGTAAACAAGTCACTTTAACCTTAAAATGTCTTTGACTAGGCTTATAAATATTTGCAATGTTAATTAATAGATTTCAAAAAGATATGCCAATGTTTCAATTGAAAGGATAGACTTTTTACTTTGGAAAATATGAAAGTGTTCATTATTTATACAACTTATTCTTACAATAGAAAATAAAAAAAATATATAAATTATTTTATATACATCAATACCTCAAATAGTCTGGGTAATAATCTAAAGCAAGGGTCCATAAATTTTAAAACGGCGGGGTAAATTCCAATATTTTTCTGGGATATACAGAATTTTAATTGCTGAACTAATTTTTTCTGCATTTGGAGTAATTTATCGGTTCGACGACCACTCTTCTAAAGTATGTTTGTAATAATCCTTGCATTTGAATATAATATTTTATGAAACCAAAGGCCGAATTTACTGTATATGGATATAAGTGTATATGTATATCAATAGATTGTTGTCTTGATTAACAAATATTAGTGATGAATCAGAATCGCTTAAAGAAATTGCACAAATATTAGTTAAGTTGTAATTAGTATTTTCTATTTGTATTTTTTATACAATGAATGTTACTTTATTTACTTATTAATTAAATTTTAAAATTTGTTCCTGTTTTAACAAAATACATGTAAAACAATTAATTATTAAAGCATAGTCAAAACATTGCACGCCAAGCGATTGTAGATCAATAATTACTTTAATTTTTAAAACATGTCTCATGACATTTTAATATCTAAAAAACTTCACGTTCCAACAAACTTACACCATTCCATCGTGTAATGGTATTTCTCTGATAAACGTCTATATTTCAACTTAATAGCAGTCACACTGTTTTATGTAAACAGATGTTTTTATTAATACCGATAACAACTCAATCGGACATGAACCGAAAGCAACCAAATGTTTAGAATGACAAGTTAATCGCTCGTTTTGCAATGCGAATATATCCTTACCTGAGTTTTAGAAAAAAATTCAAACATTGTAAACTGCCTCATATAAATTAGTGCCCAACTATAAGACTGTCTGCGCAAATCAAGAAAAGTAAAATATCTAGGCATGATTCTCGACAGAAGACTCACCTGGAAAGACCATATATAGGCTAAGAGGGAACAATTAGAAAACTCTACTGGCTTCTAGAGAAAATTATTAATGATAAATAAATTACTTATATACAAAGTAATACTGAAAAACATATGGACGTATGTAATCCAATTGTGGGGTGCTGTCAACAAATCGAACATACAAATTATACAAAGGTTCCAAACAAAATGCCTAAGAAATATTATAAGGACTTCATGGTTTATCAAGAATAAATAAATACACGAAGATCTCCATGTAGATATAATGAAATCACATACAAATGTTCAGGCTATTTGTCTGCTCGACAACAGAGAAACAACAAATAGTCTTAAGCGTTGCAATGCACTAGAGTTAGTATTTAGACTTAAGTAATTATTAATGTTCAAAATCATCAGAATGGTAAATAATCACCGGGAAAGTTTGTCCATTTAATGTCAACTGCGGTTAAATTTACTTATTGTTCACAATGAATAGTTATAAATAAAATTATTAAGACTTAAAAAAAATATATAAATTAGCATTGATGTACGAGCATGTTTCCGGAACGAATTATACTCGTAAATCAAGATATGAATGCTTTGTGCATTCCCGCCGCCAGATATCATTGTATTTTCAGACAGTTGTACGTTAGTTCGATCAGCGTTCCATAATTAGTCATGTACCTATTGTATAACATAATCTAAATAAGCGTTGACTTTATTTTATTTGTATTTTTGATATAAAGTTTTGAACGGATCCAGGATCAAGATTTACAATAAAAATCACTATCAATTTGAATGATGATAGTGACTATCAGATGTCTGTTTTGGTTACCCAGAAGGACCTTTTTGGCTGGGCCCTATTCCGAAAAGCAAGGTAGTGAGATGGCACGAGCATAGATGGCGTCCAGTGGCAATGCAGTAAATCGTGTAAAAGTCCTCTTTGCCAGGATCAATTCCGGTTTTTGGTTGGGCAGGACGATTTTGAATTTGGGCAGGCCTACGCTCACAGGCAGCAGCACACACTGCCTTTTGGGACCGCGTCGCGTCCCTCCATCCAATCAATAACCAATCCTGTCTCGCAACCGTTTCATTACGGACAAAAACCGCAGCAACGTTCATCCCCCTTTCTCCAGTTTTATTAATCCTAACCCTGTAACCTACAGCACCAGCACGGGGTTTGCTGTACGCGTGTGCGGGCGTGACGTAACAGCGCCGGGACGGCAGTGCAGCGGCAGACTTAACAAGTGCACCAGCGTCTTTCGACTCTATTATTTATCATGCAAGACCGCAGTAACAGTTAAATATCCAGAGTGCTTGTGAGCCGTGCCAACTACTGCCCAACTTCCGAAAAATAAGAAATAAACAGAAAAAAAGTATACAAAACATTCAGCACAGAAAATAAGCAACACCAAGCAGCAGAAAAGAGAGAATCTTCGCAACTGGCAAGTTAACTTCTTAATATTTTTTACACGCAAAATATCGTTCAACTTTTAAATTTCGCTAAAACTTTTTTTGCCCGAAAACTTCATTATTCAAATTAGTAATTTTTCTAAAATAACAATCAAATAAATCACGAGTTAACTAACTTACTCAATTTAAACTGTAAAGCAATATTTTCAAACCAAGTTATTTCAAATTTTGTTTTCAAATACGTTTTTCACTATTTTAGAGAATACAATATTATAATTATCTTCTTAAGTTTTGTTTGTTAATGTTAAGTTAAGTTTGAAAATGTACACTTTCCTATTTTATTAATATATAAACTATTTATTATTATATCAATGTAAAAATGAAACATTTAGTTTCTAAAAATATGTATGTATGTAATAATATTCAATACATAAATTAAGTATAACAGTAAGATATTTCATATATTTCTAATATAAAGAAATATTTGTTTCTTATTTACAACTATAATAAATTCGTTGTAAATACTAGTATTTGTGGAAAAACCATACACTTTGCATTGTGACTAATTTTAAAAAATAAAATTTCTGAAAAAAAAAATGGAATATCTTTAATTATGTTACGAATGTTAATTTATTTTATAAAAAGTATTAATATACTACAAAAAAATCAAGAAACACTAGTGTTCACGAAATTACAGGATTTGTAAGTTCATTATAATAAATCTTAATTAAATAAATTTTATAACTTTTGCCTAAATATCATATAAGAATTTGGCAATATAATAACAATCAAGATATTTATTAAAAAAACACAATTTGAACTTACTTAAGTCATATTTATTTGGGTACATTGTGAATATACACTTGGTACTCTTTTTATGCGGTAGATACGTTCCTCAGGAAAAATAAATCGCACAAAAAAGGACTAGACACACGTATAAAAATAAAGGATACGTTCCATAATTTTTTAAAACCACATAAAACTAAATCAATGAGTTACAATATACCGAAAATCGCATAAAAAAGGGTTTATTAAATTTCAGAAAAATAATTAATTTTACTATATTCTTTCTGAAATGTTTATTCATAATTTTAAAAAATCGTTAGCAATCATAGACAAGTTTATTTAATTTCAGAAAAATATAATTTTAACATATTCCTTCTAAATTTATACGGAAAAATTTTACAAAAAAAATACAGAAATTTTTTATGAAATTTAATCTTTCTTCACATTTTTTTCTTTAGAATTATCGTCGCTATATGAGAGTGTTCGACATAATTTGCAAACTGGTTCGAAATCACTTTCATCACTAGAAGTGATAGTCAGCATATCAGATCTATGTCTTGAAGATATTGATTCTTCACAAGTAAAATTAGTCTCAACTTCGCATGTTGATTTTTTCCCTTTGACAATATAATCATTGATTAAACTTTGCGATGGCTTTGCTACTTTTTTGTACAATTCCTGATATCCAGAAATGCAATTCTGAAGCTCGCGTTGAAACTTGAATGCTCGTTCAGAATTATTATATTTTTCTATGAAATGGTTTGCTAATTTGTGTCAAAACTTGTCAAAATTGCCTAAAATAGTTATTTAAAAAAAGCTTCTTGAAATAAAAACCGCATAACTTCAAAACCGCATAAAAAGAGGACCGTGTGTACTCATCAGAAGAGCAATAAATATTCTTCCTTACATCCGTTCAAGTATCTAATAGAGCAAACCGGAAATGAATACAAAATTAGAAACATAAAAAAAGATGTATACAAAACATGAAGGAAAAATGTTTTGGCCATAATTTTATTCACGTTTACGCCACCCTATCCCGCATTTTTCCCTATTCGCTCCCTTTTTTCCCACTTTATCCTTCTTCCATTTTTTTCCCGTTTGCTTTCATGAAAATTCAAGTGGGAAATTTGATTATGCCGCTCCGATGGTGCAGTTGTTTAATTTATAAATTCGCCATCCGGAATTGGATTCCTTTCCGAAGCATCGATAATGGAGTGAAGGGAGCAGATTTACGAGTTACACTCGAGGAATATAAATGCAACTTTGTAATAACAATGAATTTCAATTGTAATGGACCATTACAATAACAACTTACGTCATTTGTTGCTATTAATATCTTCTTTTATTTAAATAATTTGCGTCTTTACTTTTTGTAAAATAACAATTACAATTTAATAAATATACTGAACTTTCTATTTAATTTTTAAATAATCAATAAAAAATAATAACATGTAATTAGTTCTGCACATCTAAAACAATATACAATTATTTAAAAATATTTTTAAAAGCCAGTGAATTTTAGCTTCATGAACGAGCAATGTGATATAAAGTTTGACCAAGGAAACCTATTGAATATGGTTCGTGTATATTTTTACAGAAAAAAACAATATATAAGAAATTTAATACATTTATTTCATTGATTCTTTCGAAAATGTTGACGTTGCGAATCAATTTAAGAAATAATCTTTTTACATTTTGCAGTAACTACAAATGTAATTTAGCGATGTTAATATCAAATTGCAAAAATAGCAAAATTTAAGTTGACATAGAGAAATCCATTTAATTAGAGTTGTTAATTAATTTAATAAATAGCAAAAATAATGAACAATCCACATTACATTTCAGATAGAAACAATGAATAATTAATTATATACAGTAGCTACAAAAAATAGTGTTAACTGGTGTATAACAACTTAAAAAGTAACTAATTCCATATCTGATTATGAAATGAGCAAATTATAACTTAAAATTAGAAATATAAAAAAGTAATTTGGGTTGTTAAGTAATTTGAGGAATTGTCTTTTTTATTACTAATATTATATTAATGTAGAAATAATTGTCTATAAATGTTAAAATTAAGAAAAGTGTGTGTAGTAGCTTCAACATTAATTTAACATCTAACTGTGAAATAAGCAAAATGTAAAGAAATAATATTAATTATATAAACAAATATTATTTAATTTGTGCTGTAATATAAATGAAAAAATATATTTTGTACTAAATATATTTCTAAAATGAACTAAAAATAGTGTCGAATGAAAATTAATATAACAAAGTTGTGCCTAAACTTAAAACAAGCGTAATATTTTTTACCATTATATTCTTCTGTGATTTGTTGGTTTGCTGCCGTCTTGTAGCTTAACTTCAGTATATTGATGCTCTGCGATTTCACTATTTCCTTTGTCTGTGTATCTGCTGCTATCATTAATGATGTCATTGTCCATCGATTTGGCTGAAGATCCATATGCTGAACCTCTTTCATTTGACTGTATATTCATGATGAACGATGACTCTATTTCTGCAAGCACCGATACGGCTCATAAAGGGCCTAGCTTGACCAGAATTCGAACCGGAGCCCACGAAATCGTAGGTAGGGCGACTTAAATTCGGTCGCCCCCAGCGTTATATAAGTTTAAATTATTCAATAATGAAGAAAGTAATAAAATTTGTGATTCGGGCAGAGATGTAACTTTTTTGTTTCTAATATTAGTTTAATGTAGAACTATAAAAATCGTGTGCAGTGGCTGTAAAAGTAATTTAACAAATTTCGTCTCTAATTGTAAAACTAGCGTAATGTAAGGTAAAATTATTTCAGACGAATAAAAAAAAATAGAAACCCATTTAATTCGTGTTGGGATGTAATCGAGTTGTTCAGTAATTATTTTGCGTTGGAAATAAATTGGAGGCGGTTGGCAGAATAATAATAGTACAAAAAAAGGGGACCGAACAGAATTAAACTGGTGCCGCAGCCCCCCAACTGCGACGACTAGTGTCAGGGTTGAAAAAAAAAATAGAAAAGAAAATATGATCGGGTGGGCCAGAGGCTAGAAAAGTTCCGAAACTTTTCCATGCATACGTATACTCATATAGACATATATACACATAGTCGAAGCAGAAGCAATTTTCCTGTATTTGACACATGTTCGATGCGCGCGATACACGAACGTCCCAACCATATTTTCGCCGATACTTAATCACAAGCACACGATTAAGATCTATTCTTTCCTTATTTTCTGTCGTTCCGTATCCTGTCCTTTTGTCGTTCCGAGCATCATCTCTCCTATTTATTTATTTATTTATTTTGCAAAGTTCTGCGGAGGAATAATGCACGAGTCTGGAACGGGAAGCGAAAACTCCCGGAGATCAATATTATTTTTGGCTCCCCAACCTCACTAGGTATACTAAATAATGCAGTTTGGCGCAGGAGTCCTTTAAATATTTCCGCTAAATGCGGATCCGAACTTATTCAATTCGAAAAGTAACATCATTTGCATTCACGTTTTAATTGTTGGGGGATGGATGGTGCTGGTTGGTTGGTTGACTTCGAATCGGGCCGTGGATGGAATGGAATATAGTGGATCCGTGCCACGCACTCATATATTAACTATGATTTGGAGTTAAATAGCGTTTGTCGGGTTGACAGCCTAGTACAGTCGGAATTCTGTGCGCTGTAATATGCATATTATTCGGTAACAAGAAGCGTGAATTCTAGTATGTACAGTTTATTCGGCAAGTCTATACCAAGGTAAATATTTCAACGAGCTTCGTGCACGCCGTTCCCACTATATTTATATTTACTTGATTTTAAACATGTTTACTTAATTATAAAACGGAATTGGTACTCTATATTCGTGTTTCATTTCAATTTCTACCTCCACTCCAAAAATAATATTTATAACGTAGAAGCATGCATAGAATGGAGTAAATTTATACTCGTTTTTTTTATTATTCTCTGTACATCGGATTTATTTAATATTAAAGTATGTGGAACTGTTTGGGTACATAAAATGTTTACTATTTGTCTAGTTTATAAAATTTAAATTAACAAACACTAATTCTTATAAAATATATATAATTTTATGTAGAGAAATTGATTATTAATAACATTATTTAACATTTATATAATCATAATTTTTAGTCTTGTCTTATTAATGTAGGATGCGTCTTATAGTCTAGTATAGTAATGGCAAAGCTTTTGGGATCGGAGTGTCAAAATTAAGAAAAAACATAGCTTTACTCGGTTGCCGTGTTACTTCAATACATAGATATTGCAGAATTACTTAAAAAATGTTCATAAAATTTAAAATACTTTAAATTTATACAAAAATTATAATAAATTGTAATACTATTGTAAGGGATCATAAAAAAATTGATAATTTTCATTAAATCCAATTTCATAAAAACAAAACAATTACAAAGTAATTCTTTTCCGGGTTTCATACCAGTTTCCAAACGTGGCTTGTACATCAGATGAAACTCTCGGAACTTAAACATAATCTTCTCTTCGTGAAAACTCATATTTGTTAGTTGTGTACTGTCATGACATTATTTCATCAAAATATCACGTATAACTTCTAATGTAAAGAAAACACTAGATTTTTTATAATTTGATGCTTTCACCAGGCGAGGCACGATTCAATTTTTTTGTTTAAACTTTAAATAACAAAATTAATTAATAGTTACCAATTTATAAAAATAAAACGTCATGAATTTCTATATTAAAAAAAGCCTGTACAAAATATAAAAACAATAAATATAAATGAGCTGCGTTGCCCGATTTCGGCTCAAATCCGGCCTTGACTGTATTCTCCAAGAATATGTTGTAAAAACAGTGTTAACAAATGCACATAAACCATAAGTAAATACTAAAAAAATCATTGCATATTTCATAGAAATAATGTTATATTTGTCAGTACTTTAGTTCCAGTAAATAAAATAGTACATAATAAAAAATGGTAGAAGCTATAATTCATTATTACAATGTCAGGAAACTCTCTATATACTTACTAAGTCTAGATTGTTTTATTTGGAGATTATGTAAAAGGATCATTAGAAATAATTACAAACCTATTCCTGTATTTCATTTCAATAATACAATTATTTAAAGTTATACAAACACTAATAAATTGATAGATACAAATAGAATTGGAAAGGTGAAAATTTGAAAGACAGAGTAGTAAAAAAAACCTTTTAATATTGCAAATTTTTGAGATATTTATTGTCTCAAGACATTTGTCTAGTTTTTATTTGTATATGCATCAAAAATATTGTTAAGAATATAAAATATAAGTTTAATAGATTTTAGAAAGAAACGAAATTATATTATTTAAACAATATCAATGTAAGTAATGTTTTTTTTTTTAAATTTGTGTATACTTGTTTTGTTTTAAATAATGAATGATTGATTAAATTTTGTATAATGCATATATTAATACGATATGTAGCTTAAAAGGGGGTAACGAGCTGAAGGGAAGAAGGTTTGAAACAAGATAATGGACAGCTTTCAAGTCTCTTGAAGAAGTGACGAAGGGAGAGCTGACATCTAACGTTCGTTTTCCCTATAGAGTTATTTGTAACAAGTTAAAGCACTCACAATTGATCTGACAAGTTTGACACTTACTAACTTACTTATTACTGGAAAGTAATTTTGTTTATATAAACTACAGTATACAGTTTATATAACAGTTATTTAATAAAAACTTTGAAAACAAAAAAAATGTTACAAATGTAAATTTTATAAATAGAATTATCACGTCTTTCGGTAATAGCCGAATGTACATAATCTTAAAATTACTTCAACATTTAACCGAGTGCATGTATGTACATTCGGTATAATTTAGATGGCATGTCTGATATTTTTGAACTGAAACTGAGATCGTTAACTAAATGTGTCATGTAGGTATAATTTAGTTGTAAAGAAAAATTGCCAAGTATGCATTATTATATTTAAGAAATTAGTTTACGCTAAAACTTTCAAGAATGAACATTTTTGTCTATAAATGCTACAAAATAAACAATTTTACAGTGGAACCACGCTAAACGAGCAAAATTTCCGGAGTTTTACTCGCATAGTAAAACAATTTTCCCTAAATAAACTAATGTAATTTTTCTTACAATTTATTTTACTCGTTATGCGAGGGTTCACTGTATATAAGATTAATATTATAAAATTACTATAATACCTCGTATAGTCCGGGTACTCGGTTCTGGCAATACCCCGACCAGACTAATCAAAGATGAACTACGCAAAGTATGTTATACTTAAAAAATGTGTAAACGGAAATGTGTATGTGTCTGTTTATATAATAAATATTCCCATGATTTTATATATACATAGAATACAATGTATTATGTTATTCCGAATTTGTAAATGTGTTCGGTCGATTTCATTTCATAAATAGAAAATTGTAGAAGAGGATGTGTTATTCTGTTGTTGATAACTGTTGCAATGTAATAAGTGGGCACTTGAAGCTTAATTGAATTAGTGGCATCACCCAGTTGAAACTTTTGCCAGTTAATAAGTAGCGTCCAAACAAAGATACACTGTATTAATTGTATTCAACGCCTTGCGGATTATTTTTCTGAAGAGCTTTATTTTACGTTCAAGTAAGCTATTTTATAATATACTCAATTGATATAGTTATTACCTATAATTAACAATTACGCAGTACTATAACCACAATACCAATGTATGTTAAATTACAATACATTTTAAATAATTTATAATTTCTTACGTAAAAATTACCAAAAAAATAATTTAGAACGTGCATAATCCGTTCCAAAATTCACAGATTTTAACTCGTATAGTGAAATTATTTTCCATATAAACTAATGTAAAATACGATCGTTAAGTGAGTCACTTTTCTTACAATTTATTTTGCTCGTTAAGCGAAATGCTCTTTCCACTGCAAATAATGTTCAAGTATAACAAGATTTTAATAAAATAGAATAATTGTAAATAATAAATAAGAGAAATACAATTAGCTTATTTTAAGAAATATTATCTTAAATCATTTGAAACTATTTTAATCTATAACAATTTATTAGATAAAAAACTACCATTAATTTATCACAATTTTAGTTTATTACTAACAATTGTATATTCCTATTATTAACACAAAATAGTTTTTTGAAGAGTTTTACCTAAACGTTAAAATATGAGGAGGCAATTTTAAACTTCTGGAACAATGTACTTAACTTGCTTCCAAACGGCTATATCGTTCGGTCCATTAAATGCAAACAGCGTTTAGAAAGTAGACAATATACAGACTTTACAAGATGTATATATTGATTAAAGATATCCTAGACATCGTCGAAGATATCCCGGGTTGAAAATGAGCTACTAAACGAGCTCTGAATTGCGCAATTACTAAAGGATACTTGCTACGTATTATACCCCAATTTTCAAACTTATCAACCCTTTAATTTGTCTACGCTATCGATTGATCAGCAATTTATTTAATAGATTTGAATTTATATTATATATATTTTAATGCAGAAATACCTCGTCTTTGACCAGTTCGAATTCTCTATAGTACGATTTGGTAAATTCACAACAAACTAAATTTGAATTGCGTTTTATTTTGTAAATATTGTCCGGTTTCAAACAGTCCGGTATAAACTTTCTATTGATTTCATCTACAAAATTGTTTTTTATTTAAAAAAAATGTGTGTTAATTATATCATCAACGTCGATCATTAAAAGTCATTAGCTAGGAAATGATAGAGAATAATCATATGGATGGTTGACAATGATGTAGATGTTAACTATCTCTGATCGCCTTAGGTGCTTCCCTGATCATTAATATATTATTTATACGATAATAGAGGTTGAATACGTTTAGGTTTCGGAAATGTGGCCATGACATTATAAATCATCGCGGTGAGAGTTTCGAAATTAGGGGATGAAATTTGATATTCCTTGCGGTGCCTTCGCGGAGTAATTACAAAGGCATCAAGGCACGCCATGTTATGCACATTCACTCGCACACGTATCCGCACAATGCACGTGCACACACCCTTTGCACGGATTATAAAAATGTCTCACGTGCATTTAATTTATATAACACGTAAATACGATTATAAAACACGTAAATATGAACACAACAAAACCGGCAGCCGGCTCATAAATCCCGTGCGAATTACGAATACAATTGCTTTTGCACTGGATTTCACGAATCGCTGAAGATTTACAACAAATTTAAGAAAAGAACTACTACATTTTTATTAATGCTATAATTAAACACGTGATATAATTATGCTAATGTAAAAATATTGAACCACACTGTTCGATTTTTATATTTATATATAGCAATTACTCGTTTTTTTTGGTAAATTAGGTTAAAAATTTGCAAGACATTACGAATGCATGATCAAATTTATTTATTTTTGCTCAAAAATATTGAAATGATTATTTCTTGTAAAAATCTGCGAACCTTGCACCAAGAACTGTGTCAGTTTCCTCGTTGCTTCTTCTTCTCTTTTCTCTTCTGGCACACTTCCGGATCCGCACCTATGCAACTGAAAGTCTAAATTCCACCACCCACGTGGATTCTGAAGCAAAAAATGCAGTTTATCAAAGCCAAGCACTCATAAAACGTGATCAAAGTTATGGGTGCTTGAAAGTAATTATTTTTTATGTGGTACCATAGTGGAACCACTAGCAAAAAAGGGTTATATAAGATTTATATGAATTTTAAGTAAAAAATATTGAATTACGTATATTCATGTGTGTTAATTGTGTTGAATTTAATGTACATACATCAAAAAGAAGTTGACGTAAAGCGAATCAAATGGTTGCGAATTTCAATAGAGCTGTAAGCTTTTGAAATATTTCACGCGAGTCTCGCAATAATGAATGTCGGCTTTGAGCAATTAAACTGTTTTTTGGAATTATAGTTGCTGAAGTGGTTTATGTGCGCAAACTATACGCTAAGTATAACGCATCGAGTAAACTGCGGAAATTTCAAGCTCGGCAGGTTTGGAAGCAGTTGTAAGGTTAAAATGACATTTGGCGGAGATAGAAGTTTCGAACAAGTTGTGTGTATCAAACGAGGAGCGAAATTCCTAGGCGCTATATTTTCAATTAAGCCGCTTCCCGACACAAACCGTGCCCGGGCTTTTGATACTTTATAATTGCCACATTAGCATCTTCCACGCTCACATACACATACATACACACACAGCACCGCATACACCACATACTCCACACTAATTATGCAACAAGCAAAGCCACCTAATTGCAAAAATCTTATATACATATTAATTAATTAACGCCTATCGTTTATGTAAAACTGAATAAGAACACTAATTACAATAATATTAGCATGAAAAGTAAATTGGCATATTTTATACTAATACTCGCGTATTATAACTTGCAAATGTTGAGTCGAACTTTCTCAACAAGTTTTAATTAATTAATTATGAAACTTCAACTAAGTATCAAGGATACTGTGTGGTCGAGATCAGTGTATAAAGTGGTTTCAAATCAGTGATAAAGTTTATAATATCGATATACAATGTAATACCTAAGTATGTATAA
This sequence comes from Nicrophorus vespilloides, assembly GCF_001412225.1. Classification (NCBI taxonomy): domain Eukaryota; kingdom Metazoa; phylum Arthropoda; class Insecta; order Coleoptera; family Silphidae; genus Nicrophorus; species Nicrophorus vespilloides. The sequence goes on from NW_017098951.1 coordinate 342,719, forward strand.
TATTTACCTTATTTAATACTTTAGCTGGATAATATATACATCAAGTAATTATTACATAACATATTGTTATTGCATAATGTAAAGTATGAAATAAATATATATGAGCTGTAGAACAAAAGAAGCTCGAGTATATAGAGCAAGGGTAGGGGAATTTTTTATACATATTACCCCCAAAATATATTCAGTTACGCCGTTATTACCTGATTATGACAATTTTTCATAGATACATAATTGATGACAGTGGAGGTGAATTCATGGATACATACAATTTTAATGCTGAACATCCTCATTACCACAAAAAATGACGCCTCAGTTTGGCGACCCCTGATATAGAGGAAAAGAAATGTAATTTATGTAATATTATGTATAAAAAATTTAGTTTCTTTTTAAATTCGAAGCTTGGAGTCGCCGTATGCGGGGTATTGCTGTATATTAAAAAATTCTGTTGATTATTAACATTTTGTTACATTGCTTCTATTAAAATATCATGAATTATGTTTTTTTAATCATTTTAGTGCAATTTATTAAGTTAATATTTAAAAAGCATTTTTGATTTTAAAATATTCAATTATTTACAGAAAATATTTCATTGCAAATATTATAGTATAACTAGTTATTTAATAGAATAATGGATTACACGCTCAATCAATATGCATATCTTATAATTCACTGTTAAAAATTATGCAGATATCCGTTTAGCTCGTGCAAACTGTTGGTTAATGTTGCGGTTAATTATATTATTTGCGAAGTGCGTTGTTATTCTTGATTACATAATGCGGCAATTGCGCTAGATCAATATTGTTAATTACGAAATAAGTTGGCGTTTTCGACGGATCCTTGCGGTCCATTAAGTTTTATGATGAACAAGGAGAAGAAGAAGTAGAAGATGTTAAGTGAACTGTGCGATAGGCAAAGTAGTTTAGTGACGCTCGATTGAGTCCCTTGTAGAAGTAATTATCTACGTCAGCGAGTTTAATATATTAGTGTCATTTGACAGAAGCAGAAGTGAGGATATTATTAATCAGCTCGTAATCCGCATGCAGGCAGCCTCCATTTCATCGCATTTTGTTCTTCCATCAACATCATCAACATTTCAAAAAATACATTTAGTGAGCTTCCTCGTTTCTTCTCGTACAATTGCATCAAAATTAATTACAGCTAATTTACCTATTTTACTAAAACTTTAGTGTAGTTTTTTTAATTACTTATTAAATTTCGGCCATATAATACGAAAAGGTTAGTTCTAACATATTTTAATATTATTCATTAATTCTTTCCATTATTATATTCATCGCGACTATTGATCTATTGATTGCCTATATCATGTAACGCTTATTTATTCTTATTTTATATTATTTCAGTAGTAAAAGTGTTTACTAACAATATATTATTAGAATATATATTAATTGCAATCAACTATATTTTTTTATCAATTATTTTCTATATCGATCATTTTCTATGACTAAATATTTAATGAAATAAAAGAACAATAAATAATCTGATATTTGAATGGTATTAATAATAATACGCAACATAATCTTTAATAAAAAAAAATATATAAAAATGTTAAACCTAAAACACATTCTATATAAATAACATCTGGCCAAAGCCATATCGACTTTTGTCATTCCTCCGAAATATTTGATAATCAAGAATTTATTTTCCTAAAGTTACAAGAAAATACTGATTTCAAGATTTAAATCTGTTTGATAACACACTTATATACAAAAAATTTGGACAACTCATTGTACAATATTACAAGTATTAGAGGAAGGTGTAGCAACTACATTAGAGAAGAATAATTTTATTTTTAATAATTATCCTTCTCTTTATTCTTTTTATTTTCTAAAATGGGTGCGTATACTTGTGGAAATTCAGTAAATGTATGGTTGATTAATCCGGTTTCTATAGTAATTTTAAAACAAACTAAATTTTAATTGAACAAAATCAAAATAAATTACACAAAATAGTGCACAAAACATTTTTTGTTAGATAAATGATCCTTTTTTGTATTAGACAGTTATTTTTCTATAAATACATAATTCCTCGATTAGTTCTATATCAATCAATCTAGCAAAATGGAAGAATTGATAACCCGCACTGTACGAGGTTTTGCTATATATTCAATTGTTTTGATGAAGACGCCGTTTACTTCTTTTAATATTTCATGCCCTTTATTTTCGACATTTTAAAATTTTAATTATCATTTTTTTAGTATTTATAAATAATAATTATTTATTTGCCTATATTATTTCATTTACCACAAATTTATCATTTGATTAAACATATTTCAAGTAGATTGTACTTTTCTTAGCTATTAGTTGAAGAAATTATGAACAGGAAATTATGCAATAGTGGGATATTATCTATTGCCAAAAAAAAAGATGCTGTAATTTTCAAAAGATTTCTTGTAAATATAGATAATAAATAAGTTTGTTTATATTCATATAAGAAAATAAAAAGTTTGATGTATTTAAAATTTGGTTTTGATATATGGCGTATTCACATGAATGATTCGAATGGAACAATTAGAGAAAACTCAAGATAAATCTGTACAAAGATAATATTCACTGCTTATATTTAATTAATGATTGTAGAATTGAGATTTATGACAACAAATAAAGAGTATTATCATTATTGTCCTCTGTTTCTTATTCTAGAATGAAGCAACGTATAGCGTTCATTGTTTCAATGATAAATAATTCAACTGTATTCATTTATTAGTTACGTTGGAGCAGAAATTTATAAGCGAAGCCATTTATCTTCATTTCTGAAGAAGGAAAAGTAAAGTGGGCGGGTCGGACTGGGAGTGAGAAACAAATATAATTTCTTTATTATTCCACTTCGGCCGTCTCATTATTAATGTAGGTCCCTGTAAATGTGTTTGCACAGCCCCACCGTATCCCTCGAGCCATTGATTTTACGTCCGAAAGGGAGAATTAAAAATGAATAACAGCCCTTTATCAGATACCCAAATTGCAAATAGAAGAAACTCACATTTGAATTGCGAGCGTCTGGCAAACAGCGAACATAACGATGTGGAATTTACTTAATCGACCGTGCAAGTAATAACGAGAGACCTGATTGTAATGTCACCTATATATATTGATTGCAAATTATCTAATCCTCCTATATAATGTCCAATATACCACTTAGTGAAATTAATGCGAGGATTATTGATTGATTCAGGTGCGTCAGGTTTTTAGTGGAGAAAATAAATATTGATGAATTGAAATCGATAATTTTATAGAATCAACTAAAAGGTATTCCCGTCGTTGATTTATAAATTATATTGAAGGTAAAATTCTTTTGTGCGAAGCGACGGAAAACAAATGGAGTGGCGAAATGCAATTAAATCGAATGGACAATAAATAGTACTTCCATTTGGCTTTTCGTTTTCCATTGCTAAATATAAACTTCCATTCCTTTTAAATTGACAAAGGACAATTGTGCTTTTGTTCGATGTGCTTTTATAGACGACAGCTTGGAGGTCGACAAACGTAAGCTATGTGGAATAGAAGAAAAAAAAATCATACAAGCACGACTAACAACGTACGGCACATAAAAGTCTTTGCAATCTTTAATATTGGTCAATTTTCATTTCTTTCGGGCCAAAGGTTTGAATGTAAGTTCATTATAGATGTCATTTTCATTATAATTGCCCCAATTTTCGTTTAAAAATAGAATTTCCATACAAGCTTTACGTAGACTACAGACGTAGATTTTGTAGATAAAACAAACAGGTAACGCAGGCTTTTAAATATGTTCATAGCTTGTGGGTTGATGTTTAAAAGAAAGAAATTAAGTCAGCGTACGATAAATGGAAAACCAAACAACCCAGAAATAAAATAATTATAGTACAGACTAAAATATATATTATTCATTTTTGTAAACTAATCTTTATCTGATAAATGTTTTAGAATATATTATATCTCTAAGGTATTGGTACTGCGTTATAAGAAACTCAGAATTAATATTGATTTATATGAATTAATTCATACCGCCTTCTATGGAAAACTAATTTTAATTTACCCAAATCAAGTACACTTTTCAAATCATTCGAATTTAATTCAATTTTTATCCTCATATTCTTAAGATAATTAATATAATAACATCGGTATAAGATAATCACGTTATAAGAGGGCTTATAGGGAAATCGCATTATGAGCATACCATATTATAGGAGCATTTACTTAGTAAATTTTAAAATAATAGTATTTCAACGAGATTCTATTCCTTTTTTGTAGTTGTCTAATTTTTATTTACAATTAGATCAAAATAGTAAATTAATTTGCAATTGATTATGAATTTTGTTGAAGATTTTCTTCGATCATAACTAATAATTTGTATTCAAATGAAGATTATCCTTGAATAGAAAACCTGTGACAAACTCTTGTATAAACTCAATTGAAGAACTTTATGTACCTTAATTTTATGTTTGGAAAAGATATGTTACTACTTTTTATTTATATATCGCGATATTACATCGGCTATTTTTACAAAATGTAGTTTCTAATTGTACTAAATTTATTTTTATTTTTATTATCTACCGTTTGTCTATAGATAAAAGTATTTTATTAGATAGAAAAACTTCACCCAATTTTTTATTGTAATACATTTAAAGTCCCAGACATTAAATTATGTATAATTCTAGCTATCAACCTATTAGTACGATTATATACAGACATAAACCATTAGATTTAGCTTGCAGGTTAAAGGCTTTGTCCACCAAAGTTTTCAATACTAAAATATTCATATTTATAGAGTAATGAATGACTCCAAAAGGAAAAGTTTGTCCAATTAAGGAAATTTGGTCTGAACTTTTCTTAAAAAAATATTTAAAATATTAAAAGAAAACGATACAAATTATTTTTTTCTCTAAAAACAAATCACACAAGTTAAACATTAAAATAAACTAAAAACAGTCATTCCTCGACTTACGTGATTTTAGTTGTTTTTCAATTCACAGTAACGAGAAGAGGAGTTGTGCGCAAGTGGCATGCCAAAAATCCACTTCTTTAGTCAGAAAGTAAATTTCTTTCTTGGTATGTCCAATAAATATATGTAATAAATAATATTTTTTGAGTACATATATATAGATACAATACTTTCCTCGACTTACGCGATTTTTAGATTTACGCAAAAACCTTAGGAACCATTTAATCGTGTAAGTCGAGGAATTACTGTATTCCTAAATCTATAGAGCATATATAGCTAGATAATGGTAAAATTTGGCATGCGTATTCGTGCTTCTTATTTCCATAAGAAAATAAAGTAACTTTAAAACATACTTGATATTTAACATAATTTGTATACAATTAAATACTTAAAACATACTTGCTTACTTTATACTATTCTTAAAGAAAAAAAATACATTTTAAACAAAAATTATTACACTAAGCAGTGTATAATTTAATTATACAAATCATACATGCAAATGATTTCTAAAAGGTAAATTATGTAAATGTTCAAGATTTCCAGAAATAATTGTTTCTTATACATCAATAAAATAGAATATCAGAAGATCACAGGATTTTACATAATACGTGATCTTGAAATAATTGAATATTATCATGATTTGATGGCGTATTAGTTTTAAGGATTCGGCAGTCGCCAAGTATCGAAGTAGAGGCTAGGAAGTGTGGCAATTTGAAGAAGACATGAGTGGGTTCTGCACGAGTGGCACCCTCAGGACTCGGAGCGTTGTTTGCGGTTCGACGCTCGTCGTCAATTAGCGGAAACGGAAGTTATGAATTCATTAGTCACAATCACAGTATACTGGGGCTGCTCGACCCATCGTCCTTCCCCCCAACAAAATACAGAGTTCATCGATTGTCACTAATGAAATTAAAGCATCCAACAAATCCTCGAAAACGTTTATGAAATATGCACAAACAGCTGCCAAATTAGAACCAGATTGGTTCAAACATATCGTTACTATTTACACAAATACATTATTCTTTTCAAATCTTTACTAGGAAATCGACTCTTCCAAAGCGCATTTCATCAATATTAACTTACTTATTAATAGCAAAAGCTGTAACATTGCACTCTTAATTAAACAATTCATTATATAACATTTGAATAGTTCACTCAAAGTGTATATGTTTTAATATCTAGTGCATAGCAATACATTTAGTTAATGTATTCTAATATTTTACTTGTTACTCAGAAAGTACTTAATTATGCAAGTCACTGAACGATTTTGTATGCCATATTCTATTAGAATTTCAAATAAAAATTTCAAATAATTGCACGATCTACTAATTTAATTAAATAATATTAATATTCACCTTGTTATTAAATATGATTATTTCATTGGATTGTATAACATTTCATTCATTTTATTAATGTAAATATTTTGATATATTTTATTATATACAAAATGTATATTGCAAAATAACAATAATAAAATTCTGTATTAAAATAAATGGAATTTAAAAAGAAAGAATATAATTGAATTATATCATTTCTTAATAGAAATAAAACGTAATTTTTAAAGCCATTGATACTAAATTTTAACTTACTTTTCGAAACTAAATTTATATAATATTAATTAACTCTTTTATGGTGTCAACTGAGAAAATATGGATTTTGCAGTAATTTAAAAAATAAGTATTGAATAATTTATATATATATATATATTATGCGTTATTTTCAATATTTATATGTTAGAAGTTCAAATCGTTATATCTTTATATATTTTTTCGTGTCATTTGAGAGTAAAAATTAAAGTAAATTTGATTTTTTGAATGGATAGTTGATCTAATTTATTGTTCTGCATTCTCAAAATTTAATTTAGTATGCAACAGCTTAAAGAAATATGTATACTATTGACCTGGTTTTTAATTCACCATCTTGTTTTTGGTTCATTTTACTTGTTTACTAGAAATCCAAACAACAAATATTATTGATTGACCTATTTCGAAGAGTTTTCGAATACGTATATTAATATAGGTAATTAGCATATGCATTATTATTAATTCAATACTCAATTTCACAAACTATTGAATAAAATTAATGAATTAAGGAAGAATAATTAATATTTTTGTCAATTTTTTATTATTGTCCATTTTCAATTTTAATCTGAAACATTTTAAATCTAGATATGATTTCAGTATTTTATAATAGTAATAGCCTAAGTTTATCTTTTATAAAAGACCGAGACGGTGTACTTTATCAAACGCTTCTGAGATAAATGTAACATATACAACAAAATATCATCTGAGCTTTTGTAGTTTATATATAAGAGTAAGGAGTTTTATTATTTTTATTTTATTTTTATTGAAACGCTTTAATATTATTTTAAATTATCTTCTAGATGAGAATAATTATTTTATAACCAGATGCGGAACTTCAAATCTTTGTCTCGCCTGCAAATTATTATTCTAGGGATTAAAATAGCGAGTTTTTATGACATATTTGCTGGAACTAAGCAAATATTTATTTGATGCCCTCTCTTGATTTGAAATATTAGCCAATAAAAAAAGAAATATTAAAATTATTGAAACGTACGAATGAATATACAATAAAACCTCGAATAATCCGAGTATTAGGTTCCACTGTTTGAAACCGGACTAACCGATGACTTTAAAACCGCATAAAAATAAACTGTATGAAGGCAACATTTTTGTATACAAAAATAATAGTGTGCACTATTTTTTTATAATTTATTTTTATTTTGATTAATTAAAATTTAGTTTGTTTTAAAATTTTCAAAGCAAACTACTTTTTTTTTTATAAAAAAACAATAATATTTATAGTTATAATTAAAAATAATAAGTACATACATACGTTGAGAGAAGTAAAATATAATTTGTAATTATATTTTCGAAAGCTAAAACATTCAAATATAATTATGAATTTTTATATGACAGTTATTTGTTTAAATTAAATTGGCGTTGTGCTGTACACATTTCTAAAAGAAAAGAAAAATATGAGACTATGTATGAGTCTTTTGAACAGGTAACTTTGAGGACGCTGATGAGAGCAAAAATAAATACGGTTAATCATAACGAAGGCAATTAAGTTGTATGTGTAAAGTTTATGGTATTGCGAGTGCAAATATGTTTTAAACGTGCTCGAAATTTCGTTTGGTTCTCGCTCGTCGTGTAACAGAGTTTGCAAACTAGACGCAAATTGATTTAAATGTATATGTATACAGGTTTATACTCGTGGCAGTGGGAAAACCGACCGACGAATATTTTAAAGTGTACTTTTTTGCCCTCTCCGTCTCCCGAATCTATGCTAATGAAACGAGTTACTCGTGGCCGGGAATATTTCTTTTACACCCTTCTTGCTTTCAACTCCTTCGGCCATTTTCGCATTTTTTGTGTGTGTTGTATTTACATTTATAATAAATATGGAGTTTTATGGTATGCAGATTGTTTAATGAGACGTGTACACACATTAAATGTTGGAGTGTATTGTGACTGTATAACCAACATTTCCCAGCGTTATCTTTTGAAAGAATGGCACACATTTTACTGCCTACCAGACGTTTATTAAAACACATTGTTTTATCAACCAAATGCACCACCGACAATTTTATTTATTGCCACAGCCTAAACGCAAACTTACATTATGCATCGAGAATTTTTTCCACCTTTATACTTGTATTAATTCCATCCACTTGAACCTTTTGAGAACAATTTAGTCGTTCATTATATAAAAATATAACTTTTAAAGAGCAAAAGCTGCGTAAATAGAATTATTTACTACGAATTACAATCTCGTTTATTTAAAGTAATTATCAAAATACTCATGAATCACAATAAAAAATCTAAGATTAATTTCCGTATCGATAAAATATTTTTAATATTTAGTAATAGGTAATATATAAGTTTAAATCTTGTATATCACATGTACACAAAATTTGGTATAAATATTATTATATCCCCGCCGAAGATCTAATGTATTTTAAAAGCAAAATAGTTCCTTTTCTCGAAAGATATCTCACTCTGTCTCCTAAGTATATTTCCAAATAATCCAACATCCACTCTCTTTAATACAGTTCTGTATTCCTTGAAATCCTAGTATCCATCTTAAATATAAAAGGAAGATCCTTTTTTCCAATACCTCGTTTTCCTTTTAACGTGACTTCCTATGTTCTGTTCAATCCTGTTTATTTTATTCTGTAATCTAAACAATTCATATGCAATGTGCATTTACTTTGCAAATACGTTTGTTTTTAATATGTTTTGGTGCATAGTTTGGGAACCTCTGTTATAGGCAATAATATATATCAGATTATTACTTTTTATGACTTTCCAGAAAATATGCATACAATAATATTTCCTTCTTACTTCTCCAAATATTTTATTTTCTCCGAGAAAAATATACAACCTGACTTACCTACCGTGATCGGTTAATGTAACAGATTGAAAAATTGTGAGTATTTATTGTTTTAAAATTAATCAATCGATATAACAGGTTCAGGTTCCTTATGATTTCTGTAATAAATAGATTCATTGATAAACGTGCTCGTGCATGATTAAAATCAAAGATGCATCACAAGTACTTACACTGTTATTACAACTTTTAATTGAGTGATACAGTACAGTCTTTTAACTCCAAGTGAGAGCATCATGAATAGGTACTTTATCTAATAGATATTTATACAACCAACAAATAATAGTTTTCATACATGTTTAAGAAAGAAGAATAAACAAATTAAAGTATATTTTATTGTGGTCAGTTTCAGATAAAATAAAAGAAGTTTTCAAATCCGTTTTGGTACTTTAGATATACTTGCCTTATACAGTGGCGGAACTATTAGGTTGTTACAAAAGTCCGATCGTATTTTCAAGATTTTTCAAAAAGAACTACATTCTAAAAAATATTATTAATATATTAATATTATAAATATTAAATATTTATTATTAAATATATTGTCCATTATTTTGTATCACTATTGCCCACTGTTCAGGCAATTTCATAACGCCATCTCTCCAGAAGACTACGTCTTTACTACAAGCGTAAAGCTGTCAAGCTGAATTTTGATGCCATCCATTAAAGTTATTTTGCAGAGAGCGGAACAAATGGTAGTCAGACTGGACTATATGGAGGATGATGTAGTATATCCCCTTCAACTTCTGTACGGTGATTACAGATGTATAAGGTCTTGCATTGTCATGTTGAAAACATATTCGTCGTTTATTACCAGTACTTGACCGAATTGATAATTTGATTATTCGGTATACAACATCACTTTTATTGAAAGTAGTCTATTTGGTGATGTCTGGTGAACACAATCTTTGTTAAACCAAGATCTACAGTGCACATTGTTATAGAGTATCCATTTTTATCTCTAGTAATCAAATTCTGGAGAAAATGTTGTTACTGGTTTATTTTAATGAGCTGATAATAGACGATCATATGCTGGGTTCATTCAGATCATATGGAACCGACACATTAGAACGATTGATGTAGCCATCAGCATTGAGATGTCTTTGGACTGTTACATGTAATACATTAACGATGTCCGCTATCTCACGCATTGTAAAGTGTGGATTTTTTGTTCACTACAGGTATTATCTTGGCTGTATCAGTTGTGATAGGCCATCCAAAGCGCTTCCAATTTGTAAGCTCAAGCTCACCGCTTCTGAGCCGGGGATAAAACTTTTATATGACGCGATCGACTTCTAGACATCGCATAATTATACAGCATGAATTGCCGAAAAAATACGAACTTATGTAACAAATCAATAAAATTTTGTGCAACCAAATACTAAAACTAGGCCCCACGACTTTCCTAATGGCCCCACGGCATTCAACCATCCCATTATCAATTTTTATAACTATTATAGGGCTCCATGATTTTCTCTATTTCAAATCAAGACGCCCGTAATATAAAAATTTACCTAGTACGATTTACACAGGGATTTAGTTGCCGCCGATGTGAGTTTCCGCTACTAATGGAAGTGATAAAGCTTGTTTGATTTAGTACATTCATATATTACTTTGTATATAATATAATTCAATATATTCAAAGAATATTACCACAAATATTGTACGGGGTATATTTAAATTTACACTTTAATAATATCAAATTATATAAAAGTAATATTTATTTCAGAACTATATACTTAAATAAATGCTCTATGTGAGGAAACACACAGAATAAATGCAAATAAAGCGCTTTTAAAGCAAAAATAATTTCAATTCAGTAAAACGCAATTATGAATAAAGGTCGTTTTTTATTTAGTTAATGTGTATCATTTATTCACATTTACTTTGGTTTATATTTATAATGAAATATAAAATAATATATTATTGTTTATTATAATAATGGAAATACAAAATTAATACACCGAAAACCAATTTTGCTTTCTATTACTGTAAACAAATTATTAATAACCTTTAAATATTCAACGATTATTTTATATTATTTCTATATTAAACAGACAAATATTCTATTCAATATTTTGCATAATAAGTACTTATTATATTCAATCAATTTTTATTAATAAGTTATTTTTTCATCTTATTATGAAAAAAATATCAATATTAAAAAAAACAATAAAACTAGTATTAACTATTAATTTAAAAAGGTTTCCATTTCACTATCCATATAATTGACAAGATGTTTAATATTTGCTTATGTTGTGCATGTATTTAATCTAAGATTGAAAAAAATGTTTAATTTTGCTTAAACAATAATTAATGACGTGACTTAATAAATATAAGACTGTATAATTTTGACAATTAAAATTTAATTTATTCTGAAATTTTCAAATTAGACTATACTAAATCCGGACTGAAGAAAAGTCAAACTATGTAAGGTATTGCTGAGGTAATACCTTTTATATTTTATAATAATAATAATTTATTGGCCAAACATCAATACATAAGAAAAAACAAAAAGTACATTCTATTTATGTATAGAATTCTAACATAAAATAAAAAAAATATATTAATAGGCTGGCCAAAGGGCTAACGACCGAGGTCTTTCCGCTCAATATATATTATATATTTCTTCAAAATTTAAAATATTTTAATCTTAGAAATAAACGTGAAATATTATAATTTGATGACGGAAAACCTTGCACAACACTGTTGACTTTCCGTAACATTGAGAACCATAAAGAGGATTTTTATTATAAGATGTTAAAAAATACGCGGTAAATTGCCACTTTTATGTTTCGGAATGCTTTAAATGATCCATCAACGTGGTAACATTTTGCGGCATCCTGCTTCAGTTTAACGCAATTTAATTGGATCTTACAGTAAAGCTCAGGTTTAATATACATTTAAATAATTTCTTATTCACTGTATTTTCATTGAATGTTCCATTAAATAATTTCTTTTACTTTTGTGTTTGCATAAAATATAAAGTTAAAATATATTTTTTTCTATTACAATGACAATAACCGTAAAAAAAATATAAAAATTGACATATCATATACCATAACTACCAACTAAATTACAGACAAAAATCTTTGAAATATTGGGTTCCAACCGGTTTTCTGGCTAATCTTCAGTTCCTGGGCAATAGAATAAGTGCTCGCATGTCGGTTCGACTTGACGATTTCCATGATTTTATCAACATTTTAGATGATTGGCCTATCAGAACATGTCTCATCTTCGACGTCCATACGACCAGAACGGAAGCATTGGAACCAAAGCTTTGCTGTTGCATTCGATACTGTATTGGGTCCATAAACAACACACACTTTTTTGGCCGCTTTTCCCCTTGGCCGTAGTGATACAGAAGAATATATCCAATTTTCTCTTTTTCACCTGCATTTTGGAACGCTCTAATACACAGATAAATTCATTAAACACAAAACTGTCAAAGAACTTTTTTTAAAGCATTATATCGCCTTTAAGTTGCAGTATAGAATTATAAGATATATATGTATACATCATGAGATATGGCTTACTAAAGCCAAACACTCAGAACTTTTTACTTCACCTATTATAATAGTGAAAAAACAAAAATTTCATGATATTTTAAGCCTTAAACATTATTTAATTTACTATTTATGTTTCCCGTCCTGCTAGCAATTATAAAATTATTTTTTAAGTAATCAGAAGTTCAAATGTATTAAATTATACAACGTTTTGTCAGTTTAAACACAAATTGGCAAGTTATGTGATCAAAAGTAATTGAAGAAAAATTTTAAAATAATTCCTCACAAATTTCAATTCACAAGTATGTTTACAATTCAAGGAACATGCTTCAGAGCATACTGTCACATATTGTGGAAATAAGTTTTTTTCAGAAAAGTTAAATCAAGTTTAACAACTGGAAACAACTCTATAATTTATTATGTCTCCTAAGAAAATTGAATTTAAAAGTTTAGAAGAAAGATTTTTCGATTACAAAATAATAGTAATATTTTTATTAAAGTCGCAATATCTAAAATATAAAAAAAAAACATTCATTATTAATAAAATAAAAAAGATTAACTATTACACAGGGCTATTAACCATAGTCTTTCTGCCCAGGAAAATATTACATCATATTAAAAGAATATATTTTTGTACACAAATTACAATAGTTTAATTTTATCCATTAGAATAGAGTTTATTTGATATGAAAATATTTATAATAATAATTATTATAATTCATTGGTCAGAAATACACACAAAAATACATACATTGCATCAAAAATCAAATAGCAAACAAAACTAAATAATACAAATTAAAATATTTCAACTTTAAATATAAATAATGAAACAACCAAACTTAACAAAATGAGATACATTTGTTCTAAGGATAAATGTAAAAATGTTCTAAATTAATAGATGTTGAAAGTACGCGATGGATGGCGGTCTTTATGATAGTTGGTATTATACTTGATATATTTGTATACTTTATATTGAGTCCACGAATTTGAAATAGAGGATTAAATAGAGTTTCCACGATTAATGTTTGGGAAGTTTCAAACTGAGTTGATCATAAATGTTGTTGCTGCATTGATTGACGTGGATTAATATGACAAAGTTAGTGTTAGGTTTGGCGTTATTACAGTTGGAATCATATGTTTATGTTTTACTAGTGAAAGGAAGACGCAGTTACTCGAAGAGTGCGGAGTAAGTTTTGTTTGTATTTTGAGTGTGTATTCAGGGTTGTGTTATGGATGGGCGGAGTGCAGGTGGGGAAGAAGCAGGATGATCCCCAGGTTGTAAACGGGCGAACACCAAACCCCACCTGCCTCCACCCCCTGCCCTGCTGGGGGGTGGTGGCGGGTCACGATCGATGAAAACTCCTCGCAAATATGGTTTATTTTACAATTCCACGTCGGCCCTCGCCGACCATCCTTTTTCCTTCCACAAAGGCCACATGGTTCGAGAGGCTTTAGTCCTTCGGACGTGCCGACGGGCGGTCCGAATTATGGCCTTTCCGCGGATGGAAAGGGTGTGTGCGCGGGGGTGTTTCTTTCGTAAGGGCGTTGGGGGGATTGTATTTGGCTCTCCACTTTCTACGGAAAACACGAACGCCTCTCTTCTTCTGCACAAAAAAGGGCCAGGCGAGAGAAAGAGAGAAAAGCATACGATACTATTCCTTCGTAGATTTTCACGACGAACCTTGAAAATTATTTAGGACGGCACGTTCCTTCCTTGGAGCTGCATCGTACCATTTAATATTAAATTTTATTAAAGGATAATAATGGTATGAAATAGGAAAAGAATACGTAAATAACACACGCAACGATGGAAAAAATGCTATAATGTATATGTGACAAAGTTGGTGGTTGAGGCGAAACTCAGCTCGACACAAAGCGAAATGAAGGAAATTTAAATGGAAGTGGAAATATGTGGAGCCTGAAATGTTAATTAAAACCCTTCGACTTGAAAGCCACGACGATGTTCCACTCTTTTATTTTGTTGTGCTGAATGTTTTTTTTTTCTGTCGTCGACATAATAAAAGAGGCAGGATTTAATATCTTCTTGCGGAAGCAACAACAGTATAATGACAGTCCAACACAATATCTCATCATATTCTTCCTTAACACAATAATTCTATTATCATTGATAAAAATTAATGAAATATTTAAAGCAGTCTTTTCATAACACGATACTTGACAAGTTAGAATGTTAGTATTTTTGTATTAAATCAATTGCAAATTACTTGGAAAATATTGCGTAAAAGAGCCTAGTAAGAAGAGCCTAAATAATGCCGTACTATGTAAAACCACATTATATTTTATTACAATAATATAATTTTAAAAAATCAGTTGACAAACAAATATTTCTTAATAATTTTGCACTTCCAAATTTTCAAAAAATATGAAACTGGATAATCAAATCAAACTAAATAAACCACAGAAAAAAAGCCTTCACAGCAAAGAAAAAAAAACGATTATTTTGTATCATAACTTTGTAGAATTTATTTTTATTTCGCTCAATTAAAACTTAGTTTGTTTTGAAATTTTCAAACTTAACTATAGCAAATCAAAACTGATTATGCGAGTAATTGCTGTATATCACTAAATAAGCTAATGTTTTCATTCCATTTCAAGTTTATAAAATGAACTTCATCTAATAATGTTTTTATGTTCAAAATCATTAAAATCATAAAACAGTAAAATACGTGAAATTAAACACAATATTATATAAAACAAAAAATATTTATAGTTTAAAGCTCACGGTTTTAACAGTTTCGGTTCTAAGTAATTAGATTGTTTTCCAATAAAATTACGTATTCCCTTCTCTAAAATCCGTACCGAACACGCCTTGCATAAAACATCTCTCGTGGCTCTTTGAGGAAGACACGAACGAAACAGTCCTCGCACTTCTCACTTTATTGATTTCAGTTCTAATTTACTGCGCCTTTGAATTTAGATATGCATTATGTTTAAAAAAATAGAACACTCTTATGTACATATATTCCGATTTATTGAAATATATAATTATATTGATATTCTCGTTTTTCTACATCCAAATACTGCTAAAATCAAACTTCAATTACTAATTAAATATTTTTTGTAATTAATATTATTTGATAATTCATCGAATTATTACTTTACACCAGTGGTACTTTTATTTTTTTAATGCGTTATTGAAGTAATTATATTAAATGCATCAGTGGTTATTTATTTAAATTGTACATGGAAAAAGTGAGTCTAGTAGCTGCTAGATGTTGGACATTTGTCAAAATAGTTTTTGCAATGAACAGGTAAAATTTTATAACAATTGTTAGTTTGGTTTTTACCCACTGTCAATTTGTTTAAGCTTAATTATTACAGTCATTAAGACAAAAAGTACTCAAAAAGTCTATATAAATACAAGTATAAAATAGTCAACTGTTGCAAAGGGCTATTGACTAAATGTTTACACTGATATTACCACATTTAGTTTAATGATAAAATACAGTCTAATAAGTCCAAGTGAGAGCACCATACCCAATTTTTCTAGTATTTCTTTTGCACTTGATGTTATAAGTACTATTTTGAAGAAATAAATGTATTCCATAGTACCAACACAGTCAAAGTTATTAAAAAATAAATAACATAGACGAAAAGTGTTCCTCGGTTACTTTCGGATGAAATAAAACAAGTTTTCATACTCAGAAAAGCATCGGTCTAAAATATTTTCTGGAAATATCTGAAGAGAATGAAAACTGAAAAAAACCTGTTTCTATGGTGTTTTTTTTTTACTCTATTTCGGTATGATTAGGTATATGAAATTTCGGCATCATGTTAACAATATATTTAGTAGTTTCATTCATATATTTTTATAATAATAATATAGTGAATATTAATAACTTTTGTGGATATTTATAAAAAATAATTTTGATTCTTTTTGATAACTTAGGTTAGAGTTAATATCAAGTTAGTGTCAAGACAAACTGTTTTATTGTATAACACACTTAAATCATGATAATTTAATTTAAATATTTACACTTTGCATTTTAATTAATGATCTTTAAGAAAAATTCAGCAAAAATAAAATCTACTCAACGCAAACCAGTTGAAAATCACTGGATTAAGGAAAATTTATACAACAAAATATAAAAGTGCTTTTCAGTAAACGAAAAATGTTGATATAAATGCTATGAAAAGAATTGAAACTATATTGATTGTGTAATTGGAAATCATTTTTAAAATGGAAAAGGCATTTTTCATACTTTAAAATAAATGAAATTTCTTCACAGAATAAATAGGTTTGAAGTATAATATATTATAGTTCGACTGACAAATTTTTCATTTACAGTGGAACCTTGATTAACGAGCACCACGCATAACGAGCATTTCGAGCAAAATGAATTGTAGGAAAAATGACTCGCATTATTGTATTTTACATTAGTTTATATGGGGAAAACTGTTGGAACGGATTTTGCTCATTACTATTAAAAAATAAAATGTTCTACTGATGGAATTAATAATTATCTGTGACTGGCAACAACGAGACGTTCAATAGTATGAAGAAACGTTGTGCAGGCAGGAAATGCTGATTAAAGTTTAATGAAACTGAATCAAAAAGTTGATTGGAAATGTGATTATTCTGCTCTCTCGGTTCCTCGCCGTATCCAATACCTCTTCCTCCTCTTTTTTTTCCAGGCACATTTTTTCCCCACGTTCCTTTTTCGGTCTCCGAACTATCATTCCCGCTTGAAAAATTGCTTTGCTGGCTCGAGGATATTGGCTCTGCACGTAATAAACTTTTATCATTTTATAACGTACTTTGTGCTTGTGCCCTGACTGCACCAGTTCCGTGTGCATACAACGCAACCCTGTCCTATCGTTGCTCGTCGCTGGAGAATGAAAGAGCTTTAAAGTTAATAGCAATTTATTATTAATTCCGGTCGGAAATGTTAATTCCAGACCCATCGGCATCGCCATTGCAGTGATTTATTTATTGGTTTCGGTTGAATTCAGCTTTCAGAATCGAAATTACATTTAATACAAATCTGTTCGGTAACCACAAAAGCACGGATTCCATTATAAACGTCAGCGCGGGATATTTGTGTTCGTTTCGTATCCTGCAATAATTTTATATTTCACATACATATTTCCATAGCATATCTATTTTAACGTTTATATATAGGAATATATGTGCACAAAATGCGAATTTAATATCCCGTTTGTGATAAAGAAAAAAAAATATGAATTGCTCTGGACCCTCGAAACTCCGTTTTATGGTGCATATAAAATCGTTCTCGTAATTAGAATATTGTGAAAATGCCACGCTGCAAAATGGCCGATGCTAAAGATTAATGCGGAAACATTTTTAATATCCTTTTGATATAAACGGGAGGACACTAATAAAAAGTGACACGAAATTGCAACGCTTTCGATAATAAAATTCAAAATTATTCGAATCCTTGCAGTCTGCCTCTTTCTCCCTTTCAACCCAATGTCACATTAAATCTTTTATATAATTAAATCCGTTATTAAATTTCGCATTATTAAATTTTTTTGCAATATACTTCATTACGACAATTGTTCCATTTCATATTTACTACCTCAAATCTTGTATATTATATTATAATTTAAATATAATACTACTCTTTTCAAGCAAAACAATTCTTAAATTCTTCAGTTCTTCTACGCTAAAGGAGTAATACGTAAGATTTTAAGTGTATGTCTATAAGAATACTACAAATGAATATAAATGTATTTGTATTCACTTAAACGGTTTTGGCGTTTGATATTTTATCATACTCCATAATTGAAATATTAAAGGATTGGCTTATTTGAATCTGAACAAACCGAAACTATCAAAATATCTAGAGTCTAGAATAGTGATTTTTAACCAGTTTGACCTAGAATTATAACTATAAGTTACTGCACACTTAGTAAGATACAGAAAAGGTTGAAAAACACTAGTCTGAAATCTATACCCTTGTAAAGTTTCTTTTAAGTTTAAAGGAAAATTGTATTTGGCTTAAAATTGTCCATCTATAAATAAATTGTTACTATATTAATTTACTAAATTCCAGTATTTGCATTAAAACCATCATAATATCAAAGCAGTATATATTGGTTTAGGTTGTCAAAATATAATATATCGATACTTGTTGTGAAAAACGAAATTACTTTCCAAACAACGCTATATGTCTCTAGTCGAAATAAAGGACTTAAGTCATTGCCTATTAAACATTATACTACTTTAAATTTTTCTAAAATTGCGATTTAAGTTTTTTTATGTCGTATAATTTTATTCACAATCTATTCATTCATCAATGTAAACATTGAGTACATTTAAGATCGCGGTTGACATTAAATGGATAATCTTTCCCGAGATTAGATGATTTGATTTTTTTAAATTTATTGGTTGGCTGTCGTCTTGTAGGTTAACTTCTGTAGTATATAGATGCTCTGCGATTCCACTATTTCCTTTGACTGTGAATTTGCTGCTATCCTTAACACTGTCATTGTCCATCGACTTGGCCACCGAGAGTGCTCACAACGGGCCTGGCTTGACCAGGATTCGAACCGGCGCCCACAAAATCGTGGGTAGGGCAACTTAACCATTCGGCTATTAGTCGCCCGCGATTTAAGTAAATTAAACCCGGCACATCCATAATAATTTATTGCATTCTTAAATAAATGTTAAAATGTTAACAAATATTATATTAATTCAAAGCATTTATATAATTGGTTAAAAAACAATATATTTTGTGAAACTTCAATACAGCTTTTTATGAATAATGCTATTTTCATTTATTGTCTTTAGATTCTTTTCTCATAAGATGATTAATTGAAATACGCTTATATTTCTCATGGAATACAATTAGAATAAATGTTATACATGTCAAGAGTAGAATAAAAGAATCAGGAATGAGATTTAATTTATTTAAAAGTTCCCTTGGAAGATTGAACAAGCTTTTGTTTTATTTCGCGTATCTAATCAAGGGTGAAGTAATTTAGGGGTCGCGGGTGGCGTCGTTGGGGTCTTCGAGTGGAACAACAAAGGGAATGGGAACGCAGACGAACGCGATCGAGTATTTACTACAAACAAAAGAACCTCCGCGGGCACAGATTTTTTTTCCACTCTCGTTTCTTAACGAGGACTCTCATTCTCTGTCTATCGCATACAAAAATATACGTTTCTCCTCTATCTCTCTTCTTACTCATTCCAACCCAACGTGAATTTCAAGAATTACGTCGTTGTTCTGCCTGAAATCATAAACCTTGAAACAATGTCACTCGGTCAATAGCTAAATGGATATATACAGTGTGAACTCAGTTAACATACATATGTACGTTTCTGTACGTTAATCATAATTGTTTAAATATAATTGTTTACAATATTTATATACACACGTCTCTCTTTGTTCGCACTTACGTACACTTTACAATAGAATATAATAGTTGTTTTGATATAGTTAGACCGTAATGTTATTTATTTCTAAAATTAATATTGAAGAAAGCTGCAGTGTCTATACGCCATTAGGATTGTAAATAAACATGTATTAAACATCTATTATCTATAGTATGTTAAATGAGCGTAAAAAGTTTCAAAAGATATTGACCTCTTTAAGGGTAATGTATTCGAGTCCAAACAATTAACGAATAGTACAAAAGAAATTACCTTTATTTCTGAAATATTTTAAGGATCGAAGACATAATATTTCTTTATAAAATAATCCAAAAAAAAAACCCTCGTGGCCACGAAAATATTTGTGGGATCGAAGAAAAATTGATGACAGATCAATCCGGGATGTTTTTCTACACATACCTATTCTTGGGGTATGCCTTTTCAAATTTTTAAGGGTCGCGGACCAAAAAGTTTGAGAATCGCTGGTTTCTAGCAAATTTCCAAATCTCTTAAAGCATCTTTTAAAGCATGTCCTTACATTTCTTTAGTCATCTGGGGGTCTGTCATTACTTTTAAATTAATAACCCGGAAAGTTAAATTTACTAGAATGCAGTACAACCTAGAAAAAAGGAAAAAGTCTATAGTATCGCATTAACCATACTTATACTTACTATACTTACCATATTAAGCCATACCAATTCTGCATCAAATATTTATTTTTTGTTGTTATAGTATAAAATGTTTTAAAAAGTTCTTCATTAATTTTCTTTAATTGAAATCTTTGAATAACTTTGAGGTTAGATTTTTTTTGCTTAATAATGTGCTCTTATTGTACACTATTCTTTCCTATAAAACAAGGATTTCAAATTGGGTGCGTCTTATGACTCAAAGAAATATTTTTATATAATACATTTTATTTATTAAAATTTATTTCATATAATAGTTTTTTTTATTGTATAATTTTAAATCAATTATAGATATGTTACATAAAATATCGAACTAATGATCAGTTTAAAGTAAACGCTCAACCTTATTTATATTCTATATCAATTTATTTATTTCATTCACACTTATTAATCTTATTCGCACACATTAACAACGGCATGACCCACCGGTGGGTCATTAATTATGAATAATAGTTTTGTTGATATGCACGCCACGAGTATAACCTCAAATATCTTACGTCAATGGTCTTTTCATCCATATCTCTTAAATCAATTCCAAGAAAGCCTTCTTTGTTCTGCCTGAAATCATAAACCTTGAAACAGTGTCAGTCGGTCAGCAGTTAAATAGATATGGCGTGCGACCGTCCAGTCAATCTTGCGTAAAACCCGGCCGTTTTCTATTTGATATTTTAATTTTGCACTCGATAAATCGATTCGCAGGGTTTCCACGACCCACGAAAATCGCTTTACCATTGGCTCAGCCATCGGATGGACACTTTAATTGTATCGGGGTTCGCAGGTAATAATGGCGCCGTTTGTCTGTTAGAAATAACTAATTAGATTCCAATCGGAGTAAATACGTTTCGTCCGTTCCGTGACCGAATTTTTCGGCGATAAATTTCTTGGCTTTATTTAGTGCAAAAATCGCTTTGCATACCAAGCGCATGCAAATGTATTCGGCGTCTCGCTTAAATACTTTAAAGTCGTTATTTTCGGCCTCCGTCGTTGCTGCTGCCGCCACCACAGCGGTAGGTCTATAACAGGGCGAGAGGGAGGCAGGATTTAATTTATTTTGCAACGACAATGTTTGGTTGATACAAATGGTCTGCTCCTTGAATAGGATGTAATCAGGGCCTTGAATAGGACGGAAGTATTCTTGAAAAATTACGACGTCGTTCGCATGGATACGTTTCCAAGGGCCTGGATGGGCACAATAGCAAGATGAGGTTTATAGTTCCACATCAGTTACATTCCATTCCACCAGTTCCCAATCAATTCTACTTCTTAGATTTATTTCAGTTTTTATCTTAACGCTGAAATTTCACTCATTATTTTTTCTATTGAATATATTCATTGAACCTATTGTAAATTAAAAATATACTTTAGTTTCCGATTTATATAATAATATTATTTTAAACGATAAAAAACATTTTTAAATTATGTCGAATATTTATTTTTTTTTGTATGATGTTTTTCTTTCTATTATAGAAATAATCCGTTAAATTTAATGTTGATATTTCATATTCGATATAATGATATCCATTTTTAAATTAAATTAATTAAACAATAAAATAATATAAAAATAACGTTTATTTTTAATCGAAGTAAAAATAATTACATACAGAAAAAAATCAAAATCAGTTATATTTTTTGTTATTTGTTTACATTAAATTATTTATTTTTCATCCAGGCAGAAAGACCTATAGTCAATAGTTCTTTGCAACAGTTGAATTTTATTTTTTTTTAAATTTTGTAATTTATTGTTGCAATAAATATTATTTTTATTTTTCAATTTATAAACAATGACATCATTTATAACATGTATTTGTTTTCTATTTACAGGATGGAACATTGTACTTCGTTTTTGATGATACATTAAACGCAAGTGAGTAAAGTTATACATTTTCTTTAAACTGTTGTATAAGTTTAAGTTTTCTGTAAAGCGTATTAAATAATTTCCTTTAATAATGACACCGTCTATGACGTAGACAAATGGAAAGGATAAGGTGGAAAATAAAGGAAGAAAAGGCTTTAGAACAATAAGTAGAGAGCGTCGCCTCCGTCCCTACTTGTATGTTTGCCTGAAAGAAATAATTTATCTATCTGACAAACTGTGGGAATCCGCTCTGCTACTTTTTTCCATCCTCCGTCTCGCAACGTTTGACTTTGAGATTTAAAGATTGTTTCGAAAAGGAATTATTTTCTCCAGACGTGTTATGTCTCCTCCAGACATTTTATACATATAAATTAATGTTTTTGCATTTTGTTCTAATTATTTTTTTTTGTAATATTCTATATTTGTTATTAACTCAATAATACGATTCAATTCAATTATTTGATACAATTTGGCTAAAACTTATTTACAAAGGGAACAACGTGAAACACAGGCGCTTTCAATTACAGATTTCTCTTTGTAATTGAAACTCGGTTTTAATTAAATGGGTGGAAATATCTACAAACAATAGTAATTGCAATTATATTTTACTGAATTCATATTTATCATCCAATCAAGAAAATCTATAGAATTAATTGCATAATTACAATATATCCAATCATTTCAATGAAAAAAACAAGTGATTCGTACTTAAATACACTTATGCAACTTTATTATATACATAAAAGAAACAAAAACAATAATAATAATTGTAACGGTTTCGATAATATGTTTGATACCGGACTAATCGAGGAGTTTCAAACCACATAAAAATTATTCGCAAAAAAGATACGTGACTTTAAAAAGGTTAAAATTGTTCAATCACATAAAAAATAATCTTGTGTACAATTTATTACAAATTATTATTATATTGATCAATTAAAATTTTGTTTCTTTTAAAATTTCCAAACCAGACTGTAGTGAATCCGGATTAATCGAAGTATCACTAATCACTACATATACTAATGACCAAGGGTAATGCGTTGTTACCGCATTGTGAGAAAATGTTATCTATATCAGCTTGTGTAAATTGAAATGTGTATACCAAATTCTTTATTAATTACTGTCCAGCTGAAATACCTTTGAGTTTCAAGTTATAACTACACAATTTATTTTTTTTTATTGAAATTACATTTTATATATTTTTTTTATGAATTTTCTGTTTTATCATATATTTAATTTTCTGTAAGTCAGGGGTCGGCGAACCCTGTTATATTACCCCAAATGGGGTAAAGAAATAGACAAATATGTAAATATCTTTGTGTATGGAATATAAATGAAAATATTTTTTTTTTGTAAAGTTTATATTATTTAATGATCTGCAAACCTCATTAAAAAATAATTGAGAAGTTTAAGGGAAGCATAACTTTTTGGTCCACAAGAGCCTAAAGAGAAAAACAAAATAATGATCCGCAGTAATCAAAAGCAAAATGAAGCCTTCTTGTAAATTAATATTGGTATTGCATAATAGATCGATAACAACAAAAACAACATTTTTTGTTCTTCGATAATGTGTAGATTACATTCAAATTGTCTTATTTATATGCGGTTGGAAGAATATAATCTAATTGAATATAAAGTAGTTACCTGCCTGGTGTATATGCATTTTTCATAGGTTTCTAGAAAATGCGGCATTTTTAATGGTAATTTAACATCGATCTAACTATGTTGCTACACTACAGAGGTAGAGGTATGATCTGGCTTCTAGCCAGATGGCATTTCAGACGGAATACAGGTCTTTCTAAATAATCGCTTCCGCAGAATATTGGTACGTGTACGAATACACGAGGTGCTATTTCCGGATCCTCGATTAGATACTGACTGCATAGCGGACATAAAAATAAAACTGGAAAAGTAAGTACTCTCTCATGTGACTCGAATATTAATGTTGAAAAGAAAACTAAAATGTATTTAGAGCGATAATAAAATCAATACGAATATGCTAATTATTTAGGAAGATAAATGACCTTTCAATATTTTTTACTGAATATTTATATACGATTTATCCCAATACTCCCAGGTGGTACAATTTATTTTTAGTTATGAGATGAAATACATCTTGTAATTAAAACAAAATTGTAAACGTTTAGTAAAGAAACGAAGCATCTATTTGAATTTTCTAATAAAACTGAATAAAACAAAGCTTTAACAAACTTCTTTTTTTAATTAGAAACGTTGAATTATTTCAATTTATGTTATATAGTAAATTATCCTATAACAGAGTACAGACACTATTTTCTATAGAACAAACCACTTGATAAGTAGTGTCACTATAACATGGATTTGCTATTACGCTTTGCAATTAATGGAGAATTTGTATGCACGTACCAATTTCACTTTACTTTATAAAATGTTATTGTATGAACCATAAAAATGTAAATTCCTTTTGTATCTATCAAAATTTATAATAATTTCATGGTAATCAAAAAATCAATTTTCATAAAAAGAATATTGTAGTAACGTAAAAAAAGTTTTGTTATTTTTTGTTTCTTAATTCTAGTACAAAATTTCCATTAGTTTTAATAATAATTTATTGGCCAAACATGAATACATAAGAAAAAAAAGTACATTCTATACATAAATAAATTCTAACATAAAATTTAAAAAAATATATATTAATAGGCCGGCCAAAGGGCTTAGTTATAATAAATTTGTGAATTTGTATTATATTTAATTTGTAAAATATTCTATTATACCAATATAGTGAAACGATTTTATATTTCATTGATTTTTAGTATTACAAGAAAATGTATTGATTCATACGCAAAATACAACATGTATTGATGATTTCAATTAAAATAAACATTATTATGAAGTAAGCGCAATCTTATTTAAAGCAATACTAAAAGAATTTTAAAAGAATAAATGTAAATGAATTTGGAACTACTAGAATTAATTAATTTACAAGGATCTAATACATGTTTAACTAATAACTAATAAACATTTAAAAAATGGCATCATTTCATTGAATTTCGATTTATCGATTCGATTTATTAGAATGTGTAGTATTGAAATGAAATTCAATGAATGTATATGTAGTCTAAATGAGACGTTAGTTTACGGTATTGTGATGTTGCAAAACATATGTAGTTTTCATTTAAAACTGCAAGCAGAACACAAAGCTCTGTGAAAAGCCCAAAACAATGAAGCCCGGTCGTTTCTCCGAGTAATTGTAGTTTAGTTGGCTGGGACCAAATTAATTTGTGCATTGTTCTAAATTTCAATAAGCTTCCTCCGCAGCGCAAATACGTAGCGGCATAACGTAATGCAGCGTAATTGAAAGTAGCAAAAATGCAGAGTATGGAAGGAGTCAACAACTTGGATGAGGCCGAAGTCGAGGACCCGCAGAGTTGTAAGTATGGGGAAAAGAAAACATATTAAAAAAAAAGAGAGTAAGTTGGAACTACAACTCTCATCTACTGGGGACTTGGACAGAAAATGAGCCACTTACATAAGATAGAGCTACATGTTCCAATTACTCGCCCGGTTGCACTTTTACTGTCTCGCAATTTTCTGGCAGAAGGACGGAGTTGGGGAACGCGCGACGGTGTCAGGATGCAATGGATGGGAAAAGGAGAAAGAAAGATAGAAGGGAAGCAGCCAGCCCATCCGCGTCGGTATTATTTATTTTCGGCTAATGCAATTTCAGACTTAATTATAACAATTAATTGAATCTTTTTGCGAGCAGACTGTAATTCGTAATTCAATTAACGCGGAACGTAAATGATTCAGTAAAACATTGAGATTGGAGAGGGGGCGAGGGAAGAAAACTTGTTAGATAGTTATTAAACTCATAATCAGTGGAGCTAATTACAATTTCCAGAACTGCTAACTCAATTTGTATGCTTGAAATATATAGGTTGAGGAATTCACCCGGCGGTCTTCTGTACGGATTGGAGTAAAACTTTATTCAATTTGAATGCTGCACTGCTCCCCCCATTGTTGCAAAACCGGATACCCGATACAGTCCCTATTTATTATTATTGATTGGTACAATATGATTTGTTCCTTTACAAACTAGTTTACTTCATTACAGCAATTTGATCTCCATTAGCAAGCATTCATATATTTATGTATTCAGAACAGGGATGATTTACAAGATTGACTATAAATGGCCAATTAATAGAAGACTTAACATATACACTTATTTTTGTAAATAAAAAAAATAACTACTTACAAAAACCATATGGAATTTCATGTTTTCATTTATTTACAATTTGATTGTCCTAAACTAGACCAAAAGGCTACTTTCAGATGAATTGGGTTAATTTTATGAGTTTTGAAATAAAAATGTTTATTAAACTATTAAAAAATATAACATAATATATAATCATAATAATAAAATATAAGATGTTGAATACTTATAAAGAAGAGCTATAGGCCATAGGCCTTTGATATTCATGTATTTAAGTTACATTATTTATTTTGACGAAGAACGACTTGAAAGAAGAACGATTTCCTGTCCGAAATTTGAGATTCTACTATAATTGAATATATTTAGTTTCATTCTTATTATAATTTGCCCAAAGCAACAAAAGTCAAATAACTAGGCATGCATCTAGATAGAAGACTCAACTGGAAAGATCACATTCAGGCTAAGAAGCAGCAATTTGAAATAAAGTTTAGAGAACTTTATTGGCTTATAGGGAAAAGGTCGGAATTATCATTGCAAAATAAATTACTTATATACAAAGTAATATTGAAACCAGTATGGACGTATTATATCCAATTGTGGGGTGCGGTCAGTAAATTGAACATACAAATTATACAAAGGTTCCAATCAAAATGCTTAAGAAATATTATTAGGGCTCCATGGTTCATCATGAATAAACAAATACATGAAGATTTTCATATAGATATGGTCGATGATACAATACCAACATTTAGTACTAGATACCGAGATAGACTGGAGTTCTGGCTATTGGCCTACACGACAACAGTGAAACCACAATGCATAAAAATGCATATTTATAAAAAAAATAGAAGCTCTTTCCACTGCAATTAATTGGTATCGCTTAATAAGAAACTCAAAATTACTATTCAAATTAATCATATTAATAGTAATTTGTACAGCGTTCTATGTATGCTAATTCAATTTCTTTACTGAAATTTCAATCCATTCTTTACTATTGACTATACTAATTATTAATTTAAAAAACTCATTTCATTAAAAAATAAGTTTTAAATAAAATAGAAATGCAATCATGTGAACTAAATTTGTAAGAGATGAAAAAAGAACAGAAAAAGTTTTAAAATATTTATTGATGGTTTGCGGAAACACACGAAAAGTGCTCAAACCATAGGAAAAGGAAACGATCAGCAAGTCACTTTGATAGTAAGTGTTCGTCCTCATCCCTTTAGCAACACTCGGATATTGGAGCGACTTGCCCAAAGTTTTTGCTCAACATTTTCGAGCACTTCCAAACACTTTAATAGTTCTTCATTGATTCTCTATAGTTTTTCAGCCACTTTATAATAATGTTACGCAGTAAAGATTAAGTATTCCTTTAAAACTACCATAGTTGTAATCGCAGTTAAATTTTACTTGTGTATATGTAGATTGAATTATTTATTATATTGAATTCTAAAAAATAATTTTTATTCACATATTTGATGATATAATAAAAATATTAATATTGAATTCAATATAGAATTAGTTTTCTTTTTCAGTCTAATATTAATTTCATTATGAATTTTTACTGCTCTGTTTATATTATAGTACCAATTGATTTATTTGTCAATATCTAAACTAGAAGCTGACAACATTTTCTGTTAAGTTAATAAAACTTCGAACGAAATTCCAAATACGTTCCCGATGGAAGAGACGATGTCCATTATTGCATTCCGCCCAAATAAACACATTTTTTGGCCTGTATTTATTGCACTTTTATCGCAACTCGTTGCGGAATTTATTGCACTATTGGTACTAATATAAATTGCATCATTTACGTTTAAATTCTCTCCCCTTGGTCTATCTATCTCTGTATGTGTCTGTTACTCTATTACTCTCCACCCAATTCTCATGGCTCCGGGTTTAATGACTGCCACCAAATGCAATATTGCTACATTCACTCATACACACATTATCGTCAGCATCGAACTCGGTAAATGTGCAATTTTATACCAAAATGTGTACACTATGTATTGCATTTTCGATAATAGTTTGCAGCACACAAGTTGCGCCTATAATCTGATAAAATTATGTAGCCATTCAAATTGCGTTCAAAACTAATAACATAGATTAGTCTCAAGTAGAATTACAATTATTGATTTAAAAATTTAAATTATGGTATGCGTATTCAACTCTTTCTATGACGTGTTTAATCTCCTTACACTTATTACTATTAAAGAGTGCTTAACAACCTTTTATTAATATGTGAATACGGTAGAAGCAAAAAATTTACGTTTAGCAAAAAAACGTAATTTGAAAGTCTATACAATTTATCTAATCGTCATACTAAATTGTAACAAATTATATATGACATTCAAAATCACTTATCTTTAATTGAAATTATTAATCATTTGAAAGATTTAAACTTAATTTTGATACTATTATTTTAATTATTATTTTTTATAATTTTTGTAGGAAACGTAATTGTTCCAAAGTCAATTATTATTTATTACTGTATATTTAAAATGAACTTGACATCAATGTAATTGCAATTTACAATTCACAAACATGTTGAAGTTATTGGATAACCCAGTGATGCTGCTATGAACATTCGTTTATAAGCTATTAACAAATCAACAGGTCGCAATTGATCACTTGCGACTAAATTACGTGCATACCAATGATTTTCACATACCTTATTCACAGTCTATTAAATCGTTCACTATCATTTTGCACAGCGTTGTTAATTGCCCTTCATTTACAGTCAAACGAGCAAATTTAGTTAATACACTTGGTTAGTTCCTCTCAATATTTTTAATTGCGTTCACAATTATCTGACCAAAATATGTTTCATTCCCTTTAATTAATTGACTCAGGATAATTAAGAAATTATTAACTTTTATTATACATTTATTTTAATCATATTATATTAATGACTTTCAATGCAATAAATGTTTTTTTGGAATTTCTTAAAAAAAAAATCAAAAATTAAGATTTCTTACATCCATTTCAGTATGGTTTTATGTAGTTCAAGTAATTCCAATTTTGAACTTTTTCACATATTTTAAATATTGATAATATATGTTTATATTAACTAAAAGCTAATATAATGTCTATTAGTTTAATATTGTGCATAAGAATATTTAACACTAAATACAAAACGGTTTCAATTACATCAAGTACTTTCTTAAGTTATTAATATTTTTGGGCAGGAACTTCTATAAATTTGTCTTATTTTTTTGTCTTTGTTTTTCAAGATTTTCTAAATCTTCCGTGGAATAATCTTCTGCATTCATTAAATTTGTAACTTCTTTCCAAGAACTATCAATGTTTTCAATGTTGCAGTTTAAAAAAAAAACTATCATTTCCTCTTCATCCTCTAGTTCATTGTTTGTCATTTTTTTCACCTCATGGCACACTGAAAAAGGAGAATATGTTTCGCGGTAAACCAAATAAATTAAATGGACTGAATTTTCTGATCCACAAAGTCCAAATCTCAAATTATATAAAAATATTTTTAAAAACTTTTGCGAAACACCTGGAATATCAAAAAATAGTTTGCTCTAGTTGAATTAAATTTCTTAATATTCGACGAATATGGAATAAATACAACTTTGACAAGAATGCATGTGTTAATATCAGTAAGATTTCCAGAAGCAAGAAAAGTAGTTTTATTTAAAAAATGTCTTGATAATACTTTTTTACTTTAAGACGACTTGGAGTACCCTTAAATTAGAATATATTTTTTTTTTTTGTTAAATAGGGCTTGAAATTGCGGGCTTCATTATATAGAGATATAGAAATCCCAATGACTGTTATCGTATTTTAGATTATTTTTTATTGTTAAGGTTTATTATTAATAAGTCTATATCAATAATAAAAGATATTGTTTGTATTTTGATACTCTCGAGTTTATGGTTTTTGAGATTTTGATAATGTCGGGATTATGGTTGTCGGGATTTAATTGTCGCTATTTCGATTTCCACCGTATATAACAAATCTATTAAAAAATATTTATTATATAATAATAACAAATACTAATTTTGCATTAGAATTGTGATTGTATGATTTCGGAAAACTGTATTTATTGACTACTAAACATTAACTGTTATGTCATAAAATATACACAAGTATTTAAACCATGACTATGTGTTATGTAAATATGCAATATGATGTGACATGATTAGTTGAATTTCTTTAATCGCATTCTAAAAGTACCGTGTAGTACAAATCAAAATGTGTTGCACTGTTGCGAGATTTTGTTTTGACAAGAGATTTTTGTATTGATTGCGGAACGAACAGGCGCAATAATTATATGTGCCGGAATTTTAAGGGCTTTGTTCGTTTTCGTGTTGTTCCAGTGTGAAATCTTGTTGGATACGTGTGCAGTGTCCGAAACGAAATGGTTATAAGGGTAAAAGGGAGCGTTCTCTGGTTACGGGTCCAAGGACACGACCCGATAAATAACCGGGAGGTCGAATCACTGCTTACACACACACATACACCTATATATTTATATACATCTATACATAACGCACGTGCACAAATACATACAAGGAACTCTACGGTAGCAAAGCTTTGGAACAACGGAAGCTTTAAGCTTCTGGGATTACGTAGACACAACGGCGCATACACGCATATATCCTACAACTGTTTGCATTGTTCGTATACGCATACACGCAGAATTATTTCTAATATTGATCAAATTTTAGGATTTGGGAATACTTGCTGCGCTAGATCTTCCTTGGGGCGGTTGTCCTCCGTTGTGTCGTACATTTATTTCCTGTAACCAGTGCTAGAAGAGGGGATGCGACAGCGTGATCCTTTTATCTACTATAAATCATCCTGACACAAGAAGTACGATATGCATACATTATTTATATTTATTTCTTATGCTCCGTCCAACACAACCCTCTGATGCCACATACTATATCTTGAAATATCTGATTTGATATACCAACAATTGACAATGTTACAATTCCAGCAGTCGTCAACAAATAAATTAATAATAGAAAATTTAGTTAAAATTGAGAATAACAATTTGCAGTATGTATCGTGAAAAATTATAAAATCTCAAATCAATCCTGCTTATGTAAATTCAAAGATTCAGTTAACATAAAATTGCTATGATAGATTACGTTCAATCAAAAAGAGAACTGCTAGAAGCAAATTCTTTACTCAGAAAAAAACATTAAATTATAAGTAAATATTTGTTTTAATCTGTATCTATAATGTGTCATAACTAATTTACAAATGATTGAAAAAAAAATTAGAAAAGGAATTAAGATATCAAAATATATAAATACATATTGATTTTTTGTATAATCTCAGAACACATACATAATCACTTATTTTTTAAGAGAGATACTTTATAGTAAACACTACAGATAACTACTGTAATAAACTTAATATGACATATAATTATCTAACATATCCATTATATTACATAGATAGATTGGTAGCTCACCGCGTACTAAATTACACGCTCAACATGGTATTGAACAAATTACAAGCAATTAATTGTTTGTATTAATATCCTTCATTTTGTTATGTAATGGTTGGGAACAAATGACTGTCATTATATCCTACTCTGTCTTTGCTATTTCCGGATATATATACGTTTTCAAATTACTTTGAATCAATTCAACGTTACCCCAAACATCATATTTAATTAATTATAATATAACATGCAAGTGTTATTAAATTTTGCACAAAAAATCACAATTAACATGTGATCACAAACAACACTAAGATTCATCTAGAATGACCACTAACACTAGGAACTGTTTTCCAATTCACACACGTTGAAGTGAGTTTATATTTGTTTATATTACTTGTATCAATTCGGAGCCTTGGTAGAGGTCTATTTATACTTTATATATATGTTTATATAAAAAAACGTTCATAGTGTGTTTATATATTATAGTAATGGTTGGAAACAATACATAATATGTGTACAAATGTTTTAAAAATGATGTAGAAGGCGCGCAATCCGGGGCTTCCCTTCTCATCGTCACTCGTCATTTTTCTTACAATTCATTTTGCTCGTTAAACGAAATGCTCGTTATGCGAGGTGCTTGTTAATCGAGGTTCCGCTCTACTTATTTATATCTACAAATTGTTTGATGTACATTGTCAAGTCTAAATTGTATTTCAAATTTAAAAACATCTATTTAAAACTGTAACTGAATTTGATTAAAACAATGCATTGTGGATTAAAGTTGTAGAGAGAGACCTTCTAATTACAGTGAACGTAAACTGTGTTTTCTAGAGAAATGAAATGCATATATTTTCATAGCAATGTCGATCGGATAGATGTCTTAAATAATTTAAAATAAACATTGTGAACGTCGCCATCGACCGTCGGCCACACCTCGCTCATCCCTGCTCCCTGAAATTGATATTTATGAACTTAATTAGATTCCGGCCTGTTCAATTTCCTTTTGAAGGCAGATACTAACTACGATCATCGGTATACAAGGTATGCGGCCTACAACAAACCTGAATGTATGAAATATGAGAACCCTATGCGCCCTCCGCGCGCCCAACCCGCGACGTGTAATAAATCGCACTTAATATGCATTGTTCGCATATTCAATTGTGAAGTTACCCGACATAAACAATCTCTTGTCTATATTACATAACCATTCTCAGTCGTGCTACCCTTATTCCAACTCTTGCTTTCTCTCTCTCTACTTGCATTCGCACAAATCGACTTCCGTACAGCTTGAACCCTTCATCCGGAACTCAAACTTCTAATCTGAATTAAATAAACACGCAGGAACTCATTTGGTTAAATTATTAATACTTTGCGATTATTCTTTATAAATCTCGTAAACTATTTCAATAAATATATTTTTGTATATAGTTTAAGTAATTTATGGAAACTCCTACGTTTTACTAAAAATATGAATAATTTCAAATATTACTGTTGTTATAAGGCGTAATACAAATTTTTATTGTCGAATTGTGAAATTATGAACATAACTTTTTATGATTTTTATGATAATTTTAAGAAATAGGCTTACGTTGTTCATGTTTTAAAATAATCTACATCTCATTACATTGAAATTGTAATCAGACAATGTTCATTTTTAGATAAAGTTCAAAATTATTTTTTTTATATTCATTAGTTTTCTCTATAATATCAGAATATCTTATATTTGAAAATAAATAACCTATAAAATTTTAAAAAATGTACGATAAATTTGTATAGGAACGTAAGTGAAGACATCATAAAACATAGATTTTTTTAGTTTCTTTAATTGGATTTTTTTTTTGATAATAAAATTGAGGATATATCAAAATATAACAGTGTACAGAATAGTTTCCCATTGGAATCTTTCCAAATTACAAAATATAATATAGATAAATATTAATTTTAACAATAATAATAAATAACTAACATAATAATAATAATACAAAATTAAAATACAATTAAACTTCTATTGAACAAATAAATTGTATTGTTGTAAATGAAGCAGATTGAGCTTCATAATGGTTTATGAAACAAATATGATAAATGATGCATGTTAATGATTAGGTGTAGATACAGATGAGAATACCATATAATAAAAATTATTTGTATTTATTAGCATAAGAATTATTTTGAAGAAAAAAATGTATTCGAAGGCATTCAAAATTAAATTTATTGGAAAAGCAGGTACTTTATGAAACAAAACTAAACTCATTTATTCATAAAAAAATAGATTCTAAATGTGAAATTGTACTTATACTTGTTTTTTCATTGGGCATTTTATAAACATGCAACGATACATTATGAAAGCGAATGAAAAACTGAAAATTATAACTTATTTTTAAGATTTCGTTACGGTAGGATTAGTTATACCTTGGGGGTTAAGATTCCAATAGTTCTAGGATTTAAATCTAATATATCTAATATGATTTGCATTTTTTTTATTATGTCATATAGTATATTAGCGACTTTTGGTAAACTTCCCAATGGTTTGTACCATTATATTCTTCTATTTAATTTGTTGGTTACCTGTACTCTTGTAAGTCTATTTCAGTAGTATATTGATGCTCTGCAATTCCACTAATGCATTTGACTGTGTATCTGCTGCTATCCTTAACACTGTCATTGTCAATCTACTTAGCTGGAGGTCCATTGCTGAACCTCATTTATGTGACCGTCCATTCAAGATGAACGATGGCAATATTGCTGCAAGTACTGACGGAGCTTACAAAGGGCCTGGCTTGGATAGAATCGAACCAGCGCTCACTGCGTTGTAAGTCGTCTCAACCATTTGGCTCTCCCGTCGCCCCATGATTTGCATTTAAAAATACTTTTTTCGATTAGCAGATAAAAATTAGCCGAATGGTTAAATCGCCAGTTCGAAACCTGGTCAAAGCCAGGCACTTTTGTGAGCCCTCTTGGTGCTTGCAATGAAATGAATGAGGTTTAGCATATGGACCTTCAGCCAAGTCGATGGACAATGACAGTGTTAAGGATAGCAGCAGATTACAGTGAAAGGAAATAGTGGAATCGCAGAGCATCAATATACTACTGAAGTTAACCTACAAGATGACAGTCAACCAACAAATTACAAAAAATCTAAGCATCATAATGGTAAACTATCCACCGGGAAAGATTACCTACCCATTATCAATCGCGATATTAAATTTACTCAATGTTCACATTGATGAACAGATTGTAAATAAAATTACACGACATAGAAAAAAATGATTTATACTAAGAATTCACAATAAATGTGGGATAAAAGAAACAAATATAAATAAAAGAATAAACGTTAATACGTGTATGTTTCTTAAATAGCAAATAAAACCTGACATTGATGTAATAACTCTGCTCGGCACTAAAGAGCGTAATAAATTATTGTTACGTGATTGCAAAAAAGAAAGGAAAGGGCAAAACAACAAAATTATACGCTGTCGATGCGGGGCTGGCAGTTATTAGTATAAATAAATAACGGAGGGTGGTTCGACTTGACGGAATCGCAATTGAATTGGATAGCAATCTTAATATTAATCTTCAGGCGCATTAAAGCAAATAAAACGTTCGAAAATCATTTCTCGCTTTGATTTATTGCGCAAAGGGATCTGCAATCTACAAATTAGATATTCATGGAAATAAGGACGAACATACGATGTAAATAATAAAAATAAAAGTGGGGAATAAAAAATTGGGCTAAAACCTTCGTCCGGGGAATGGAGGGAAAAATGAGGGGTTTGTTTACTCTATTCTATATTGCTTTTTTTATCTGCCATGCAAACGACATATCTGTAGGTACATACATACAATGTGATTCGTAAATTACATGTTTTTTTTTATTTATTTCGTTTTTCTAATAATAATAAACTAATTTAAAGGTAAATTAAAATATTGTTAAAACATTCAAGTTATGTTAGTATACTTTATACAATATCAAGTATTTAGTTAACAATTTGAATATGACTAACAATGATTATGTTTCGTTTAAGCCTTATTTATAACAGTAGTTAGATAAAGATATATTTATTAAAGGTATTTTCATCTTAATATTGTTGTGTCCAACCACTAAAGTTTGGGTACCACTGACCTATTATAGGTCATTAACAGAATCAATATGCAGAGTAGGCAGATCCCACGGAAGACAGTGACCGATTGCACCGTTCTTCGTATTGTCAACTTGAGGACAGTAACCGTTTGCGGCGTTTCTTCGTGTTTTTAACTAGAAACCAAACTGCAGAATTGACAGATCACACGGAGAACAGTGACCTTCTCAAAAACCGTGCCTTACTCCTAAAACTCCCACCCCGTCCGTATTAATAAGAATTAACTTTGTTAATACAATAAGTATTTGTAATTAATCTTAGTCAATCTTTTAAAGTATCTACATTGTCTTGGAAAGAACCACAAGAGTACCAATTATTATAATAAACTTGTTTTAAACCAATTGAATTATTTAATTCCCACAACTGAGACTCCACAACGACAACACCAGAAGAAGATATTCCACTGTGTCCAGAATTACATCCTTGGAACACGACAATATATTTTATATAATTGACTATGTAATATTATGGTTATGTATATAAACATAAGTAATTTTCCATAACTAAAAGCTTATGTCCAATTGAGGTGCGGTTTGTACTGATTTTAAGATATATTCTATGTTTTATTTAAACAATGCAAAATCCATTAAATTGTTGATATAACGAATGATTTTATAAAATATATTCCAATTCGCTAAAAAATACGGCTACCAAACAATAAACAAGACATGAAAACAAATATTAATGGATTGTGAACGTTTCTGATAGATGCAAAATCACCACAACTCGAATTATTCTAATGAACTTATATAATTCTCAATTGTGTTGTAAGATGAAATAAAGCATGATTTAAGCAGCATCTAAATGGTAATATAATTAAAATAAGTAATGGCTATCTGCAGAGGACTTTGTTAATTAACCAAACTATTAATTCGGTAAAGTACAGCAGTTCGTTAGACAGAATTGGCAAGCAGAAATGGAACAACCACGACAGCAGACCGCATGTGTATTTACAATGTCGCCAAAAACTAATGAGTATTTGCTAGCTTAGTCTGGTTTATCCTGGCAATTTACCTAATAATTATAAGCCGTTATGAATAATAAATTGTTTCTTTCTTGATAAATTAAATAAATCAGATAATTTTGAAGCTGTAGTTAACATTACCTCTGATAACGAAGATTCGTTATAACAAAATCCGCAATTTTTATCTAGATTTAACCTAAAAAATATTTCAATTTAAGATCAAATAACATTAAAGAAATTAAAATTAAGGTTATCCAGATTGAACCAGCATCAATCGGTTCGGATCAAAATCCCGACATTCGAAATTCCGACAGTATCAAAATCCCGAACATTTTAGCGAATTTTGGAAATCGTTTCTCTCTTTTCATTCTGTCTCTTAGTTTTCAGTGTAGGGATTTTAACACTGTCGGGATTATGGTTGACGGGATTTTCACTGTCGAGATTTCGATATAGACCAATCATCAATAGGTTTAAAAAATGTTGATGAAGAGGATGTTGTTAGATTGAACGGAATCTTAACTAGAACTTCATACTAAGATTCAATATCTTTAGATCAAAAAAGAATTGTATTCTTTCATATCAACAAAAGGCCTTAATTTTGATATTTTTTTGAACATATCAACTATAACTAAGTAATATAACTAATAACTTCATTTAGCATAAAATTGTTTAATTTTATATTTATTCTAGAATTGTTTCTTTAAAAATTGTTGATCACATGCGAATATTTTACACAAATATAAACTTTATTGTAAAAAAAACATTATTTTTTGGTTGTAGTCATATTGACAATGTTATTAATATTAAATCTTATTTTATTCAGTTTTGGGTGTGTGAAATATGGGGATCACCCTATATATATTAATATAAATGTTCAAAAGCGAAGAGTGCCGTTTCCGGTTCCGCTTTTCACTCCGATAGGTCTACCGTTTGTAGGTGTCTGTTGGAGGTGGCGTAAAGTCGGGGGGTGTCAGTGACGGCACCCTCCACCGACATCCTCAAGGTCGTCCCAAACACGCCACCTCCATAAACAACTGCAATTGTTACGTGAGATAGTGGAATAACTGATGAGAGACCCTTGCTTAGTTCAACCTCAAAACCCACCTCCATCACCCACCGTTAGTATTTTTTTATATTATTTTATTTATTTATTTTGTTTTGATTACGATCCGTTTTCGTTTCGTTTCGTTTCGCGTTTGTTACTTCGTTTATTTTCGATTTAATTTATTTAGGGCATGATTCAAAGGACGGCATCTTGGCAGTATTTACAAAGAGAAAACTCTCCAGCGAGGCAATTTTCGCTTCGCGTCCATTGCAACGGCGAAAACCTTTCCTTAAACTCTTAATTAAATAACTAAACTAATTAGCCTCAACAATAAAATACAGGGCACTCAAAAAACGCTGCAATTTTTTAATTAAAATTAAATCACAAGACACTTTTAGAATGTAATTTCATTAAAAGTTGTAATGTTAAAGCTCTACACGTAATTAAATCGGTATGTGCAAAGTTTCCTAAATCACATGATATTTAATGCAATTTGCATTTAATTAATTTGAATTTTTATACATGATAAACTAATGAAAACACATAATTTCACTTTTAGATTTAACAAGATTATTTAAAAATGACGAGTAATGAAATGTGTTGTATATTCAAAACCAGTCGATATTACACTTACTTAATCAAATGTATAGCATTATGCGATTAATAGACATATTGTTATACAGCAATACCTTGCAGAGTGTGACTTCGGTCAGTCCGGATTCACTACAGTCTGATTTGAAAATATAAAATTAAAATTTTGTTGTGCAAAATAAAAATAAATTTAAAAAAATATCTACTATACTGAATTATCTATTATTTCCCTTTATATAGTCAAGTCACTTTTTGTGCGATTAATTTTTAGGTATCTAGTTTCTCGATTAGTCCGGTTTCAAACAATCTGGGATATTAGAGAAACCAATTACCCGCACTATGCGAGGTATGATTTATTATTTTGTGCGTCCTACTTGTAAGTTATTTTGAACTGTAAAAAGATTTCAATCAATAATCCTGTCGATACAAATAGGAAAAATTTCAACCCTTTAAATATTTTTCTATAAAATATATGTAATAAAATTTCAAATTATTTTTTTACTATTTATTTGAAATGCTGTCCATATATTACAATATAATAAAAAAAACTACAAAATAATGTCGAATTAATAGATGAATGGATTACGAATAAACTATAGAATTTCGTCGTAAATTATATACAATACTATCAAGATAATCTTTTTAGGTCTATAAACTCAATACATAATTTGAAATTGAGGTCACATTCCGCGAAAATCTACCATCGGAGTAATTACTAAATTGATTAACAACACACAAAGTTCCTTTGAACACTAAATTATACTACACCTGACATTTATTGATCTTCGTGCTGCTTTTGAAGTTAAGCTTCATGCCAAGACATTAAGGACTTGAAGTTATTGCTGAAAACAGATATATACACTGAAAATTGTTGATATTTTATCGTTGCTTTTAAATATACTGTTTCACATTAAAAATATTTACTTCTGTAATAAGTAAACGTAATAAGTTTTTTTCCATATTACTGGATTATTTAATATATTTTTTTTTTATTTTTTCAAAATACTCTCATCAATTTGGGATGTTTCATTACGTGTTATCTTCTAATAATACAGTTGTATAAGGATTAATTAAAGATATATCTAGATAGATAAAAAAAACATCCAATTTTTAATTAATTTTATATATTAAAAGTGTCTTTTGTATATTGTTATATTTTTTCAGAAATCTAATTAATTTGCAATATCGTTTATAACTTGAAATATAATTAATCAGTTCTACTTTTTTATTATAATAATTGCTTTATAAATTAATTTAAAAAGTTAATAAAAGTGGATGAATCTTTGAAGCAAAGGAAAAACAATATGTAAAATCGTCATGTAAGAAGGGAGCGTTAAAGTAATAGAGGCGAAAGGGAAGAATAAAGAGAAGATACCTTTTGGTAGCTAACTCAAGGAGAGATCAAAGGCAAAGCTGAAATAAGTGAGAGCCCTAACTGGAGGATTATTTCCCAAGGGGGAGAACTAAATGATCGGTCAAAGTTCTTTATTGTATTAGCTAAGCGGATAAAATCCTGCAGCTATTGCGACTTGCCTTCCAGCATCTACTCTTCTTCCACCTCTTTTTCATCAAGTATTTTCCACCTCCCATCTCTCTACAAACTCCAAATATGTTTATCTCAGATGCATTAAAATGGATTTGTTTTGTTCTACGTCTTCTGCTCGACGCTAAGTGAAAAGTGGCCCGGTTTTCGGTTCATCGGATGCGTTGGGTAAACTTACCAGCTCCGAAAGTCCCCATCTGTTTTAAGAGGAAAGTTCCGGTGGTTACATTACTCTGAGCACACATAAATTGAAGGCGACGGAAACTCCGCTTTTCCTTGAAACACGCTCCAGTCGCATACGGAAAATATTACGTTCCGATTAAATTAGATTTAATTAATTAAAGAAAACTTTATCCGATGCACGAATACACCTCAAGTAAAATGAGAGAAAACGCGACAGAAAGAGAAAAAAAATACATAGATAGATATATAATGTTTTGATTACCCAGTTGGAAATATCCAATCAAAACTTTTCGAAATTCAGTTTGGAGCAGTGATTGGTTTTGAAATGTTATTTCAACAACTAAACAACAAACAGGCCATGTAACATCATTAAAATCTCCAACGCTCGTTCGTTTCATTTTTCTATTATATTTTTTGTCTGCGTGTTTATTTTCTGTTTTGTTGCACTTTATTGTTTTAGCTTTATTAGATTCCACGAGATGGATTATTTAATCCTCGGGGATATGAAATGTTATCCTTCCTTCCTTCACCGCACATTTTTTTTGTATAAATGAAGTTAAGCACAGCTCGTCGGCGCTATAACATACTTTTTTTTTCTCTATTCCGGGTTGATATTATGTTACGCAGTATCGATGCGGGTGGAATTTAATAGGTGTTTGACCTTCTTTGTGGGTCAGGGTGTCCGAAGCTTTGGGTCAAAGTTCGGATCTTGCGGACGCATTGCTACAACCAGC
The DNA here is from genome assembly GCF_001412225.1 of Nicrophorus vespilloides. Classification (NCBI taxonomy): domain Eukaryota; kingdom Metazoa; phylum Arthropoda; class Insecta; order Coleoptera; family Silphidae; genus Nicrophorus; species Nicrophorus vespilloides. Next base: position 384,278 of record NW_017098951.1, read on the forward strand.
ATCGATCGAAATACGCAAAACCCTGCTATCAGGCATACAACTTTTACTATGCTTTGCCAAAATGTTTTTAGTTTATTTGCATAAATACTTTGTGCTGTGATTCCTTGCATATTTTACTTGATCCGATGTATACTATATTGCACGACTACTTTCCATTTGCATTTCCTTTAAAGTTTGTTTTTTTTTTCATTTACTCAAAATTATTACTTCAACCTAAAACACGTGTAGCTATTTATATTCCATCGCCACAAAATTCCAAGAATATATTACGTAAGTACATGATAAAAGTAAATTACCATGTTTCAAGTATAAACTAGATTAATAGTATTACAATAAATCTAGATCATTTTATATTCTGATTAATTAAAACATGACTATATAAAATTGTGCCGTAATATCATTAATAACTTTTGAAAGTTAACCTATATTCCTTTAAAAAAGAACTTAGTTCAATTATCTGGCTTTGTATTTACTACAATGAAAACGTTTAAAAGTAATCAGAAATAGAAATATTCTGAGTTAAAAGATAAAGTAAAAATTACATATATCGAATTTTATACATTTAAAAATATTTAACGCTAGTTATTATAAAACAGACAAAATATTAACATGGAATCAAATAAAACAATTTTTGCTTAGATTCGTTCTATACTTATTTTGATGGATTTAAATATATTAATTAAACAGTTTCAAACATATGGCCGTAGATTGGTTGCAGTGAATTATCTACAAACATAAATCCATTACATAACTTTATTTTATACGTACAAATATTAGTATTCCTTACTAATATCATTGAGAAATATTAATTTTGATTGAACAAGTGAAAAATGGAGAAAAACGCAAAATTCGTGAAAAATGTGTACTAGAATTGGGTGTACTAGATACATAGGGGCGAACATTTATCAACCTGTCTAAATATTGATATCAAATGCGATTTTCAAGGTTACATAACAGTGGAAAAGATTGCCGTTTTTTGAAGAAAAAAAAAAGATGTACTACCTTTTGAACATGTCTAGTAAGTCATTATTATAATTTCTTAGAAAATGGACGGGAATGAGGAATTACCATTTAATTTGGTTGATATGTCTAGTGACAAATCTTGATAGGCCATACCATCTGATGTTGATTTAGTTAACGATGTTGTCTGATTCAAATGTCTAAAGATTTGTTGAGTCTAGAAATTTAGGAATTAAAAGAAAAGTCTACAAAGTCGCTATTGATTAGTGAAATTAATTTATTTGAACATGGTAGCTATGACTGACAGAGATAGGACTTATTAAATGAACCGCATACTTCTCTCTTTTATAACATGCTTATAGCTTATATGGTTTCTTTATTTATAACTGGTTTTAGCCTAGCTGAATATAATGAATAATTGCATTTAAATTCAGCTAAATTTAGAACAATTTAATAAGAAGTTGCAAACTCACCAAATTTAGGGTTCCTTTAACGACTTTTCAATAATAGATGGTTTATGCAATACACCTTTTTTTCTATGATTAAGTCAGACAATAATTATAGTGTTTGCTTTGACTTTGACTTTTGCAATATGACAACTAATATTTGACAGATAGTTATTGCACGATATGAAAACTTTCAACGCCAACTTTTACTTTCTTTCGATAACTTTCCGATCAATTCTGTATTGTTAATATAATTTTCATGTGATTAAAAATGAATGATGCCGTCCAGTTAGGAGGAAATACTGCAAGGTGGATTGAAGTAATATATATGAAGTCCTGAGGGAGGTTAGTAACATGTATAATGTAGTAGGTAGTAAAACGAGAAGGAAATATATGCGCAGGGGAATTACGTTTGTGATAGATATATTGCTGATTTGACATTATTGAAAGTGTGAAATAGTAGTGCGCTTTGAATTGAATTTATTGTAACACGGGTATAAATCGTAAGGTGAGTATGTAATAGTGGAAGAAGCAATGCGGAGAGCGTCGTGAAATAAAAGGGGAAGATGTAAGATAAAAATATCGACGTAGAGTGGAGATCTTAACTATCCCTTCAATACAGTGGTCTTCAAACTGTCAAACCGAAGGATCTCACATAGCTATTATAGAAAATTCCACTGTTAAAGTCATAATTTCAAATTTAAAAAAATAATAATTTCTGTTATATAAATAATCATAATAAAAGAAATATTATTAGCTACCACAAACAACTATTAAAAATATTATGCTATAAAACTGTACATATGAATTTTCCATGTAAAATTTATATATATACAAATTATATACATCTATACCTCGCTTAGTGCGACTTTGATTGGTTCACTATAGTTCGGTTTGAAAATGTCAAAACAAACTCATTTTTTATTTACGAAAATAGAAATAAATTCTACAAACTTATTTTATACACAAATGATCAATTGTTTCCATTACAAAGTCAAGTCTCGTTTTCTGTGGTTTATTTTTGTTTGGACTGTATGAAACCAGACAGACAGCTTATTAGCGAATCCAATCACTATGCGAAATAATGCTGTACTATGAACCTGCATAATCATATGTTCTAAAATTGTTTCATGAAATATGCTTTTCATTGATGACTTAACTGGAAGATTTATTTTTAATTTAAAATTAAGTTAATAGAAATAATATTTTGCTTCATTCGTTTGAAGTTCGTTTGTTGCAAGTATCGGGTCTGCTATGTCATCAGCATAAGTCGCAAGTATAGTTTTTTGCAGTTGTAGGTAAATCTGATGTATAAATAGTGTAAAGAAGGGGTCCCAGTGGACTTCCCTGTGGAACGCCTGATCTGATCGAAAATAACTGCCTTACCTCATTTTCAATTCTAATTATTATTAAAAAATGATTTAATTATGTTGAAAAACGTGTGTGGTAATTTTTTGACCTTATGCCAACTTTGTCGAATGCCTGTGAAATATCCAAAACTGCTGCTGTGCAATAGCTTTTTTCTTCCAGTGATTGCCTGATCTTGCTGGATACTCTATGGATTTGTTCAATGGTGGCGTGTTTTCTACGGAATCCAAATTGATGATTCGGTGTTATATAGTTTTTCGAATAATTTAGACATAACTGGTTACAAGCTTATAGGTCAATATGAAGTTACTTCATCGGAAACTTTACCAGACTTTGGGATAACTAAATAAATAAAATATACAGAAAGAAATTATGACTATATTTAAATAAAAATGTACTTAATTATAATAAAACAACTTAATTGCTAATGAGGAAAATAGATAAATTAATCTACAGTCCAACATATTGAACATTAAAAAATAAAAACTATATTGTTTACATTTTTAGTAAACATAACTATATTTATATTTCACATTTGTATGTAAAATCCAAAAGCGGGACATATGATTATAAAATATTTCTGGGGATTGTGGAGGTTCTGATAAAAAAAAATATAATCTTATGGGTGAGTTAACAAAGTTTGGAGACCTCTGCTTCAACTCGTTCCTATCGAGAAAATCGTAGAACAGCCGTGCGGCAAACAATGCAACACCCCAAAAACCGATGCGAATCCCACCGCCCGCAGCCGCCAGACTCCCGAATTCCCCGCGGTACGTGACACAAAAGAATCCCATTATGTAGAACCGGAAAACCGAAAGTCACAGGAATCCCGAAGAAATTACAGCTCTTTCTATCTCATTCATTCGAGAGATGAATAATTGATAATGTTTATCGATTGATTGGAGAGGCGAAGGCACACGCGCCGAAAGGACCTTGACTAGATAAAGCCAAATGGCTTTAGATAATGATGAGCCTCTCGTCTCCACTCGACTTCTCTCCTGCACATCCTCCCTCATTCGCCTCTCGACGAAAATACATAAAAGATTCGCCCTCCCGATCGAGATAAAACACGTGCTGCAATATTTTTATTGCCTACTTATTTTAAATTCGCAAACGGGGGATGCGCGATTTTCTTTGCAGATATTGTAGGTGGGTTCTCTAGAGAGGATAATTGGGAGCGTAGGCAAAGAGAGAGAGAGAGAGAGAGAGAGATGAGAGAATGAAAGGAAATGAAGGGAGAAAGAAAAACAACAAGCCGGAATATAGGATAAATGTGTAGAAGCGGATTTCATGGCAAACGCCCTCAAGGACTAATTAGCCTCAGTTATTTTATAATCCTGGGCAAGAGTACAGTAGTGCTTGGTTTACTGCCACTGCTTCGTCTCTCTCCCTCTTTGCTTATGTTATATATATTTTTTTTTTATATTATTTTGTAGTTCCTTTATATAACGAGAACCTTTCAAAGTATATTTTTAGATACTCGACTTTGTTCGCTCAGTGGAAGTTTCCCAAGAAAAATCTGGTATTTATTATTTTCGCGAGGATCGTTATGGAACTGCTCGAATTGTGCCGTCCATAGACTATGATCATCAATAAAATATATCTGGACAGATTCGGTGCGGATCCGTTGCCAGTAACACATTCATAGTAACCCAATTGTAAGTGTTTCCCGTATCGATTGTTGAACATTTGCGCGCTCTGCTCGTTCGCCATAATACGGTCTGCACTGCAGGTAGACACGATGATATTATAAACGATCCACCCTCGCACCCCACGTACACCCCTACCACCATCACCAAAACGGAAAGGAAAAGCACAGTAACATCAACAACACCCAACACCGACCCCCGTCGAATCGTTCAAATTTTCCGGAAGCGTATTTAAATTTCCCCTCTCTAAAACTGAGAGGATTTCAATTTCCATATTTACCCCCCGTCCACCATTTATTATAAATGAAATTTGCGTTTTATTTCATTTTACCTCCGTCTCCAACTCAACTCAAGGGAAAGCACTCGATTTCCATCTACAGCTAATATACTTTTAGATAAGTAAACATATTTCCTGAAAGCTATCTTCTTGTGCAGTTTTATACCATTTGATTTTTATAGTAGATTTAAAATCAAAAGAACAAATTCAATTTTCATTGAAATGGATATAAGTTAAAATATTCTACAGATTTTTAAAATCATAATTGATCTTTCATTGCCTTTTCATCTTAAATCAAATATAATGTTTTTAAAATTATTTTTAATAGCATTTAATTAACAAATAAGATAAAATTTATTTAAATGCTCATGTTTTCTAGTTCTACTTAATTAAATGTAGTAAGTAAATTACTCTTACTAATGCCATCCTCAAAAAACAACAGCTATAATATATGTATATACTATATACATATATTATGTGTTATTTTTATCATTTTAATATATAGAAAATATCATTATATTTCTACCTATATCTACTTATAATTTATTTTATGTGATACATTATATTCTTTTATTAATAAACAAATAATGATTTACTATAATCAGAAAATAATTGATTAAATCGTAATAACTATTAACTATAGAGTTTTTAATTAAGTAATCAGAATGTATTCATATTTACACATTAGAAAAATAAAAGTTCTGTAGTTTACAAAAAAAATAAATAATAAAATTAATTTATAAATTATATTTTTGTTTGTATCAATAACGCATTAATATAGCATATAATTAATAATATTTGTAGTTAGAGAAAATAACAAAACTAAAAGTTTTGTTAAGAATACGCTTTTATGGAATTTGAAGTTTTTTTTAATTTGTTTCAACTAATTGTCAGGTAATAAGAAATTTTAAACAATTGAATTATTTTTAATGAAATGCTTATAATTAAATAGTTTGAGATATACGAATAATATTTGATTAGTATTACGGAAGTGAAATATATGCAATTGGTTTAGTAATCCGTCGGTGTTATAAACTTTATATAACAATGCTAGAGCAATTCCATAATTAGTTTGGCGGTAATATTATTACACGGTAAACAGGGTCTGATTGAATGTCGGATATTCCGTGAAGGGTGCCCGGAGTGGCCGGTCCGCCACGTTCAGGAAATCCATTGTTTCGGTATATGACGCGTATAATTCCTGATTTTATCTCCAATGCGGAACGTGCACGCATTAATTGACCGATGGAATAACATGAACAGATAATATCCAGCTGACCAAAGATATAATACAAGATTCGCTCTTGTACCCTATTATACCCTTAGAACATATCAAGAAATTGCACATGCATTTAAGCCATTGATTTATTGACTAATTAATCATTTAAAATCCAGTTTTTTCCAATTATGATGACAGTGTCGTCAGACTTAAATATAAATAATAAAAGTTAGTACCATTGACATAGTATTATGTCACAAGTCACTAACGTAGTTGATCAAATTAATTAATAATGTTCTGACTTTCATGAAATTATTGTTTATGCGTTTTCCTCATGCACTTTCTCTAAAATAAACATTTAATTTCGTCCTCACTTTCTTTGTTTCCAACACCAAGTAAAATAACTGCTGCTACATTAACAGTTGACACAGTACTAATGATCTCTGATACTAAACTAGAAGATACATCTGAAAACTTGCGAAGTAGATTCAATCAGATTTAACACTGTCAATTTCTCACTCAATTGTGTATTTTTTTGTACAGGAGAGGATACTTTACATAGGGACCACGAGTGGAGTCGTGGTATTGTGGGATTCTGCGTCCTCCGCTCGTCTTCTTATTTAGTCAGTAGCACATCTACTAAGTACGTTGCTATTATCTCCTAGCTCTCTACACTCTTCAGCATTTCGCTAACAAATTTTTCAGTCTCTAGTAAGACACCCAATTCTTCTTCTGCTTAACCCATAATGCAGCATCTAAAAACGTGTGCTCAGGGTTGTCGTTCTCCTCACAGTCCTATTAATATGTAAATCCATCCTCAAACCAGTCTCATCGTATAGAATACAAGTGTGGGGTTCAGCAAACAACTCTAACATTGAAATACTCCAACGATTTCAATCAAAAACATTGCGTACACTTTTCTTGTATCAGTAATAGTGTTATCACAGCGACTTGCAAATGGAATAGGTTAAAAGGGTAATTGCAAATTTTAGTAAAATGTACTAAGGAAGACTACTACTATACTAGTGTAAAATAAACTAGTGTAAAATATACAACTAAATCAAACACAAACATACAGACTTAAAAAAATGCAACATTTGCCACATAGATGTAATTAAATTTTAATAACAAAAATAATATTCCCATCTACATGACAATTGTAACTACAATAAATTTTCTTTATGTCCTTTTTGTGATATATTGTAAATAACATAGATGTTATTTGTCTTTATTTATAACAAAATTTTCTAAATCTTATACTGAAAATCCTCTTCATCGTCATTTTGGAAACCTATTGATTGATTATCTGGATAACTGCATTTATTTTTTTTATGTTATTTTCTTCTTCTAGTACTACTTCTGGTCATATTTTGTTGTATTGCAATGGGGCGTTGGCCTTAAATTATAATATTTATTATATTAAATTGGTTTAGAAATTGCAGACTTTGTAGAAGGTTCGATACTCCATAATCAGAAATATAGTTAACAGAGTTATGACTGCATACTACTTTCTATATATAAAGACAGTTTACGCTTAAAATATAAATATAGTTAAAATGTATATAACATAACATGTTTATTTCATATAAATAGCATAAATTCTGTTTATGCTGTATAACATTTGTAGTAATAGCGGAGCATGTGTAGTGAACGATATTTAATCCGATTCGAAAATTGTACGCTAAATTAACTCGTAATAATGAAACAAATTTTCGCGTTATTTAAATTAAACTATTGTATAAATCTATTTGCAATTTAAATATATTTACATTTGTTACTGAATGCAAATACCCCTTAAAAAAAATTTACGACTGTCATTCCAGTATAATCGTCGAACTGTATAAACATTTTGTGAATATTTATTCTGTTTAAATATATTTATGATTTATTCTTTTATATGACAGTTATTGTATGATAGATATACAAAAATATATAATTTCGCTATGGATTATCAAATCATAATAACTTAGAAAAAGGTGTATTATCACTACAATTGATACAAATTTAATTAAAAAATATTCAGTATAGCAGGATTTCCCAAACTATGTGTTTCGCGGAAAGTTAATAGGTGTTCCGTGAAAAACTGGAATAAAATAATTTCTAAATAATTAATTAATCTATTTTCACATTTCATAAATTTTATGGATTATCTGTTATTACATACCCCAGATAAACAAGGTGTTCCGGGAAAATGTCAGGATTTACAAAGTATTCCATTGCAGTAAAAGTTTGGGAAACCCTGCAATATAATATACAGCGATTGACAAATGCGGCTCTTTTGATAAGAAATTGCGACTCGTTGCTCTCACTATGTTGGACAATTAATTTGACTAGATTCACTATAGGGATTATAATGTTACGTGCGACTCCTCAAACTTTTTTTTAATAGGCGTGTGGCTCTTTGCTCCAAAAAGATTGCCGGGCTCTGCTCTAGTAGTTTATTATAACTACAATTATATATATAGCGACTAATAGCCGAATGGTTAAGTCGCCATCCCCACGTGCCAGTGGGCGCAGGTTCAAATCCTGGTCAAGCCAGGCCCTTTGTGAGCCCTCTCGATGCTTGCAGCAATAGAACCATCGCTCATCACAGATGGACTGTGAAATGAATGAGGTTCAGCATATGAACCTTCAGCTAAGTCGATGGACAATGACAGTGTTAAGGATAGCAGCAGATTCACAGTCAAAGGAAATAGTGGAATCGCATAGCATTAATATAATACTGAAGTTAACCTACAAGACAACAGCCAACCAACAAATTAAAATCAAATCATCATAATGGTAACTATCCACCGGGAAAGATTACCTACTTTATGTCAACCGCGATCTTAAATTTACTCAATGTTCACATTGATGAACAGATTGTAAATAAGATTACACGACATAATAAAATAACTCTTTGCAATAACTATCAATAGTTAGATTTATATTTTGTTTACTTTTTGTATTTTATATTAACATGAAATCAACGTTAAATATCAATAAAAGAAATTTTTCATTCTAAAAATCTAATAAAATTTTGATATTGAATTTTATAACAATATTTTATTCTATTGGCAAACAGAAACCGTGATTTTTATTAAACATATTGGAAAAATGTACATCGCCATAATATTTGCGTTGGAAATAAAATTTGGGCTGTGAAAACAATCCGTCGGATTATATAAACTACAGAATAAACAATACTATGAATGTGAAATAACATAAAATGATCTGTATCTGGAGCAATATTTTAGTGTTGAGGCTCATAAGCAGATCTTTCTGAAAGATATTGCCATGTACACAGTTTCCAAACTATATACAGGGTTGAATTTGGTCATGTGTTAACAGCATAATTTTATTTGCGTACTACCCTTCCACACGTGTCAATGGCTTTTGATAAACATTGGCTTTGTCGTGTTCAGGGTTAACTACTAAGTGATTAATAGTATAAAGGTGTCACATATATATATTCAAGTATCGATTTGATAATTACACTCACATTACTTTTATTTATTAAAAAACACATTCATGTTAATCTAAAAAATCGTATATATGAGAGTAGTTCCATAAGTACTTGACCTAACAATGAAAACATAAAAAATGGAAAAAATTAACCTATGTATCCTTTTAATGTTTACTCTTATCAATTATTTTTTAAATAAATAAAAATTGAAATTGAATCAAAATACTTTATTTATAGTTAAAATTTCGTAAAAAAAAATACGTTATAATTTACGTAATAATTTTATTTACAATCTATTCAGTTTATTCATGTTTATTCAGTCTCCCAGAGGATATTTAACATTATGTTGATATTGAACATTCATAATTACTTAGTAGTATATAGATGACTAAATCTAGTGATTTACAACGGTTCAGCCTATTAATTGTTTCACTGTTTACCCGACAATAGCGAGAAAATTAGTATGTGACTCAAGTCCATCTTGGTATCTACTACTAAATTTTGGTATTGTATCCTCGACCATATATATATATGGATATCTTATGTGTTTATTCTTGACGAATCTTGGAACCTTTGTATAATTTGTAAGTTCGATTTACTGGCTGCACCACACAATTGGATACCATACGTCTATACTGGTTTCAGTATTATTACTTTGTATATAAGTTTTTTTTTCCACTGATAATTTCGACCTTTTCTTAGAAGTCAGTATAGTTTTCTAAACTTTATTTCTAATTCGTCCCTCTTAGCCTGAATGTGATCTCTACAGGTGAATCTTCCAGTGAGTCGAGATGCATGCCTAAATATTTAACTTTTGTTGATTTGGGCAGATGTCTTTCTTTAGTGTGAATATGAATATGGATTTCATTTCGTTGACTGCTATTCTCCATTTTTTCAGACATTCCTGAAGCATATCTAAATTTACCGTATCTACAGATGCATTCTCATCTGATGCCAGGATTGCTGTATCATCAGCGAATGTTGCAATCGTAGTATTGCTAGTTTTATGAATATTTACCCTAGAAATTAAAGCAGTGGTTTCAGAACAACACTTCCCTATTTCACTCGTAATTCTATTGTAAATTAATTATTGAAATCATAAATAATTTAACATTTTTTAATTATATTAGATTATATATATTACTACTCGTAATTAATAATTAGTATATTCAATTAAAATAAAACTTTTAATAATAAACGTTTCTTGCATATAATGATAATATTCATACATATACAGTTATAACTCTATTAATGTTACATCTGATAACGAGGCTTCGATAACGAAGTTCGGAAGTTCTACCATTTGATCGGGTGTATTAGCATCATTTAAAGATTATTATCTGTATCGACATTAAGCAATTTAATTGAACTATAAGATAAAGAGGAAACGACAATTAAATGTTTTCGGAAAAAGCTAGTCTATTAGAAGAGCAATTAAAAACATAAATCTTTCTTGGAATTAAATCACTAATAAATTCTTAAATGGAATTAGGAACAACGGCCAAAAGTTGTAATAGAAGAAGAAAATAACATCCTAAAATATCGATTTAAATTACATAGTGAAAATGAATCTAATTTATACCATACCAGTTGTTAAATTAAACAATTTCCTATAGAGTCTATAGTGTAGAAGAGGGATTTCTAAACGATTTCAGTATACTGCGCCCTTAATATATCATTTTTTTGCGGCGCCCTAAATCAAAACATTGGTCTATCTCAGGGCGAACTATATGTTAATAGTAATTTTGCTTCGATTCTGGTATAGACAATTGTTAAAAGAAATAAAAAAAAAACATTCATATTTTAAGATGAGATTTCAATATTTTTATTGTTCAAAAGTTTACCTCATTTCGTTTACCTTTAAAAACGAAGTTATTTCGTGAAACGCATCCTATTCGTTAATTAAGGTGTCACTAATTTAATAAATAGTTTATATAAAATTTCATACTTTTGAGGTTGACCATGAGAAAATGAATGTTCTATTTGGAACAATCTGATGAGATAGAACCCTCGTCCAGTCATAATCAATTATTTATTATAATAACTCAAACAAATCGATAACTGTATATTGAACTGAAATATATCAATTAAGCAATATATATATAAAATGTTTTCGTTCTACATTTGAACAGTTATTTAATGATTAATTGCTGTTCAAACTCAGATCACATTCGGTATAGTTCTGTTTTTTTTTTTTTGGTACGCCACGTTCAAGTGTCAGTAAAATGGATGCTGCAGCCACAGATGCACGTAACAACCTGCATTACGCCTGCATGAATATGTGAAAGGGTGCGTTATTAAATCGAAAACCATGAAACATATAAATGGCCAAAGTAATTAATATCGGGCGGGCAGAGCGAGCGACGGATGCAGTTTCCAGGGCCGCTGATGCCGTACTTCTGGAATTACGTAATAATATGTTTGAGCGAAATGGGATAGGGAACTACGCCAGAGGAACAAAATCAATTTTACGTATATATGCATTCATACTATATAGTAGTTGCGCCGTAATGGGTAACGGACATTACGTTTAATTTTACGCGCTTCGCATTTATGGTATTATGGTATGGTAGCTTTTTTTTTTTCATTTAATGTGTATTGCTTATGCATGGCTGCTGGATGCACTTTATATTCCATTGTTCTGAATTCCATGCATTTCATGTAGTTATTGAAAGCTGAGATTGTTATATAGCTCTATGTCGCACAGCCTTCCATCTAAAATCCATTTCTTCTCATAGCATTAAGTTTTTCTGAAGCATTCACTACAATTCTATTCAATCATTCCATCATAATTGCATTAACAAAAAAAGTTTTTTTTATATAGAACGCAGATATGACTGTACTATATCTGAGTTCTACCAAATTAGTTCTATAAACGACACTTTGTCTTTAGAAGTAAATATTCTACTTAAGCAACATTTTCTTAAATAAATAGTTAACTTATATTAAAAAAAAAATCACATTTTAAAATATGAATCAAAACTCGATTGTTTGTGTCTTTTCGTATAATAAATAATAATATTGCAACTATAAAAAATAAATTAAACTGCTGCAAAAGGCTATTGACCATAGGTCTTTCTGCTCGCTTTTTATATTTAATTGAGTTATTGCATTTAACAATAACACTTCTTTCTAATTGAGAATCTTTTAATATTCAATTCAAGAAACCTATTCATTGTGTCATCTGCATATCTTCATTTCTAATTTCTTTGATGTTATTCTCTTTTTCTTGTACAATTTTGTCGAATAATTGTATGGCGTAGGCCTTAAATTGAAATATTTAATCCAATATACTTAGAAATATACTAAATTAAAAATAATATTTTTTTTATGCTTGCAGTACTTGAGTCATTTTTATTATTTAATCATATATAAACACAAAACTAAGCATTAGGTAATTTGAATGAATCCATATAAATTCATAATTGTGGGCATTTGTAAATATTGCTAATTTTATTTTTCTTACTATCATTATTTATATTTAAATTGTCCTTTTAAAGAAACTCAAAATATAAAATAGAAAAAATTATTAAATGCATATGACAAGTAAGTAGTGTGTTACTTTTATAATAAAATAAAGTACAGTGGAACCTCGCATAACGAGCATTTCGCTTAACGATCAAAATAAATTGTAAACTCCAAAATGGAACGCATTATCGTATATTACATTAGTTTACATGGGGAAAATTGTTTCACTATGCCAGTAAAAATCCGGAAATTTTGGAACAGATTATGATCGTTAAGCGAGGTTTCACTGTATGTATGTTGTTAAAAAATAAGATAATAGATTTATTTGCAAACGAACAACTAAACGAAAATAATGACCTTAACAATGTAAGCTTAATTGATGTTTTTGGTATATTAAATGGAATTTCGTGTATAATAATATAAATTTAATGAATGAACAGAATTTTTTAATTGATCATTAGCAAATGTAAATGCCAATTAAAACAAATACGATTATGAGTTGAGAATGAAAACAAAACTAATTTAATATTTATTCTAAAATTTAGCATTGAAATAAAAATAATAAATTAATATTTAAAAAATAACGAATCATATTTTGTATTTTGTTTCGTTTCCTAATAGCTCTTAGATAACTCTCCACGTATTTCACACTGCAAGTAGATCCAGTTTAAAGTTTACTGGAACGTGATTTATAGCAGTTAATACTTGATCTTCTTGAAACTTTACTAACTAAACCAATTCTCCTTAGGACGGGGGGTCTCGCTTAAGGAACTATAATTTCCGAAACATATTGTAAAGATTATACTAATTATAATGAAGTGCCGTATGGTGGTAGTTCGTAAATGTTCATATTAATTTATAATTTTAACATTTACTTGGTCAACTTTTAAAATTCGAGTATAACATTAACAGCTACAATTTCCTTATATCCAATACATATTAAACTTTTATAACAAAAATTACAGTTTATATATATTACATAAATAAACATATCCTAATCAATCATTTAGTATACAATGTAGATTATTCTAAAGTATTCTTATTAAGTTAATAATTTTGACACACTAAGAATTTAATTATATTATTACTTTATTTCTGTTTTATTAAACTATTGGATATTGGGTTGTACAGAAAGTTTGTGCTAATTTTTCACTAAAATTACAATTCATTGTTGATCTATAAACCTTTCTTCATTTTTCACACTACTTAAACATTACATACTCTCAGAATTTATTAGGTTTTTTTTCATAAAATCTTCTTCAGGTATTTTTTATCGACTAAAAATGAAATTGGAAAGTGCATTGTCTTGAGAATACTACGGGTGGACAAATACAAACAACTCTGGTGGACAATCTTTGTTGTGTAGTAAAAGAAATATAAGGGCTGATATTGTCGTGATTTTTTTTCCGTTAAATTGTGCAAAACTCATATATCTTAACGGTTTATGTAAGCAGCTTCAAAAACTTCGTCGATAGTTGTTATTGATATTTTTAATATCTCTGATCATGTGTCGTGTAGTGTGAGTTATTCTCGATCAATATCTTGATTTCATTATTATTACTAGCAAAATTTTAAGGCTGAAATCAATCAATTTAGAGAAAGTTCATTTAGCTAAATCTCTTCTCTGTAAGGAGAATATGTCTTAGTTATTGCTTTAGAAGCATCTTTGGTTTCACAGTATAGAAAAGTATCAAAGTACATACAAATATCTTTTTATTTTTATGCGGTTTAAAGTACTCGATTAATCTGATATTGGCAAAATCGATTACCTGTACTATGAAATATACATCAAAATACGTATTAAACTGTAGAAAGTGTTATAAATTACAATAAACTGAAATCAGATATATTTAAACATTTAGAAATAACCATTAGACTTATCATTTTGTTCTAAATAAATCAGTTGTATAAGAAAATGTGAATATTCGGATTGAATAGATAGTAAATAAATATTTTTAACAACAAGAAAGCGTACATTAAAATATATTCCCGAGGCTCACCCTTTATGAACACGAAGAAGATTATATATCGATTCTAACAAGGAATAGCTGAAGGACACCCTGCATTCAAGCTATGCTTTGTGTGTATGTATATTTGCAACCTTGCTATTCAGGTTCGATATACGCGATTTTTTTTTATAAATACCGGTAATAGAATACGGCACGACTCTGGAATAGTCAACCAAGAGTCATTCTATTTGGCCGTGTCCTTTTGATCCTCGAGCGGGAAGGAAACGAACTTACTAAAAAGCTATTAGTTTCGTAAGTAATCGATTCCGTGCACGAACGGTGTATGTGTGTATTTTTTTTGTTAATATATAAATTTATCAGAGCATTCTGGAAATATCTTAAACATGATCGCAAGTGTAAACACGCTTCGGAGCACGCAATATCTGAATTAATTTAAACTCGATAATGACTTTTGCTTCTCTAAAAGAAGGAAATGAAAAATGTGTTTGTATATATATACATTGAATGAATAAGGGAGAAAGAGGGAATATGCTAAGCAATATTTTGATTTATGATATAACAGAAAGTTATATAAGTATACATAGGATTGTGTAGAATGCTGCTGCGTATATCGGGTTTTCAGGACTTGATAGTCCCAAAATTGACTGTTGTGCTGCAGGGTCCCTCCGCTTCCGTCGGTCCTCCTCCTTCCTCCTCGTCCTCCGACACTCGAAATCGCTGCATTGTAATGCGCTACGCCCGGAAGCGATTTTTCATTTTATTCCGGTAGCTGTGTACGCCGAAAAGCACTTAGGCGCCGCCACCAACCAACCAAACCTCATCCCACCACGCTGATATTATTTTATTACGCAAAACGTTGCCGCCAAAATTGCACTGCGTTACGGTGAAAACGCCCGGCGCATTCGCCAAAGTTATCTTTTATTAACCTAGCCCCATTGTTAAGGACACTACCACTCCTATTAATACTATAATAGATACATTGTGAGCTCTATTGTTATAGAGTAATGCGCGCGAGTAAATAAAGATAAATTGCAGAGAGTCTTGCTAAAACAAATAGTGAAACTAGGCTTTATTTTGTGTAAACATTTCCGATCGATCATTTCAAGCACCTCAAAATAACATGAATTAAATTAACAATATAACAATTGTACGGGTAATCGAAACCGCTAATATCCCGCAGCGTTTGAAACCAAGAAATTGTATCTTCTAAAAAATGTAATGGGTCACAAATTGACAGCTGTCTCTGTATGTCAAAGCGAGGAACTTATGAAGAACTGTTAGCAATTTATTTGTAGTATAACTACAAAAAATATGATAAATCAGACGGAAAAAACAAATGTTTGTTATTTAGGAATTAATAAATAAACAATATAAACTTTAAATAATTATCTTTAGTCTTCGATTTATAATAGTTCTTCATAAAAATACACAAAAACAAATATGAATGAACTACTTTAACCTCCAATTATATTAGATAATTTATCAATATTTAGAAATATTGTAATTTGGATAATAAATATCCAAATTACAATATTTCTAATAAATACAAAATTCAATTCAATTATTCTTGAAATATATTGATGTATCTATTAATTCTTTTGCAGAAACAAAGGAGAATTTAACGATTTCCTAGCACAAATATGCCACCACATGGTCTTTCATCTTGTTGACATTTAATAAGTAAGTAACAACAGAAGTATTTATCATTCAAGTATAATAATATATTTTCAATTACCTACGCAATGCATTGATTACTACAATTAAATGATAAAGCTATTAAACAATAAATTACATTAAATGGTAATAATACCGTTGGTAAATCCAACAAAATGCTGTCTTTTATATTTTGTTACATTTTATATTTAATGGAATAATAGGTTGATTGATTGACAATAATGGGCAACTTCGACCGCGTGCATAATGGACCATTCTCTGATTTAATCAAATTGTAATATGTCACCATTTTCTCTTTAATTATTTCACATTTTATTTTTACTATCAATTATTATTAGGGCAAAAATAATGCGGTCTGCAGTTTATTGTATATTTATTTATAAAATATTTATGAGTAGAAAATAGTATCTGTATTTAGTAGGAGTGTTTATTGTGAATTGGCTACCGACCACAGATCTTTCAGTCATATGTATTATGCGGACATATAGAAACAGGTTGACAAGACAAGATATAGTATGCAGTCTTTCCTTTGTCTTTCATAATATGTCGTTTAGGACTGTGGATATAAAACTCAAATAGTATGATCACACGATCTGATATATTTCTAAAAGTACCGTATTTACGTTCCGGTAAAGACGTATAACGAATCAATTATATTGATACAAATCTGTCTTCCTGCTAATTTTTCAGAGTTTTTTGGCACTATGATGAAACATTGTGTGCCGTAAATCAAAAAAGGTCCATAATTAATAAAGGCCATTATAGCGAAATGCAAGGTATAGGTTTATATGTAATTGTTGTAAATTGAAATGTATTTTAAACTTAGATACAGTGATTGAACTAGCAAATACATATTTAAAGCTATCGTTTAAGATATCTACATATTAATTATAAATTACATAATTATAAAAGTTTATATGTGTAAGAGTGTAACTGAGATTTTATTGTAAAGACATGAAAAACTTTGAAATTGCGAAAGTGCGAAATTTTTGCCAATGGTTGTTTTTCTTCAATTACTAGTCTAAAACTAGTATACATATACTATTAGCTTACATATACTATACATATACTATTAGCATATAATTAGCAAGTTCATAGATTTGCAGTTAATCATGCACTATGACGGATCTATAATTTGCGCTAACTTTAAGTGAAATAATGAAGATGTAAGTTTATATTCGTGTTTGTGGTAGTTGTGATGATTGAATTATGTTACGCAGCATGTTTAATTGAACCATGAGTTAATTGGGGCGGACATTTCGATTGAATCAGCTGGAGTGTTCATGATGTGATTATAATTACATTTAGTAAAATAGATGTGCGGAAGGTAGTCCTGGCATATTGGCCAGTGAACGGATGGAAGGATGGACGTGGATCGGACGTAGAACCAATGGTCATTTCGGATACACATTTTACACACTCGACACAAGTCAAATTGCACTCGCAAATCCCGTCGCCGATTGGTCCATTTCCGCGCATCCATTTCCGTCCTCGATGATACTTAAAATAAACAGCGACCCGCTGATTAATCCCAACTTTAATTAAGTGAGCATCCGACGCAAATACTCTATCCGAATGAACTGAACCTTAGCATTCTTCATCTACCGAGAACGAATCTGTGAATAAATATATTGATTTTCGGAATGGGTCATGTATACATCGAGTGCAGTGCAAACACGGGACGGCATTCAATTCGAAAAATGTCTCGGCCGGTACGGCTCTACCTTTATTTGCTACTTCCCGGACTAAAATAGAATAATGCTAATATTTATTCAGCTATAAAAGTTGAACAGCTGAAGGCGTAGTTCGCATTCGCTTTTCTCTCTCATCATTCACAATTCAACTCAGAAATAAATATTTCTTTTGCCTTTCTTTTACTAAACGATAATAGGTTTCAATCAAACATGGGGATTTTTAGACACTCCTCGAAATGCTATTGTAACGAATAAATTAACCACAAACAGACATGAAACCAATTAAACAAACATAGGTTACCTCGGTAGAATGACGAATTCCCACAACACGATTTTGCTCTAACACGATTCGAGAATTGCGGAAATCCCCATACAACATTACCACAACACAAATGTCATCTGCATTAAACAAAATTAGTTCAGAGGATGAACTGCACAGATGGAATCTCAGAAGTTCAAAATTAAAATGCATGCAGGAAAGCATACATTATTGGTTAAGTAGGAATAAAATAATGTATGTAAAAGAAATTCGATAGAAATCAGCAACTATTCATAGTTTTATTAAACATGACATATATGATAATTATAAAAAATATAGTTTTATATTAAGTCTGTCTCTTTTATTTCTCAAAACATATCGATCAACCTTTTTTTGTGAAACTTTAACTACCATCCATCTTTTATAATTATTTATAATAAAATATAAGCAAATATCCAAATTTAAGATGTGACTATTCATAAGGTCAAGAGACTGTTACCTAACTAGAGGTTTGCATCAGCTGATTACATATAACGTTCTCTAATGTTATGTAAGTGGTGTGAACGGCACTTAAATTATATCATGGTGATAGGAAGAGTCCGGTCAATAGGTTATCAACCTACCGCCAGCAAAACACATTACGACTACTATGAAAATACGACATTCATGACAGTGTATATATACAAGAACATTTCGTGTATCCGTGTATTTGTTGTAAGTAAACATAAATATTAAAATATGATAATTTCAAAAAAACATTATTATTAGATAACTTTTTTTTATAATGAATAATTTTATAGTACTACTACAATTTATAAATAAATATTGAAATAAAATCGTTATGTACTTGAGACTTTTTAATCGTTTTATATGGAGTTTATTTATAATGTAATTATGTGCTTTTCTCTCCATATACCTTATATAAACATAAGATCGAACAACATTACGCGAGACAAAATCAAAATATTATCTTATATACAGACTAAAAAATATAATAATAATTTATTTGATGAATATCTGATTATCGACGGTTGTATTTTTTGTTGATAATAATAATTTAAATGCTTAATTTTTGTTTGTATATGTTGTGTATATTAAACCATTAAATATTAAACCTTTTAAATAATTCAAAAAAATGTATATTTATTTAATGTATCTACGTATTTAGGGATGAAAAAGTCAAAGTAACACAACAAACATGCTGATATGTGCTTAAACTAAATCTATTTTGAGGATAACTAAGTGCAAGCCTATAAAGCGAGTAGTAAGCTAATGCGTTTTTTATTGCTGTAGAAAATTAGAGATTCGTATCATCGGATTCGAGTACGATTTCATTATGGGAAATTATGTAATAATCGATGGGGGCAGCTGGTTCTGCCGTGCATGGCGAATGAACGATGATCGATCTTTCGCTCTTTATTTTTATTTGTTCCCAACACCCTCGAGTTTAATTAATGCGCATATTTTTTCCGGCGCCGTTCCGTTAATCTTAATTAAGATAAACTTTAAAACAGTATAATAACAACTTATTGCTCAATCAAATATATTATAACAGCTCAGAATGTGTTGATTCATTAATATATTTTCTATAAATATATAATTGCATTAACCAAGAACTTTTATTATTACATATCTTATTACTAAGTTATTTTTTGTGCATGTTCAATAAGTTAGTAATAAGTTCTTACAAAAGGATTACTTTACAAATAATAATTATTACAGTGAAGTTATTATAAGCTCAATTTAAAGTTAAACCAGTTTGTGTTGTTAGTCTTTCTTTTTGTCGGCAAATTTCATTTTTAAATTTATAGTAACTGTAAAGTCAAATTATTTTGATTTATTCCTAATTTAGTTAATTTAATTTGTTTATTGGCCGCAATCAGCTATTTTGATTGGACCTAGTAAAGTATTTTTTTACCATTCTCACTTAGATTTATTTTTTTAAGAAATTATAATATTGTTTCATATTATTCATCAATTTCGGTTGTCTTTAATTATTCCGTCTAAAGAACGTACAATTTATCTAAACTGCAATTCAAGTTGCGTAACCAAATGTTGCGTAATGTGTGTGAATAAACTTTGTGAAATGGCTTTGACCCGCTTAAGTGGCTCAATAGAAAAATGGCATTCTCGGAAGCAATTCTTAGCGTAAGTGCGAGCGTAACTTGCAATTTTAACTTGCGGCATTAAAAATTGCGATATAGAAGTGCACAAGTGTGCAATTACATTTAAACGTCAATGGATTTTTGTACAATAAAATAGAATGTTTTTGGAAGTTTAGTCATCTATGTTATATATTATTCAAGATCGTAACAAGGTTAAACAGTTTTATTTGTTTATTTATTAATAAAACAATATATATTTTTAATGACCAATGTTCTAATTAGCTAAAAGTAATTATTATGAGATTTTAATTAGTGATTAATTCGTTATAGTGATTCATATGGTTTTATTTCATTGTGTTGTTGGAATAAATATGGTCAATATTAAAATTTAATCATGTTGAATAACATATAATAATCAAATTTCTATGTTTGTTTCAGTATTGAATTTAAAGAAAGCAATGCCGGGACTGTGGACCACGTGGGCGCTTCTAGTATGCTTCGTATTGCCCTCATGCCTTCCGAATCCGCACAGAGGTCGTCACCATCCGGGAGAGCCGCATGCGGAAGCATTTCATATAGCGCGGGATCCGTTCGATCCTCACAAAGATAGCGAGGAGTTTAGACGTGATGCGCCGGAAGAGAGACGGGAGTTTTCCCGAAGAGATAGCACCGATGATGACCCTCTGGTCGTGCAGACCAAGAAAGGAAAAGTTCGAGGCATTACGATAGATGCGGCAACGGGAAAACAAGTTGATGCATGGCTCGGAATCCCGTACGCCCAGAAGCCGGTGGGTCACCTCCGGTTCCGACATCCAAGACCGATCGAGAAATGGGAGTACGTTCTGAATGCCACCAAACAGCCCAATTCGTGCGTACAAATTATAGATACCGTATTCGGTGACTTCCCAGGAGCCACCATGTGGAACCCAAACACCCCGTTGAACGAGGACTGTCTTTATATTAACGTAGTCGTCCCAAAACCACGACCGAAGAACGCAGCCGTCTTGCTTTGGGTCTTCGGAGGTGGCTTCTACTCAGGCACCAATACTCTTGACGTTTACGATCATAACATAATAGTATCCGAGGAGAACATAATCCTCGTTTCGATGCAGTACCGCGTCGCCTCGCTGGGTTTTCTTTACTTCGGAACAACCGACGTCCCCGGGAACGCTGGATTATTCGATCAGATGATGGCCATGCAATGGGTTCGCGATAATATCGCCGCCTTTGGCGGCAATCCAAACAATATCACGCTCTTCGGGGAATCCGCTGGTGCGGCCTCTGTCTCTTTCCATCTACTCTCGCCTCTTTCCAGGAACCTATTCTCGCAGGCCATCATGGAATCGGGAAGTGCCACTGCTCCTTGGGCCCTCATTACTAGGGAGGAGAGCATCCTTCGAGGACTGCGATTAGCCGAAGCCGTGGGCTGTCCGAGCGATAGCAAAAAGATCCCGGCAGTCATCGCCTGCCTCAGGAAAAAAGATCCCGTTGAACTCGTGAATAATGAATGGGGGACTTTGGGTATTTGCGAATTCCCCTTTGTGCCGGTTATAGATGGTGCATTCTTGGACGAGCATCCGGTCAAGGCGCTGGCTAACAAAAACTTCAAGAAGACAAATATCCTCATGGGATCCAACACAGAAGAAGGCTATTATTTCATTATTTATTATCTGACGGAACTATTTAAGAAGGAGGAGAATGTTTACGTTAATCGCCAGGAATTCCTGAGGGCTGTCACCGAGCTAAATCCGTACTTGAATGCTGTCGCTCGTCAAGCCATCGTCTTCGAATACACCGACTGGCTAAACCCTGATGATCCGGTCAGTAACCGCGACGCCCTCGACAAGATGGTAGGTGATTACCAATTTACCTGCAACGTGAATGAATTCGCACATCGCTATTCGGAGACAGGTAACAATGTCTACATGTACTACTACAAACATAGGACAATCGCAAATCCATGGCCTTCCTGGACTGGTGTCATGCACGCCGACGAAATCAACTACGTCTTCGGAGAACCCCTAAACCCCACCAAAAGCTACACAGCACAAGAAGTCGATCTATCCAAACGTATCATGCGGTATTGGGCTAACTTCGCCAAAACCGGAAACCCAAGTTTATCACCGAACGGTGTCTGGACGCCCACGTTTTGGCCACTACATACCACCTACGGCCGGGAATTCCTCACCCTTGACGTCAACTCCACCGCAACTGGACGAGGCCCCAGACTCAAGCAGTGTGCCTTTTGGAAAAAGTACCTACCTCAACTGACGCAAATCACAGGTAAATATTATTTTGTTCCACCGTAGAAAATCCCACTTTACATAATCCTTACTTGTCCGGTGCAGTTCGTTATTTTTAACGTGTACAAAGGTCAGAATTTGCATAAAGTGCTTTCTCTGCGGTTATGTTGTTTCGATTAAAAAGCTCGCTCGATCTCTTCATAAATATTTCTCCGCACAAACGGAATCCAATTAGTTTTAATTAATTTTACGAATATAATTTAAATTTGTAAGCGAGATTTGTAAGAGAAATTCAGACTCTCAGGATTTTTATGATTAAGAAATAAAGTTGAGAACTTCAAAGGAAATATCAGTCAGTATATGCCAAATATTTTATATCGAATAAAAAACTTATGATTGCAAAGCAGGTGCTGCAATATAATTTATTATTTATGGGCTTTAATAAAAGAAATATTAGATGAAGATGAGAGTAGAAGAATAAAACTGGAGCAAATGTACGAAGAAAATCTCTGCAGAACCATTCGCCTAGAGAATAATATTGCATACGTGCCAATAACGGTCCGTAATATTAATATCAGAAAAGCAATGAAAAATTTGCAATAATAAATCCGAAAGCATGGCTTTATTACGACAGGAAAAATGTTCCTACAGTAGAATTGGCCGATTCGGTATACCCAAGAGACGGAGTGGTGAGAGAAAACAATTATATCGTTCGAGCTAAGAGGGAAAGAGAGATTTTCAGCGATTGTTGGGAAAACTTCCGACCGCTGGTAAAAGGAAAAACTAAAGGAGAAGAGAAAGAGGGAGAATAACGTTAATGTGAATGGAAATATTAAAACTTTTCGCCATATCCTTCACTCGGTTACCCCAATAAACTTGTTCTATTCCAATTTTTTTTTCTTGTTCTCCTTTCTTCGTCTTTTTCTTCTTATTCATTCTACTTATTCCCATCTCTCTCTATTTTTCTCTCTCCCCCACTTGAATCTGAATCGATTTGCCTGTGCCGGAGCATGCTTACCTAGTAGACGGGAGTTTGCAAAAATAAGTTTTGTTTTTCCTTCGGTCTGTCCTGGAAAAAGTTTTTTAATGGTTGCACGCTGCAAATTCATTTAAATCCAAATGGAAGGTTTAATGGATACAGATTCAAGTGGGAATAATATACTCGATAACGAGAACTTTCCATGGAATGTAATTGAATGTGAAATGAGTTAATCCGCTATATCTTAATCAGTTTATGATGCGCTATAAACGCTACTAATATATTTAGGTAAACCCTTATTAAACCAGCGACAACCTTTCATTTATTATACTTATCTAATATATCAAATTAACTATGACTTAACACAATACAAATATCTCACTTATAAAAAAATAAAAGAAAACAAATATTCCAAATACAAATAGAGTAAATAAAGTAGAACCTTGCATAATCCGTTCCAAAATTTCGGGATTTTTACTCGTATAGTGAAAGAATTTTCCCCATATAAACTATACGATAATGTGTTCCATTTTGCGAGTCATTTTTCTTACAATTTATTTGGCTCGTTAAGCGAAATGCTCGTCAAGCGAGGTTCCACAGTGATAATAAATCAAATATTTATTCCAGTGATTTCAGCGGAAAACTCTTTCCGTTTATATAATGTAAAGAAAAAATAATAATTTGCAAAATGTCCATTCTGTTATAAATGAAAAGCAATTGTACCTTATGTAAACATACGAATATAATGCTTGTTAGTATTCATACGTCCCGTATTAATATATTAAATTTCAACGTCCGATGTATTGATCCTATTGGCTCATGATAGTTAATAGGACTATAATATGTTTACTTCCCACGTAAATCCAATCCAAATTCGGTTTAATTAACAAATTTAATTATACATAAGGAGTAAATTAAATGGTTTTATATATGTAGAATTGAATTTTCTAAATAATATGAAAAATATAATAATAATAATGGATTTATCTTCATTAGGTTAGATATTACTATAATATTTCTAAATTTAATATTTTGTTGCATTAATAGTATAGTATACATACAATATTTAATATAAAGCTTATTCTACAGTAATGACTTGATTTATCACAAAAGTTTAAACTAAAATGAAAATTCATATATACTACGCACTCAGAACATTTTAATATTTTAAATTGCATAATTATTGTACCTAAAAAAATTACACTTTTCATAAAATATTAAATATCAGTACAACAAAACTTAAAAAGTATACAAGTATTGAAAAATATCAATCTACCATTAGTTCTTTCCTCTTTGTCAAAATATTAAAAAAAATGTATTTCGTTAAATATCTAAATATTGTATATTGATTTAATGCATGCATATGAATAGATTTACTTATAATTGTTTTATGTGTTTTATAGTTTTCAAATAGTTTGAAACTAACTTTTGAATGTTTGAATTTGTTTCAGCTGAAATACAGAATGCGCCATCTAACAAGCCGTGCACGAGTTCGTCCATGCAATCGGTATCTTCGATAGGGGTCGCCACCTTGGCAACATTCTTGGTCTGCACAATGCGACACCTCTGGTAGAATGTACCAAGCAACGGAAGCGAACACCGAATCATCAAATTTGGTCAAAATTTTTGGAAAGCATATCACCATATTGGTGCAAAAGAAAAAACAAACAAAAAATTCAACAAAAAAAATACACAATACGAGTATATCATTGGAAATTGAAAACCACAACAAAAAGGAAACAAATATGAAATTGGTTAGGGATAGTTATGCTTCAAGCTACATAGTCTACGCTTGTGATGATAAAAAATCCTCGTAGCGGTGGAGATTTTCACTGTTTATGGACAATATTATTGGTACATTCTTCTTTTTCTTTTGTTATTTTCTCCCTCTCATACAGTGATAAATATCAATTGTCTTCGTGGGGTGTTTTGCTTCATGTTCACCAGTTCACCCGGCCTATACTGAATATATAAATAATATATACAAAAATATATGAGGATGAAAGCAGGTGGCTGCAATGCGATTGGAATTGTCGAATCGCCCAAACTTACAAACACAGATTGAACGATGTTTGTATTTTATAAATATATAAACAAAAAATATATATTACAAAAAATAAAATTTAAAAAAAAAAGAGTAAATAAAACAAGGTTTTTTAGGACCAGAAATGGGCTTCTTAGCAGCTTCTAAATGAATACCAAAGGCCTATTGAAATCATCATCAACTTTATAGCGAAAAGAAGATCTTCATGAAGGAGAAAAACCTATAATTATCTTGTTTTCTTTTAGTTTTTGTTTTTCTTTCGAAGCACTGATTCTTAAGGGCTGTGCAAAAACATAATCTGTATAATCTGGCGAAGATTGTTGAATCTTGGAAACAGTGACTAAAATAATGCCAATTGTCTCACAGCGCGAAGTGGAAAAGAACAAGGGATATAAACAAGTCTAGCTAAGCTACATTAATCTAATCTTTGCTGCCTTAATATGAAAAAAAGAAAGAAGAAGATGAAGACGAAGGAAAAAAAACTTGAAAACATAGTTTTGACAAATAATGAAACTCTCTCTATTAATCCTAGTATTCTAGTAACGATAGAGTATACTCTAGTGCCTCCGCATTCTTAGTATTAGCTTGCCACTTGTAATAATTTTTACTTGGAAATAGAGTAAGGAAAAATTAATGGATACAAGCGGCAAGCCGCCATTATACTTCTTAAGCTCGCCCCGCATTACCACTAAAACTACTACTCAAAACATATCCAGATGATGGTGCAAATTTAAGTGAAATTTAATATTTGTTTTTTTTTGTGTAACCATTGTCAACAATCGTGAGAGCGATTATTGTAATTATATATAATGATTTTAGTTTTTAGCAACTTCTGTGTTTAGAAACGAAAAAAAAAATCAACAAGTTTTAAACCGTACCTCATTGGTACTATACACACTATCACACACAGACACACAGTAGTTATGTGTTTAGTTTAAGTTAGATATTTTTGAGCAAAGGAAAAATAATAATAATAACTAATAACTTGAAGACAGAATCATAACTGGCTTTCTTGAATAAGAATAAAAAAAATATTTATCAAAATATGAAGACGATGAGATTTTAACCGAGACCCTCGGATCCCTTTTTAACGACCAGCAAATAATTGTACATTTTGTAACGTTGTCGTAGATTTTCATATGCACTGGATGTGAGTAGCTCTAGTTTAATACTGATATTTAATTTTCCTGGTGGCGAATGGAAATTGTCACCTTTGCCACGAGTAAAATTAAACATCACGTTTGGTGTTCCAATTAAAAAAAAATGGACATATCATAAATTTAGGTTTAGGTATTAATATTATATATATATAAATATAGAATATAACAACATATCCTTGCTTTCGATATACACTGTATATGATGATAATAAGCTGAAGAAAAAAAACCTTTTTAGACTTATATTTAGAACTTTCTTTGGTTTGAAACTCATTCCAATTGAATTTCTAAAATACAAAATAACCATGAAAAAAAAAGTAAATAAAATTGGCTTGCCCGGTTCTTCCAGTTCTTTAAAAAAATATATATAATATATTCGAGTTACTACCATTTTACAAAATGAGCCTAATAGAAAAAAAAAACAAATATATGATATATTAATTAAAACAGCGAAACAAGAAATAAAGTAATTATTAATAATTGTCCAAAGCATATATTTAAGCTTATATAATTATGATTGTAATTATTATTATTGTTGGGGTTGCGTATTTATGTAAATTACGAGGTGGTTGCATTTCATTCTTGAGTTTTTGATTACTTCAGGATTTTTTTCTATGTATTATACGAAAAGCATAGTTTTTATTGAATTTGTTATTATTCTTAAGTGATAAAAAAAATAATAATGATAAAAGAACAAGCAAAAATATATTGAATGAAAAGTGAACAAAATGACATGTTATATTAGCAGAATTATTGTTAAATAGTTTTTATTATGATGTATTTTTAATTCTAAGTTTCTTCCTTTAGAAAGAAAGTTTCTTATATTGTTTGGTGTGTGTAAAAGTATTGGGCCTATCGAAATGAAGTTAATTCTTCTGTTAAATTTTCTCCCATTTAACTGTTTTATTGTGTTCTGTTTCTCCGTTAAAATGCCATATTGTGTATAATTAATAAAGAGGAAAATCTAATGTGTATGAGTTTTTTTGTTTATTGAGTTAGCATTGTTGTTGGCCATGGATTGTATTATTATAATTATTATTATGATGATTGAAATTAAATAAAATAATGCTTGTACATATCACGTATAACCTAATTAATTATATTTACTACATATTTCAATAACATGATTTAAATGTTATTAGACATAGTTACTAATCATGGGTCGAACGAAATATATTAATAACTTATATGAGCAAATTTCAGTTATACTAAGGACTAAGGATTTCATACGAAATGAATATTTGTTTGAATATGATTTGTCTTATAAAATCAGATTCAATTTGCAAATATAAATCAAATCATTTCAAAATAATAAATAAAAAGGTGAATTTAGAAAATGCAGTAAGAACATCAAAATACATCATTAATAATGTGTAATGTATGGAAATTAAAAACTAGAATATAATTTATATAGTTAGGTAGTAGGTAGTTATATAGTTACGTAGGTAACTATATAAATTATATTCTAGTTTTTAATTTCCATTTTACTGCATTTTCTAAATTCATCTTTTTATTTATTATTTTGAAATGATTTATATTTGCAAATTGAATCTGATTTTATAAGACAAATCATATTCAAACAAATATTCATTTCGTATGAAATCCTTAGTCAGTTCAACTCATTTGAATTCGATTTGTATATTGGAAATCTCAGAATGTCTCGGTAAAACTTTGGTATTTTCCTTAAATAGAACGTTGATTCTCCTTTTGATATATCATATTTATTGGTTATACTCAACGTTTAAGAAACAATTTTTATTAATAGTTTCAAAACTATGTCTTTTCATCAACAGACAAACGTAATTTATAAAATCTCTGTTACCAAATTACCAAAAACAAATATTACTTAGTATTCAATATTGTCAATGGATTAAGGATAGTTGAGGTCCCAAGGCAAATTATTTTTCGGAGCTAATAATATTGCCTTTTGATAACCAACAAACAGCTGTGTGGAAAAGAAGTATTACGCATTTGCATAGTTCTTTGAACAGACGAGTATTGAGAGCACTAGATTTTATATAATTGACAATACACTTCTTGAAAAGCCTTTGGAAGAGTCTTGGTAGCTAGGGTAATCTTGCAGTGTAAACCCTTTGCTTGGGGTGCAACCTCTTTAACTTTTGACTGAAAGCCCAAGTTGGTATAGACTCTACACTAGTCGTCTTCATCTTTCATAACAGTTTTTAATGCTCTACAAATCAAAAACTCTTCTTTGATGTCATCCAAGTGAATACCATATATCTTAAGAAGTTGAAAGGAAAACACAGGAGATGCCTTTACTTCAGATAATATTTGTTTCATCACATCTTTAGACATGTCTCTCTCTGAATCGTGTTGTTAGTCAAGGATATATTTTAACCACACTCCCTTTTCCGAGAACTATCTTAACGGACTTTAATAAACAAGGTTTGATGCAATTATATGGAGTTTTTATTTTATACAACATCCAGAGTAATTTCATATGATGCCAAAACTACAGATTGGCTTAGTTGTTAAAACGTCAAAGTCTTAAATATAATTATGTATACAAATTATTTAAAATTAAATTAAATTTTGCTTAATTACAATTTGGTTTCTTTGAAATTTTAAAATTGAAATATAGTGAATCCGGACAGATCAAAGCCGCATTGAAAAAAATAATATTTCTTACTTTACATTTAAATTATAATACTTAGGAGTGAATTTTGTACCTGTGTTACCAGTAAGAAAGGTTTGCTTTAAGGGGGACAATAAAAAAGGTATATTACGTACAGCTTTTGCTGATAAATCCAATAGGAGATACGGCTGCAATGTATTCACACACAAAGAAATGGAATGAAAATAATTTCAGATATTTACTTTTATAAGAATTGCTCCATTTGCTCCAATTGTGATGAATTATTCATAAATATATTAAATTATATACATCTTTATGAAATATTGATTTGTATGAGTGTTGTGTATTTTTTCAAAATACATATATTTGAAATTACAAGTCATACGGGAAGAATAATGTACAATCTCTATGTCTATTATAAGCAGTATATATAAAGGAACATATAAAAGTCTCAGAATGAATGAATTAAAAATTTAATGTTTATCGAACAGCGTTTAGTGCGTTCAGAGCGATTTCCTGCAAATATAGGAAATAAATTACCATTAAGTTAATATGGGAAATGTTATGACATCTTACAAATATTTAGAAGCAATAATTAAAATGTCTTAAGATAAAATCAGGAAATACAAGAAAGGAAAGATAAAACAATATACGCTTTAGAAAACAGATTTGAACTTTTCGAAAATCATTCAATTTTCTATATAACTGCAATTAATAGTTTGACATCTAAATACATATTTAGAAATTATCAGATATAATAGAATATGACTCGAATCAAAATTTAAGCAAAATATATCTATTTTTTAATTATTTACGAATTCTAATGAAATCATCGGCTATAAATGTTGAAAAATGCTATGTAAGAAAATAAAATAAATAGAAAATAAAACTAGTAAAAAACAAATGAAATTAATTTGATTTTACTTCTTTTAAATTTTGATAAAAGAAACTTGTTAATATAATAGAAGCATTAAAGAGACATACCTTTTCTAAGAATTTATATAATAATACCAAAGATGTTCATTCTAAAATTTAAGAAAATCTATATTTATATGGATTGAAATAAAAAAATCATTATATAATTAGAATAATTATTATTTTACAACCTTTCATGCTTCTTAGATTTTTTTGGAACAATATTGGAATATACATAAATACAAGAATGAGTAAATTAAAGAAAATCCTTCTGTATTTTATGAAGTAAAAAAAATATATATTTTGAAAATATTATTATCTTCAGAGGTAAATGTAAGTTCTTTTGAGAATTGTTTTCAATTCTCATAAGTTTGTTTAATTCTTCTTCTGACATTATCAATTTTTATACAGCAGGTGTGGTCAACTTATTACTTTTTGAGATTGTCTTTTTATTTAAAAAGTGATCGAAATTAATGAAAAATTTAGTCATGTCCGAAATATTCAGATTTTCAACTGTTTGCGATCGATCAAAAATCTCTTCGCAATCTTTTCTTTTTTTCAAAATAATTCATTGTTTTCTGTCAATTTTATATAGTCTGATTAAAATTCCATAAATAAATTGTCATTTGCTCCGGTTAACATTTTAGTTAGATATAGGAAAACAAATAATAAATAATATATTATAATTCAACCTTGCTAAATGGGTAACTTACATTACTAATGTTTTAATTTAGTACAGCAATATCTCGTATAGTTCGGCTTCGATCAGTGCGGATTTACTATTAAAAATATCAAAAACAAACAAAATTATATTTGTGTACATAAACTATTTTTTATCCTTTTGTACAATCAAGTCTAATTTTCTGCAGTTTATTTCGGTATGTATTTAATACTTCGACTAGTTTGGTTTCAAATAGTCCGGGATATTGGAGGAATCTAATTGCTGTTTATT
This sequence comes from Nicrophorus vespilloides, assembly GCF_001412225.1. Taxonomy (NCBI): domain Eukaryota; kingdom Metazoa; phylum Arthropoda; class Insecta; order Coleoptera; family Silphidae; genus Nicrophorus; species Nicrophorus vespilloides. The sequence goes on from NW_017098951.1 coordinate 415,698, forward strand.
ATTAACAAAACAACTTCTATATGAAATACTATAGTTTTTAATATGATTTTGACCCTTTTTAAATTAAATACATTTGTTCCAATCCCTAAAAATAGCCTAAATGCGGTTCTGATTGTGTTAAATATGGATCTATATCGAAATACCGACAACCAAAATCTCGACAATCAAATTCCCGACAAACATAAACTAATTTTATTACAGAATATTTCTTATCGTTAAGTTTTATAATGAATAAGTCAACGAAAACAAATACTATAATAATAAATATTTATTGTTATTAATAATTGCGCCCAGGAATTTATTTCAATTTATTTTTTATGTTATATTATATTGATACTGTCGAGATTATGACAATATCGGAATTATGGTTATCGAGATTTCGAATGTAGCCACCGGTTAAATATTATTTTCCCAGCCGAAAGACTGCGGTCAATACATAAATAATACAAATATATAAATAATATATTTAGATGATACAAATGCAATGGAATTTGTTGAATGTTGATGATTAATTAAATGATATAATGACAACTGATTAGGTATACTTATTACAAACTTTATAATAAAAATAAATCCACCAGTTTCATAGTTGTCACTTTGTTTATTTACATAATACACTTTAATGAAATAAACAGTTTTGCTTTCTGTTGAATCAGAGTTAAATAGAATGACATCATCACTCTGGTCAATGACATTTAAATATGTGCATCAAATATTTGTGCAGACCGGGATTCCCGCCAATTGCGGTGAGGCCAGGTGAGGATGGATCCTTTGCGGAAAAAACCCGTACTTTTTAAAGGACATCTTTTCATTTGTTTCTATTCGTTTAAGTGAAGGGAATCAATAAGTTCATCTGTTAATGGCAGATGGTTTTCATTGTGCTGCGGTAAATTATATTTATACACACAACCCAAGGTTGCAACTGGCAAACATCGAAGGAGGGGCATAACCAGGAAGGAGCTGGCGCATGTTAGATTCGTTCTCAGTTCGGCGTGAATGTGTGTGAGGTGAGGACCGTTACGGAGGTCTTGAACTTGAATGACCTAGGATTTTGGTTCAGTTTGTTGATATATATATATATAAAAAAGGAGTGAAACAGAGACTATCACAGGCTGTCATCGTTTGAGTGACCCGCAGGTGTACCAATTCCACCTTTACAGCTGGTTCAGGATTATGATATTCTTGCAGTATTTCGTGCATTTATTATTCAATTAAGAAATTATGGATTCCAGTAAAAAATATGACAATGTCAGTCCGGAAGTCTCTTCCGGTTTCCTGTCGAAATTATTATTTTGGTAAGCCTCATTAATTTCGGAAACTATTAATTTTATTTACATTGACACTTTAATTATTGTAAATCAATTGTTTAAACCTATCAACTCGAAAGTAACGAAACCTGTATCGCGGATAATATCTCCCTGGAACATGTCAACCAAACCAAACAAATAGCCATACTAGTCTAAATTGACTACATTTACTATATTACTTAAATGATTTTGCGATAATAAATCACATTCAATCAATTACATTGCGTACATTAGAAGATATTGAGACAAACAACATTGGTTATTCAACGCTTAGAAAATAAACCCATTGTAGTCGAGTTCTTGACTCATTGTAAATAAAAATAGATTTTGAAATATATGTAATTGAATAGAACTGAAAGCGAGTTTGATGATGTATAGTAAGTTAAGCAACAGTTGTTTACTTGTTAAGTAACTTATTCATATAACATGGATTTGACAACTTGTAACACTACCTGACAAATACATAATTTTATGAATACAATATTAATATGATCTACAATAGTGATGCTTAAAGTTTGGGTCGCGAAAAATACTTTGGAGGTCGCAGAAAAATTGATCACAGACGGGACGGTATGTTTTTCTACATATACGAGGACGCGGACCAAAAAGTTTGAGAAACACTGATTTACACTGAATGAACTATTTGGTACCTATAGTTTATAGCCACCTTTACAGTTAAACACTTTCTTACTTATAGAATACATAATGTACTTCCTTTTTTTAGAGAGATTATAGCTAACGGTCTTCTAGACTTTGAACAAAAAAATATTTCAAGGACATAAGGCCATTAACTTCATAAATTCTCTCACGAAATTTGGCATGTAACCCTAATGATTGCATGTTTTTCTAAACTTGTATATATCCGCCCTATCGCTGAAGGTTATTCGTTAATTTCAGTAGAAATCTGTTATATAACCTCAAGGTTGCGGTTCTTGTTAAAGGTTATGTAGAAGATTAAAACTATAATGTTTGGTCGGTATTTCTAGTATAAATCAAAATTACCAAGGAGCATTTATCTAATGTGATATGTAATATAAATAGTATTAAATCACATATTCACCCCGTATGACATATTAATCAGTAGTATGATTACTAAATAACGTGGAAAATAAAAAATAGTTCTTAGTTTTTAGATAATTTGAATCAGTGTTTTTATATTTTGTTCTATAGTAATAACCAATTACATTTATTCTAACTATATGATTAATTCAGTTTAACAATTATATTGTCATAATACTTGTTATCCTTCTTGTTACGATTTTTATTATTGGTATGTATTTCCGTTTTCATATAAAACGTAATTTAATTTGATTATAATTACTCGATTAAATTATCTGCTATCATTAGTGTTGATGAGATATCTACGAATAGTTTAATAAATATGGTAAAGTGATGGTATGAAGAATTTTCCATATCTAATATACTTCATATTGACATAATCGTACTATGCTAGTAAGTCGGATATGGTAAATATTTACTACATTTCCTATAGATTATTTCGGAAATGCTATTTTTTTGTTCTATTTATGTCATGTTTGTTTCTTTAAATAACTTGCTTTTCTAGACACATTTATTTTTACTATTTTTCTGAATTAAATGTGTCACCGTCCAAACAACGATTCTATGCATCACATAGCAAACATTTGCAAATAAACTCAGACTTCTAGAACTAAAGCTCAAAGTTTATATTTGATAAATCATATATTTTTCCAATGTTAAAATTGCTTACTATCAATACTAGTCACATGTCTTATAGTCAAATGTATTTTGTTTAAGCTGCGAAAATCCTATTATATTTGTAAACACACAATCAGTTATCACTTTAAACAAAATAACATTCACGAGAATTTGTAGATTTGAATGTATATTGAAACGAATCATTAATTTAATTGCAAATTATTGGAAACCTGTATATTCATAATTATATGTATTAATTATTTTTTGATAAAAAACTTACAAATCGGAAAAAATGTTTAATCATCGTTACGGGTTTAGTTTTAGGGAAAATATATATTGCCTGAGTTTTTATCTAATCTTTTATTTATATATAAAGACAATTTATTATTATATGGCAGATGCTACAAAGGTATGGCAATGTTTGCCAAAGAGCTATCGACTTTGGTGTTTCTGCACAAGTAATGTATATATCATTCTTAATTTCATTACAATATCACGTAAACAAATTATAACCATTGTTTAAAGAATAATCTACAAAATAACATTTTTCATTTTAATGGTTGTTATTGGATTAAAATTAAATATAGCACAAGTGTTGTAAGTAAATGATAAATATTATACGCATAAAAAATGTTCAATTGAATTCTGGGATAAGGTAGGATTAAGATGTTTAAGCTTTTCAATTACAGTTGCTGCAATATATATGTAATTATTTTAGAATGAAAAACACTAAAAGAAAAATAATTTGTAAATATTATTGGAAACAAAATTCTCTAAAATATAAGAAAAAATATGATAGATATTTATATTAAAGATACTCATTTCACTAATTACTTTAGTCATTATTAAAAATAAGTACGGCAATACCTTGCATAGTGGGGTTTTGATCAATTAGGATTCACTATAATACGGTTTGAAAAATTATTTACTTTTTATACAAATTATCTTTTTTATATATTGGCGGAAAGGCCAATTCAATATTATGATGATGCATGACAATACGCATTAAGAAATCCACCCCTTGCACATGCAAGTTACATAAGTACGGTGGAAACTCGCTTAACGAGCATAGGCACTTCCAGGATTTCAGTATTCCTTACTCGTAAAGCGAAACAACACAAAAAATATGTATAACGTTATTAACAGATAATTAATTATTCCAACCATTATTAAATTTTGAGGTGGGATTACGCCTGACTGCATTTTTTTTATAATGATGTTTTGACACAATACCTTTTTTGTTTTGCTCTAAATTATATTTGTCAAAGCTATAAACAAAGATTACAAAAAAATGAAGGTGCTTAATATATTCAGTCTAATGATAAAATACACATAATATGTCTGAACACAAGTTGTGAAAATAATGTAGTAGGAGCACTATCCGGGACTTCTCTTCTCGTGTTGCGAAACGTCGCTCGGTACACGAGTCATTTTTGTTACAATATGTTTTTCTCGTTAAGCGAAATGCTCGTTATGCGAGAATTGTATCCCAGGGATGGAATGTATTTGTTTATACAATAAGACGTATAGACTAAGGGACTTCGTGGATGTCTCTTATACATAGATTGTTTACCTACTGTATTGACAATAATAATGGATTGTACAATATAAGTACATTGTTGGATCTACGCATTTTTATTCATTCTTCGTTTATATTTAATATAGTTTTTGTGCAACATAAGACAACTATTCAAAACATGACGTAATTGTTCAGCTATAAATTATATGATAAAACCTATTAAATAGACCGATATGTGTAGTTCCTATTTAATGACGGTATTGTTCGAATGCTATTGTTCCTATAGTCAGGGTACAGAATTTATTGCAGGAAACATACTCACTTTATTAAACTAAAAAGCATTTCCTCATATACAATTTAGGGTCCGTTTCAAAAGCGAAATAATAATTATTGTCGTTCCATTTGAACAATCGTATTAGTGTATTATCAAGAAATAATAAAAGCTTCTGAAAGTTTTAATATATGTTTACAAAAATGTTTTGATGGATTTGTGTCATTGAATGAGGACGTAATATCGAACGGGTAAATGAAATAAGTAGACTCGTCCTTGTTGCATTATTATTATCGAATAATAATCAACGCCAGGTGACAAGTGGTTAGTTTTGAGGTTCAAAGAAAACATTATTTTCATGTTTATATTGATATTTTATTACGTAATGGATTTTTATCGTAAGGGCTAGGAAGCCAACACATTTCCTGTTTTAATATCATTTTTTTTTTGCAGTTCAAATAAAATTTGCCTAGGGCCCAACTTTCCTTTATACGCCACTGTCTGCAATATTGTTATGATTTTAAGATTGTTTTATTTACAAGCAATATATAAGAGATCATTAATTGGTTGACAAATTGATTGTCATCAATTTGTAGTTGCGTTATCTAAATATTTTTACTTTCTTCTTAGACAATTCGGAGATGCAAATAATGATTAGTCAGCAAGAAATGTTGCAACTAATGTTGTTATAATATAAATAGGTTTTATTATATGTATTATTATTTAGATAATAGTAATATTAGGCGGAAAGACCTCGATCGATAATTTTGAGCAATAAATATGTTAAATAAATAAATAGTAACATCAGAAGACATTCCAAACGGTTTAGTTATTTTTTTAGAATAATATAATCTGTAAAAATCTAATGAACATTAAACGCAAAATAATGCTGAAATGTTTCACTTTTATTACAATTTCATGATATTACATAATCACGTAAAGTTTAGTAGTGAAAATTGTATTAATGCATGAGAAAGAAAGCATTTCCAATTAGTGGAATTAAAGATTAATGCTTACTTTACGACAGCGCTCGAAGAAGATTGCATTTGCAAAAAGGTGATTATTTGTTTCCTTTAAAGCATTTCACGTGAAGATGTGATTAAAGGCGAGAAAGTCGAGACTGAATTAAGTTCATTTAAGATTTCCAATTTACGTGCATTGACATACTTTTCATCGCAGTACTTTTTAATATTAAACGAATAATGATTATTTTCATGAGTTTCATTTCACTTCATATACAGAAAATCGTTATCCTACATTACACATACCAATTGATTGCTCAAAAGTAACATTACATATATATATATTATTGTAGCAATCAGCATTATTGTTATAGAGAGCCATTATTCTTCATTTTTTATATTACCTCATCCAAACTATCCGCATGGCTTCGTTCTTTTGTAACGCGGCACTTTACTATTCGATCAATTCATTAATGTCCCTTGACACCTGTTCCCATTTTGTTAGCGAAAACCACTTCTTTCAGAGTGTTACATCCGACATGCATTTTTTTATTACTTTTTTTTTCTTTACTCTAATGTAGAATTTTCCAAACTTTTTATGCAACGTAAAGCCTGAAATTTTCACGGAACAATTTATTTATTTTGTACAATAGGTAATATAATACATAATCAATAAAATTTAAAAAAAATTACAATAAAAAAATCATTATTTATGTAGTAATTCCAGGTTTCCACGAAATAACTAAAAACTTTCCGCGGAACACAATGGTTTCTAAATTATAATTAGATCATGCAGAAAAATTACTATAATCTCATTTCTTGCAATTTATATTATATTCAACTACTATACGAACTACTGAACTAGATTAGTTTTAATTTAATTATTTTATAAGGTCGTTTAATTGAATTCGAATAATAATTAACTAACCTACCTAGTTACCTAATTTTTAATAAATTATGTGTTGTTTTTATTGAATTAACATCAAGAGTGCATTAAATAATTAATATTGTATTTAAGAAATCTTATAAATAGACAATCATTTATTTTGTTTATATATATATATTTACAATTTATTTATTTACTATCGATCGAAGTCTACTCTCAAATGTATATATATATTTTGTAATTTATTGTAGTTTACATTTGCTATTTCAATTAAACTTACTTGTAAATGCACTTAGCGTCTAATCCAGTGATTCTCAAAAGTGTACGTCGTTTAATATATTACTAGAAAAGTGAAAAATCTTTTTACAGATTTTTTTTGTCCTTCATCTTCTAACAATATTTATTTATATAAATGCTAATTTAAGTTATTATATTTGATTCTTTTCTATAGTCTGAATTCTGAACTTATGAATATTTAGTAAGTGAACATAAATAGATATTTGATTGCTATTTAGGATCTGTATGTTAATAAATACATTATATATAGCTAATTCAAGTAAGATATAAGAAAAGCACGATGTTCACATTAGAAATTTGAGATTTAATTATTCTCAAGTTAGATGTGATTATGCGTACAATTGTTAAACGATTTTCAAGTTTGTAATAAAGATATTCTAAATACTTATTCTACTTACAAAGTTAATTCTTATTAATACGGGGTGGGAGTTGTGATTGGTAGTAGGGCTTTGAATATATTGATAATTAAACATTCCCACGGGAATCGGCCTTGGTGGTTTTGTTTATTATAATACCGGGACAAATTTATATGCATTGTTTATATCAAAAAGATGATCGATTACGATTGTACGTGGAAATAGTGTTACGAAAAGGTCTTGAATTCGAAGCACTCAAAAAGGTATGGGATGGGATTGTTTACACTTGGTCCCCTTTGTTTATATTAAAGTGTATCGAACTGGGATCACGATAAAGGTTCCTTTATGCTGATGCATATCTTTATACAACAATAATTAACAAACAATAATAATTGTAATAATAAAGGTTGGACATAACATTATAGTAAAATAATGTAAAAATAATATGGAATAATTAATAATGTCTATAGTTAAAATAGTATAATTTAATATTCCAATAATTTTGGATCTTTTTAAACTAAAACTTCAAAATAAAATTGTCATTCTTGTAAATTATACTAATTTTTATGTTATGTTTTATAAAGCATAAATAATAATTATTTCTATTTTTGTATAATTGATTTGTTTATGTACATGGCATACACAGTTTAAAGTCATTAGTGTGGAAAAAAAAACTATATTGTTTTGTATTATTAACTCTTCGTAATCTAAACTAATGATCATGATAATTGATATGCAAAAATATGAGATTCTGTCCGTGTCATCATTTGATGATGAATTTCAGGCATTAAATAAGATTAAAGAGCATGTTTTCGTTTCGGCTACGAACGAATGGCGAGCGCTGAAATTGATTAGTTCTAATTGAAATGTGCACGCCATAGACTTGATCCATTACAAAACTTATTGGGTCAAAGGCGTACAAACACCAGCGATAATAATGTGAATTTATGTTACACGTTATGTAATAGAAATATTAACATTGATTGCTTGCTCTCTTGCTCTACCAGTTACGCAAGTTGATCTATGGAATTAATAACAATAAGTTTTAACACAGGAACAGAGTGTATAAGATAATTTCGTAGAAAAAAATGCAGATAGCAAATATGTTTTCTCCATTAACCTAAAAACCGCAAGATGAATTGGATTACGTTACGAATGTTTTCGTGTATTCTAATCGTTTATTGGATCAGCAGAGAGAAATGCAATCAATGGCGCACGTTGCGTGTCTAAATATTTACTTGCTTAATACAAATGTTTATAGTATTCGGATGAACTTATTCGCTTTTCTATATCCTTTGGAAACACGAAACCAACTGATATCATATAGTGTTTATTGTTAAACATTCAAAAAGATAACGCCGGAAATATGAACATCAATTTCGTATGAAGTCCTTCTAGATTTTGGAAGTGCGGAATTGGATCGATACTGATGTCAGCCCACATGGCGCCATGTATTGAAATAAATTGGAGATAGTGGCTCGTCTTCAATTGAAATGTATTAACTTGCTGACTTATTGATTATGTACGTCATAACTCTTATTAGACTAATCCGTGTTTTGATGTCAGATTATGTCATACATTTTAATCAGATTGTTTACATAATATAATGCAAACCAAAGATTAATTAATCTTTTGTTCAAGGGCATCTATCAGTTTGCAGATGAAACTTATCTGAAATATTTCATCCTTATTTACGGTATTTCTTGGACACAGGATATATATCATTATCGTCTAAGTACATTAAAGTTAATATATGGGTGTTTTAATGTTCTACTTTTCTTCTACCCCATATAACTTGGAGTAGAAGAAAAGTTTTATTAATCTTAATTAAAACATTGCATCATATACGAACCAAAATGAATCCTATATTATAACAGATATATTAAATCGCAGTGTAGGTTATACCTTTCTCACATAGTATTTAAAATTTGTTATCATAATATTAATTTTGTTACTATTGATTAAATAATAATATAAGGGCGGAAAGACCTCGGTCGTTAGCCCTTTGGCCAGCCTATCAATATATATATATATATATTTATTTTATTTTAGAATATACTTTTTTGGCTCATGTTTGGCCAATAAATTATTATTATTAATAATATAATTATTAAACTAGTTAAGGATAATGTTTGAGTATAAACGCATTTAGCTCAAGCTGAAAATAACTTGAGTGTACTATGTACTAAAAATATCTTGTTTTATGAATAACTTCCTCATATTCGTTATGTTTAAAATCCCTTATAAACCTTATCTCCCATAAGAAAAAATATAATATTATTATATAAAAATTGCATTTATTTAAGTTTATTATTAAATATTTTATTTCATATTATCTTTGCAGTTGGATTCTTCCATTTTTCAAAATTGGTCTCAAACGAAATTTAGAAGTGAAAGACCTTTTCAATACAACACGAGCAGATTTATCTGAACAATTAGGAAATATTTTAGAAAGGTGAGTGATCATTAACAAATTAATATTTAAAGAAAATTTTAATAAAAGTATATTTAGTTAATGTTTTGTTGAATACAGGATATATATCAGTTTTTTTTCTTAATTTTAGAAATTGGGATAATGAGCTGAAACGAGCCAAAGAAGACAAGAAGCGTCCATCGCTGATGCGAGCATTATCAAAAACTTTTATACGTCATTACGCCGTCTACGGTGTAATTATTTTTATAGAAAGTATTATACTTAAGTAAGTATATTACATTTGCGTGCATATACTCGTATTAACATTAACTTGGTTGAAGGTTAATCCATCCACTTGTATTAGCAGAATTGATCAAATATTTCGAACCCAACACAATTTATACCAATCTACATGGATGGCTCTTCGCAGCTGGTGTTGTGTTTATAAGTTTCTTGAACATCTTAATCATGCATCAAGCTGGATTAGGTTGTTATCGAATTGGAATGAGGTGCAGAATCGCCAGTTGCTCGATCATCTACAGAAAGGTATTTACTTTTATTTCCGTAGTGCGAGGTAATTCATTCAATAGTCTTAGCTTTTGAGGTTGAATAAAACTTCGTTGAGCCAGACTGCCGCCGGCCAAGTCATTAATCTGATGTCGAACGACGTGCAGCGATTCGAAATGGTCGCGATCTTCCTGCATTACATTTGGATCATGCCGATCCAAGCCGTCGTCGCCGGAATTATAATGTATAAAGGCGTCGGATATGCTGCGGTTATTGGTATTTTAAGTATAGCTCTACAGGCTATACCCCTTCAAGGTAAATAAAATATATCGATTTGCTGTAGTTATTGTATTTTAAATATTTTTCAGGATACCTTTCCAGGCTTCAGGGGAAATACAGATCGCAAATAGCCACTAGAACAGATCACAGGGTAAAATTAATGTCGGAAATCACAGCCGGCATTCAAGTAATTAAAATGTACGCGTGGGAAAAACCTTTTGAGAAAGTTGTTCAATTGGCGAGGAAGTAAGTATTCTTACATAATAATAATTTCATTTTCTTTTCAAATTTACTATTTATTAATTGTAATTTAATTAGATTGGAAATCGATGTAATAACAAAGAAGTCTTACATATTGGGATTTATGACGGCTTTAATGGTATTTACCGAACGCACGAGTTTGTACTTAATGGTTGTCATTTATGCTCTAACCGGGAACTCTTTAACGAGTGACCTGGTCTTCTCCAACGCACAATTCTTCAATACAATACAACTCTATATGGCGATTTTCTTCCCATTAGCTATTGCTACTTACTCCGAAGCCAAAGTATCGATAAAGCGCATAGAAGACTTCCTGTTGCTCGCAGAAAATCCAAGGCATTACGTAATTAGCGAAGTGTCTGTTGAGAAAGGCTGCATTAAAATTAGCAAAGGAAAGGCAAGCTGGATTCCGAATCCGATAATCGATACCTTAACTAATATCAATTTAGAAATCAAGCCGGGAACTCTGTGTGCTGTTGTCGGTTCGGTTGGTGCTGGTAAAAGTTCCTTATTGCAACTCTTGCTAAAAGAATTGCCATTATCTAGCGGAAAGCTAGATATTGCCGGAAACGTGTCTTATGCTTCTCAGGAACCTTGGTTGTTTGTTTCATCTGTGAAGAATAACATTTTGTTCGGACAACCTTTCACGAAAACCAAGTACAAGGAAATAGTGAAAGTATGTGCCTTAGAAACTGATTTCCAGCAGTTTCCCTACGGTGATAAAACTCTAGTCGGAGAACGAGGAGTTTCCTTGAGCGGCGGACAAAGGGCACGAATCAATTTAGCTAGAGCAGTTTACAGAGATGCGGATATATATTTATTCGATGATCCTCTATCTGCTGTTGATACGCATGTCGGCAAACACTTATTCGAGGAATGCATTGTTAAGTATCTGGAGAACAAGACCAGGCTTCTAGTCACACATCAATTGCAATTCCTCAAGAAAGCCGATCAAATTATAATTATCAATAACGTAATTATAAAATTGTTATAAAAAATATCGTCGCAGCTATTAATGTAATATATTATAGGGACAAATTACTAAGGTGGGAACATACGAAGAGTTGGCTGAAAATGAATTAGCTCACTTAGAACGTGAGTCGTCCACGGAAGAAACCAATGAAAATCCAAAAGAACGCAAAAGGTTGATGTCCATCACTTCGGAAGCGGTAAAATCCTATATATTATATAAAAACACAAATCTATTATATTTTCACATAGAGCACAGTTGAAGATGAGGAACACGAAGAACCACAAGAAACGCAGGAATTAATGGAGAAAGGCTCGATTCCCACGTCCACTTATTGGCAATACTTCAGAGCTGGTGCAAACGTTCTCGCTCTCTTTGTGTTAGCTTTTCTGATCATTATAGCTCAAATGTTTTGCAACTGGAGCGATTTATGGCTTCGATATTGGTAATAAATGTTCAGCAACTAAATTAATTGTATATAACACAACAATTAACAATTTCAGGACAACTGAAGAAGAAGTTTTGTGTGCTAAACAATATAATAGCAAAAACGACTCATCTATTTACACAACTACGGAATTTTACATGAACGAAACAGAAACTGAAATTAGTACAAATGCATTCCCTATAAATGATACAGTATATGAAGAAGGCAGTTGCGATTTCGGTAATTTCCCTAGGAAAAACTATATTTTGATATATTCGGTTTTAATATTGCTGACCGTTGTTTTAACAATTGTGCGTTCTTTGGCATTTTACAAAGTTTGTATGAACTCTTCGAAATCGTTGCACAACAACATGTTTGGCAATATCCTAGAAGCAACTATGAGGTTCTTTGATACAAATCCATCTGGTAAATTAAATTAATACTCTTTGTATTATAAATTTTAATTATATGTATTTCAGGAAGAATTTTGAATAGGTTTTCTAAGGATATTGGAGCAGTTGATGAGATACTTCCTAGATGCATGCTTGATTCCATCCAGATTTTCATGGTAATGTTTGGTATTTTAATCATGGTCTTCATCGTATCTCCCATTATGATATTACCAACAATCGTTTTGGCTGCTCTGTTCGTTGGAATTCGATATGTTTACATGTCGACGGCTCAAGATTTAAAACGTTTGGAGGGAATAAGTAAGCTATTCGCAAGTATTTGAATATTATTTTTAAATATTTTTTTATAGCTCGAGCACCAGTGTTTTCTCATGTATCAGCATCTCTATCCGGATTAACAACAATCAGGAGTTCTGGTGCACAATACATAATAACAAAAGAATTCGATGCTCTCCAAGACCAACACACCGCATCTTTCGTCATGATGATTGTTGCCAGTGAAACGTTTGGTTTCTACTTGGATTTAATAAGTGTACTTTTCGTCGGAATTGTTACATTCCAATTCTTCGCCTACGACGAATGTAAGTTTGTTGCAGGTAGTTTGTAGCTGTAATTAATCAAGCATATTTTTTTAGCTTCGGTCGTTGGTGGTGACGTGGGTTTGGTTTTATCGCAATCATTAATTTTAACTGGAATGCTTCAACACGGTATGAGGCAAACTACAGAAGTGGCCAACAACATGACAAGTGTAGAAAGGGTTTTGCAATATACCAAGTTGGATAAGGAAGGACCGTTCGAGTCTGTGAAGAAACCGCATCGCGATTGGCCTGAGAAGGGGGCGATTATTTTCAAGAATCTCTTTTTACAGTATGCTCCTAGTGAACCTCCAGTTTTAAAGAATTTGAACGTTGAAATTCTTCCTGGCGATAAAGTAATGCTGTTTTAGTTTTCCACAACATTAGATTTTTATTTAGGAATATCTTTCAGGTCGGCATTGTAGGACGAACTGGAGCTGGAAAATCCTCTTTGATTTCAGCAATTTTCCGTTTGGCGCCAATCGAAGGTTCAATTACAATAGACGAAGTTGATACAAAAGAAATCGGCCTAAACGATTTACGAAGCAATATTTCTATTATACCCCAAGAGCCAGTTTTATTCTCTACAACTGTCCGAAATAATTTGGATCCATTTGATAAATGCAACGATGATACGTTATGGAAGGCATTAGAGAATGTAAACCATAAAATCTATTTTTTTATAAAAAAAAATAATTTGATAAATTATAGGTCGAATTGAAAGACAATATTGATAAGTTAGAACAAGAGGTTAACGAGGGAGGATCGAATTTCAGTGCAGGTCAAAGACAATTAATGTGTTTGGCCAGAGCTATAATACGTAATAACAAGATAATAATAATGGATGAGGCGACCGCAAATGTTGATCAACAGTGAGAAACAATATTGATATTAGTCTTATATGTTTATAACAATCAATCATTAATTTTAGGACTGACGCCTTAATTCAAAAAACAATTCGCAAAAACTTCTTGAGTTGCACTGTATTGACCATAGCTCACAGGTTAAACACGATCATGGATTCGGATAAAGTACTTGTGATGGATGCAGGTCAAGCCGTTGAATTTGGACATCCGCACGAACTTTTACAGGATAGCAATGGTATTTTCCACGGTATGTTGAAACAAACTGGAAGATCAATGGAGCAAGAGCTCAAGAATATTGCAAGGGAAGCTTACGAATCAAAACAAATTTCTACAAAACCCAATGAACAAATTATAGCTGCCACTACAAATGCAACGGAAGAAGATAAAAAGGACGATAACTTACACAACAATGATTAAAACTTATTATCTACTTAAATGTTGTGATCTCATATTAATCAGCTAATGGCAGAAATTGAAACAAAGTGTGCTTACAAACCAGTGATACTTAATATTGAACAAAGTTGAGTTTAGAACAAGTCTTTAAAGTTTTGTTTTTGTTTTATTTATTTCTCATTTTGTAACAATTATAATACAAATTAAATATTTTAAATTAATTGAACATCACCTTTTTTCACCAAATTCGAAACACTGTTGTAGGAAATAATCATTTGAGATCCATTTTTGAAGTCCACCAAATCGCCATCCTCTTCATTCCCGTCATCAATTATAACGCCTTCGATTTCGGTTTTTGATTTCAAAAACACGAAACTATGCAGATTAGGTTTAATGTATTCCTTCTTCCAATCATCTGGAGGTAATCCAGGCCAAAATGATAGTACATTATCAAAATGTTGCTCCAGATCTGCAAACAAAAAACAATTGTTACTGTTGATAGTATATCAATAATTATTATCTTACTTTCTTTATATTCTTTAGCAAATTGCAATTCACCAGCACTTAAGTAAGATTCTTCATTTTTCTCTTCTCTGACTTCCTCTTGCTTTAATATTTCATAATTGAACATTTCAATTTTCTCTAATCGTATTCTTAAATAACTTGTGACTAAATACCTCAAACGATAAGTTTCCATTTGATGTAGACTCTTTTGGAAATCATTGCTCTCAAGATTTTCTAAATTCTCCTCCATGTAAGAAATTTGTCCTAGGAGACAGTCCACAATTTCTGTTTTATGGGGTAAAATCTCTGGTGAGAATTTCTCATTGAGCCAAGCACTCTCCATTAATTCTATTACCTGAGAAGCTGTTAGGGCTTCAGTATCACTAGTATTGATATCATCTAATCCGAAGTCTTGTGTTGTAGGAGCTGCAACTTCTTCAGTGATATTCAGATCAGAATCATCAAATTGCTCCCCCATACTATCGTCCATGATATTATATGCAAATGGTAACAACAACGACTGACAACAACAATAAATGGATATTTAAATTAATTTGTTTTTATTTAGATCTGAGGTTAGATTTACTTCGGATTATAAAATTTATTGCCGCCAAATATTTTTTCGATGGTAGAGACATCTATAATTTGTTGGTTAGTATAATTAGTTTTTTTTATCAAATATATAATTTATCGTCCATATTTTCTAAGTAGCTTAATAATATTTAGTAATATATTTTTCAAAAGTATATATCTTATATAATTCTGTATATAATACTTTCAGAAAGAAGCAATAGGTGGAGCTGCAGTAACTAAAACCAGTCTAAGCATCTACGTTTTATATTAAGCATAATTTACCATTAGTCTTACAATCTAGAATGAGAAGTATCTTATTAGCTTGATCAGCAGAAATTAATGATTCATTGTAATTATAATACAATCTATAGTAATATAAATTCGACAATTGCACTTGAATATGGACAGATTATCTGGTTTTAGTAGAACAAAGCACAAATTTAAACTTTTAAAATTGTGGTATTTATTGAAAACTTTTCTATATATAATATACTGAAATGGAAAAACTTCTTAAATGTTGCTATCTAAATTCAAATCTAAGTTGGAACATGTAAAACAATATAAGAATGACATAATTCTAAGATGATTTCATTACAATGAAATGAAGCATTTTACAAAGTATAGAAATATGAGGGTATTAGGTTCTGTCAATATTTGCATTTTTTGCAACCGGACTAATTGATGACTTTAAAACCGCATACAGTAGAACTTTGGATTGCGATTAAGTTGGTAATTTTGCAAGATTCATGAATATTCATTTTAACTTGCTAATCGAGCAAGGTCTTGTAATACGTGTATTATTTAGAATTTATTTTTATACATTACTATAGTGAATCCGCACTATGGGATTTATTGCTTTACGTTACTTCTCGTATATTTTATATGTATATGATGTTATATTCTAATGGCGATGTAGATTTCATAAAAGGTAGTCGTATCATATATATCAAGTACTCAATGCTAATTATACTAAACAATACAATCATTCAAATTCATTCAATTCATAGTATCTACCTATTGATTAGGAAAGTAGCTAAATTGAACTATTTGAAGAAAAAGTGAGAATTACCCAATCAGAGTTCTTCAATTATGCTGCATCACACACATAACATTTGAAGTCTAGAATGTGATTGATATATTATCGTATATACCGTATTAGCCCGAATACAACGCGACCCCGAATTTAAGGCGACTCCGAAATTTTCATAAAGATATTTAGAAAAAAAATAATACGCATAAAAGAATTTCCTTGTTTATATTACATTCCATTAGTTAAACCCAGAATTTAGCGCGAGTCTATTTTTTAACGGAAAATAAATGGTCGAAAAATATCGCGTTATATTCGGGCTAATACGGTATATTATATTCGTCACGTAGCGATTGTTGATGTGACAAATATAATAAAAATATGACTTCCATTTTTGATGACGTTTAAATGACAAATATAGAAGGGTAAAAAGAAGACGCAAAGATGCGGATGAGCAGGGGACGCTACAATGTTAGCCCGGAAGTGAACGCAAACGTGTTTTCCGCTATGTTCTTTTGGTATCAAAATTCAATTAGTTTACCCGGTATTTCATTTACATTTTTAGGTGGGTGTTTAAATTATTGAAATTAGGTAAAAATAAGATGCTCGAAGAGGCTGACTTGTACAACACAGCAGCTGCGGATCTAGCTGACCCCCTTGGACAGACTTTGGATGAGTATTGGAAAATTGAAGTAGCAAAAGCGAGGAGACGCCGTAAAAAACCTTCACTTCTTAAAGCGTTATACAAAACATTTGTTGCTGCTTACATGGGATACGGTTTAATGCTCTTTATTCAATGCATTATATTCAAGTTAACCGATCAATTAAAATGTACGATATTTTTTAATTAAAATTATAAATTTTAGGATGCTGCAGCCAATAATAATGTTCAGATTGATACACTATTTCATGTATCCTAGCGAGAGCGGAATCAAATTCGGTATAATGAAAGCAGCAATATTCGTGGTCGTGGCATTTTTGAATGTATTGATGTACCATCACACTCTCTTGGGTTGTCATAAAATAGGAACCAGATGTAAAATTGCTTGTTCCTCGTTGATTTACAAGAAAGTAAGGTTTTAAAAATGATGTCACTTACTTTGTTTTTTCATTCGATAATATTTTAGTTTCTGAAACTGAGTCTGGTGACCATACACAATAAACAATTGCAGAATGAAGTTACTACTTTGTTGAACAAACAGACTAGAATGCTGGAAAAAGTACCCGTATTTCTGCATTTCGTGTGGATTACGCCGCTGCAAATAATGATTATACTGTATTTCATGTATTGCTTGGGTGGATTTTTCTCAACTATTGGATGTGCCTTCATTTTCATCTTTATTTTGTTAGTCAGAGGTAAGATTTCTATCTATATTCTACATTTAAGTTTTTTAAATTATTCAATATTAAAATATTAAGTGTAATTAGGAGATATTAGTTAGATATTTCTTCTTTTTTTTAAGTCGATTCTTTTTTATTATAAATATATTAAATATACTTGAAGAGTTTTTTTTATAATAGAATACATGTGGGCCAAATAAAATAAGGGCAATACACAAGGATATTAAACGCAATTATTTTGCTGTTGAAAATAAAGCTATACATGCGAAGGACGTGAGACTACAATAATTGCAAAACATATATGATGTGTTTATATAACAATGCTTATTTCAGTTTCGCATGCAAACATTTTGTGGCGAAGGAGTTCATAGGTTTACCATAGATTTAATTAATAATATTACAAAAAAAAACATAGCTTAGTCAAATATTTATATTAAATTAATTATAAACTACGTATTTACATCAATTGGTTTTAATAATTTTGAAATTATTTAGAAGGTACATTTAATAAAAAGCTGAATACAATAATAAAAATAACATTAACTGCTGTAAAGGGAAATATAAAAATATTTAGCAAATTTTATTATATTTTAGCGCCATTAATAAAATATCAAGATAAATACAAGAATAAAATTGAAGACTTATCAGATATACGTTATAATAATATAATGGAAATAATGAAGAACATTTCAACAGTTAAAATGTACGCATGTGAGAAACTTATGGTCGATATATTTAACCAGAACAGGAAGTCAGCTAAGTTTACTTTAGTTTATATTAACTATTAAATTATATATTTTTTATCGCAGATTGGAGCAACATTATGTAAGGTCATTTTCGTACGTAATGGGATTCACGACGATTTTAATTAACTTCTCAGCGCGATTAGGAATCTTCGTCACTGTCAGCAGCTATGAACTGTCGAAAACCCTATTTTCCACACAGCTTCTTTACACAATCATTCAATTTCTGAACTTGATCGAACTGCAAATGGCTGTATTGCTACCCATGGGAATCAAAAGCTACATGGATTTGATCAAAGCTACGAAGAAAATCAAAGAATTCTTGCTGCTGCCGGAAATAGATGCTGCGATGAGATCTAAACCGCGCGAAGATGCCGGCCATGTGAATATGATAGATATCACAGCAACGTGGATAATGATACCTCGGCTTTACACCCTGGTCAATCTAAATCTGGATTTATTCGCCGGGAACATTTACGCTCTTACCGGGCCTCCGTCGTCTGGGAAAAGCAGTTTCCTTAACATTATTTTAAACGAAGTACCTGTTTTGCGAGGTACTTGCACTACTATGGGAAGGTTATCATATGCAGCACAAAAACCCTGGATCTTCAACTCATCCGTGCGGCACAACATTATTCTAGATAGAAAATTCGACAGGAACAGATACAATTTCGTTGTGAAAGTTTGTCAATTGGCTAACGATTTCAGAGATTGGCGTTATTCAGACAACTCGATAATCGGAGAACACATCGCGCTCGATTTGAATCAACGAGCTAAGATAAATATAGCCAGAGCGGTTTACAGATCTGCGGACATTTATCTGTTTGACGAATGCTTCGATGATTTGGAAGTGGATACAGCGGAGAAGGTGTTCAAATACTGCTTGAAGAAATACTTGAAACGCAACAAGACTGTGATTCTAGTGACCAATATCTTGGAATTACTGGAGCAATCAGACCAAATGCTTTTAATAAAAAATGTGAATATTATTTTTATGACATCATTGAAATACTAAATAACTTTATATGTTTTAGGCTAGTGTGACTATGACTGCTTTTGATGATATTCCCAAGACGGAGATTGCTAAGTACAGATGGATCAGGACGGGGTACGACGGGAGAAAAGTTTTGCGTGAGATTTCGCTGAGTCGCATAGTGAGTCTTCATTTGTTAAGTGTTTATTTTTCAATAGTTATTTGATTTTGCTGTAGAAACCAATAGGCGATTCCAGGGAATTCGATCATGCAAAAGTGAAAAAGCTACTGATACAAAAGTACCTGAAACATTATTCGAAAAAGCCCGCTCAAGTTTTATTCCTGTTTACCCTATTTGTTACACAATGTGTAGTTAACGCAGGCGACTTTTGGTTGATGCTTTGGTTCGATACTTTTTATTGTAATTATAGTAAAGAATATTTTTATATAATATTTTTAGGGCGAGTTCTGAGGAACAGTGTTATATGAAAGCGTCAGACGTTAACGAAACTAAGGATATAAAAATATTTGATTTTCCTTTGAACAAATTACTGAGACGCGATGTGGAGATTGCAAAAAAATACGAAAACAAGACTTTCCACGATCAATGCAATTACATTTTGCCGAACGAAACGTTCTTCATATACTATATAGCATTAGTTGGGGCCACTTTCTTTATGGTTGTATATTATGTGATTTTATTCTGTGAACTTCGGTCGAGAGGAAGCAAAATTTATAAGGATACCTTCAATAATATACTACATGCTACTATGGATTACTACTATACGAACACAATTGGTAGCTGACAAATTTTATACTCGTATTTTAATATATTCTCGTTTTTCAGTTAAGATTATCAGAAAACTGATGAGAGACATAAGGGCGGTTGATATGACATTACCCAATCGCCTGTTGGATGTGCTCACTATAAATTCAACGTGCTTGGGTTTTCTGATTGTCATAAGCGTTTTTGTTCCTGCATCTATTCCGATCTGCATCATAATACTATTCGGATTGTACAAATTACATAAGATCTTCAAACCGACGACCGATGGAATTGTTAGTTTAGATGGCGAAAGTAGGTTCATATTGAATAAAATGTTTGGTTCAAAAATCGATTATGCATGTTCAAGCTCGGAATAAAATCACCGATCACGTTCAAGATACTGTCTCTGCTCTCGTAACCATTCGATGCCATAATGCACAGGGTATGGCTATTAGAGAATTTCATGATCTGTACGATGTCAATACTTCAGCTTCGAGCACTATTGTTGTCCTGTGGAGGATGTACGGTTGTTATATTGACTTGTTTTACACTTTCCTGATGGCCTTTGTTATCTTTCAATACTTTGTGGTTCCAGATTTTATACGTAAGTAATTTTTATTTTATTGTTTAAGTTTCTGTTTTAATAATGAAAACATTATCTATTCGTATCAAAAATATTATAAGGAAATATAGAAAATTATTCTTATGAAAATTATGCAAGGTAATACGTACATAACTCTGAATGATATTTTATTTTTAATAATGAACAAAATCTACTTCATTAAAAATAATGATTGTGTTAATTAGATATTATTCAAATTTGATTCTTACTTCGGACTGCTAGCATTAATGTGATTAAAAAATGTTACAGCTTATTTGACAACCTCTATTGTTGGGCTTTTGATCACTAACTGCTTTTACTTGATCGGCTTTGTTCAATACGGAATGAAGCAAATGAACAAAATCAGTCACAATTTGTACAGCGTTCAACATCTCATAAATTTGGAAGATATTGATAAGGAGCCACAGGGTCAAACCATTGTTCCCGATAAAACATGGCCGGTGGATGGGAATATTCAATTTAGTGATGTCACCATGATTTTAGAATATTTGGAGCCAATATACTCTATAGAAATGAACATTCCTACAGGAAACAAGATTGGTATCATGGGCGATACTCTATCTGGAAAAAGGTCTCTGATACCAGCGCTCTACAGGATTTTCGATTACGATGGTCTCATAACACTCTCCGATGTGGACATAAAGAGCGTGAACCTACACGATTTAAGATTAAAAATTTCAATAATGCCATCGGATCCGGTGGTATTCCCAACTAGTGTAAGGAATAATTTGGATATACATGGTAATGTTAGTACAGACAGCATCTTGCAGGCTCTGAAACTGGTATATATTTGTTTGTAATTTGTCTGTAAACATTAACTTATTTCCTGCATCTGCATGATTTAGGTACACGGGGAATTGCACAACGTGCTTGTTAAATTGGACCGGCAAATACAAAACGAAAATTTCACAATGGAGCACAGACACATCATTAGTCTATTGCGAGTGGTGTTGCAGAAAAATAAAATCCTAATAGTAGAAGAATGTGAAACGAGGCTGGAAAAAGAGTAAGCTCTGAATGAAACAATGACTGACTTACCAAAACAAGACATTTTCAGAACGGAGTACTTCATCCAGCAAGTAATCAATGAGAAGTTCATGAAAAATACTGTGATTCAAATCACAAACAATTTAAGCAATATAATTAAATATGATTTAATATTCTACATGGCAAAAGGAAGGATCGTTGAGAGCGGAAGTGCGGTAGAACTGTTGAATCAGAAAAGTGAAAACATCAAGAAGTACTTCGACAGGATGTATCCGGAAGAACAAGAGCGCTACCGGACAGAATTGCAAATCAGTGTCTAAAAATGGACGACATCTAGACTCTAATACGTGTAATTCGTTTCTAATATACTTTAATTATACTTTTATAAACCATACGAGACGAAATATTTATTTTCATCATCTTTTTTTTTGTATGCAAATGATTCAATAGATGATCACTAAGCGGAAGACAACTTTTACTTTTTTTTTCAGATGAAGATTCGAACCGCCGTAACACTGTTTATTTATTACATTAAACAACTTTCTTTGCTTATTAGCAATCTATTAATAATAATTCATGCACTTTGGATGTTTGCCCAAACAAATAATTGTCATTCTTGAACTTTGGACCGTGTCTCGTACGTTCCAGTGATGATTCATTAGAATATTGTTAACTAATTCTGTCACTAAATGCAATTCATAAATTATTTATAAATTTTTCTCTGATATAATCTTGAGAAATCCGCAAAATATTAAATGTAGTGAAACGCATTCTTTCTGTAATTTATTATATGCTGTATGTTTTTTATATTGGAAATAAATCTAACATCTCCAAAAACTCTCTAATGCATAAAAAGGTTACTGACCACATATACACAGAGTAGAAGCTAGAAATATTCAAATATTGCAATGTTTACAGTTATTTTTAGACATCTGATATTCTCCAGAATTGTACAGGGGTTTTCTTTAAATAAAGAAAATAATTTAAAATATCTTTAAGTAGACTGATTTTTTAAAATTTATTTTGTGCTAGTATCTTGGCTAATTTAAATACCATCCAATTAGTTTTTAAATTAACTAATACAAGTTTACAAGTTGTATACTATTTAAAGAATTTCAATTTGTAAGTTTTTTTATTGGTTTAAAATATAAATATATAATCTAAAGATAAGACCGTAGCAAAAAAGAAAATTTGCAAAATTTAAATCTCAGTTCTTATAAAATTTAATGTATGTTAATATTGATGTTTCATAACTAATTATTATTTATGTTTATTTTAGTAAGAAATTGAGAAATTATATAAAATATGATCATTAGTTTGTATATGATTATTGAAAGTATTTAACATGGAAACATACCATGAAAACAATACTTTAAACTAATAATATCATGCAACTAAATAAGAATTAGAAAATAGTTTTAAATTCTTTAAACTTTCTATTGATTACAGAAGTCAATAACCTATAGTTTTTGAGTCATCTTTGAAATGTAATGAATAATAATAGTGCTTTTTATCTTATACTATAAATATACTATTATTATAGGATATACTATTAAATAATAGGAGCATTTTATAAAATAAGAAAACAGATATAGACTAAATATATTGAGTATAAAAAGCTGATTAACAAAGAAATTTTAAATAACGTTTATTTTTAATGTTGTCACTTATATATTTTAATTAAAAGTGATTTTTGTATAAAAGAACTTTCAATTTGAGATATGTTAAATACAAATACAAAATAAATGTTCCGTGCACAACCGCTGGTGCTATTAATGTCATTGTACGTTAGTGCGGATATATGTAACTTAGTTTGGTAGTAAATATTCATGTACGTCATTTGAAATGTACGTTAATCAAATTTAAATTAACTGAATGGGAACTGAAATGTTATATAAATTATACACACTATATTCTTCATTAGAAAAAAGTGAAATGATAAAATTGCTAAGAACTTAATAAACTGTGTGCTATGGACAACGTTTTAATATAATTTGTACACAAAAATAAGAACTTTTACTTTTTTCAAGTCGAACGGTAAACGCATTGTTCGTATAGTGGAAGTCTTCTCACGAGTCTTCGATTATCAACAGCAGACGAACCGACGGATAAGCAACGGATTTCACATTGAAGAGAATTACCACGGAGGTAGAATCTGCGGACCAGGTTATTTCGCAATAGCGCCAAACTTTAATTGCAGCTAATTGTCGGAAACCGTCGATGAGAAAGGCAATCAAAACGAAAATAATGAAGGATGATGGGAACTTTTCTTCTCGCGGTCCTAACCAAAAGAGGTCCACTTTTGGAGCATAATTTTCGAATGGTTTCAGTTACGCGATTCGTATCTATCCGCTAAATTGCTATGTAAATTTCGTTTTACCAATGGAATTGGAAAGAAAGTGAGTCGGTGATGCAACGCCGCTGAGCCGAGAGCATCTTTTCGGGCCGGAAGCTTATTGTTTTTGGACCATTGTTGTTCTGTATTTCGCGCTTCAGGTAATGAATAATATGGACGGATAATTGAAACAGCCTTTTAACAATGCACATTTACAGCCGACACGGCCGAAACCTTTTCTGCATATTCAGATTCATCCGTAGACAATCTGCCGTGCTTTTACTTTGTTTGTATAATTGATACATAAACGAAATGATTATAGTATTGTTCTTTTCTTTGCTTTAAATTTACCACATCGTGAAAATAAAGATTAAAACATGCTTAGCGATAAATGTTAATTTCGAACAATATTGTAATTTCAAATGAAGATAATATCATGGTACGGCAATCGAGGAAATATTTAAAACATATAAATAAAGAATTTCATACAAAAATAACGATTGGATTTTCAAGTAAAATAAAATGTATTTGTGTTTCTTGACCACAGCATAACAAAACCCAACAACCTGTAGACTTTCAATCGACCACAAATTTATGAAGTACTTAAAGCACTTTCTCATTTAATAAATAATATTACTCAATTTTAATATATTTAACCTTTATATTGATCAAACAATAAAAATTAAAATTGTTACTGCAGCATAAAATATAGTTATAAATATAGTTTTAGAATAAATACATATCTTATATAAGTTTTTTTTTTCACAATCTGTTCATCAATGTGTACATTGAGTAAATTTAAGATCGCGGTTGACATTAAATGGATAATCTTTCCTGGTGGATTATGATGATTTGATTTTTAATTTGTTGGTTGGCTGTCGTCTTGTAGGTTAAATTCATATTGATGCTCTGCGATTCCACTATTTCCTTTGACTGTGTATCTGCTTCTATCCTTAACACTGTCATTGTCCATCGACTTGGCTGAAGGTCCATATGCAATACCTTATTAATCTGCAGGGCTTACAAGGGGCCTGGCTTGACCAGGATTTGAACCGGCGCCCACTAGATCGTGGGTAGGACGACTTAACCATTCGGCTATTAGTCGTCCACTTTATATATGTGACTTTGATTAGTGAGTATTCAATAAATTCTAAATCATTAGTACAAAAAAAATATTTTACATTTATATATAAAATGATTGTAGTTTTTACACTTATGCGGTTTTCAAATAGTCGATAAGTTCGGTTTCGAACAGTGCAGGATATTGGCAGAGTATTTATAGAAAATAGTTTTGTAATTTTTATTAAATTTAATTTTTATACTAATAAAATATATTTATGTACATGTTTCTGACTATTATGTTAAATTATTATTTGGAACAAATTTGGAACAAAAAACGTATTTTTGGCTTTTACTTGAAACTGTGTTAATGTTAGAATTTGAACCATAGAGCATATGTCTTCCTAGCATATGTAGTGCACGAAACACGTATCGATATTATTATTATTAGTAATTCGTTCAAAATCTTGTTTATTTTAACTATTGTAGGTCACAGCCCAATTGAGTATGTATGTAACTAGATTAAGTTATTAATGTATAATTTAGTTGAATATGCATTAAAAATACTAACAATATTTATTGCAATACTACACAAATAATTACATAGAAAAGAATAAGATCTAGTCTATAGGTAAATTATATTATGTAGGCCTAAAAAGCTATGATCAATAACATGTATTTTTTTCTCTTTAATATGTTTATATAAATATTATTAATATTTTGCTGTTTATTAATTATTTAGTAGTGTAATAATTAAATTCAAGTTAGCTTTAAAAGAATAAAATGACGTTTGTCGTATAAAAAAAAAAGATTATCGAATAAGAAGAAAGATTTTTTTCTTTCATCTGTTAATGTGCGATGTCAATGAAATACATCAATCCCATATAAAATTTATGAATCTTTCGAAGAGGAGGCAGAGAAGAGAAATTATATTGTACATTTAGTGTATATGTAAAGCGAGTTTCGCGCGATTTCGCAACCTTCGTCCTGTCTTCTCTTTCTACAGCGTGCATGTGCATATTTGTCGTAGAGAGTTTGGCCTCTGGGATGGATCTCTCGAGAGATTCAGCCTAGAAGAAATCCCCTTCTTCGGATCGAGAGGGAGAGTTCGCACGAGGCGTCGGAGGTGAGGCCCCAGACTAAAAGAAGAGTCTGCACCTGAGGAAGATTCAGTCCATTCTTGCACCGCGCGCATTTTACTTCGGATGGTGTGATCCTTTCTTTGTCGGTTCAACATGAAGAACTCTTTCGCATGTTATGTTCTCCTGGTTCTGTGTGTTGATGCTGCGTTTGCGCAGTTTATTGGACCACCGCAAAATGTAAGAAAAATCTTTTATTATTTTTTATTATTACAATTATTACTAACTATTTGTATTAACATATTTTTCAATTCAATAGCCAGTTGAAATAATGTATGTGTATTTTCAAACTTTTTTTGTCTTATTTCTAGTATTGCCTAATTATTATAATAAACATATATATTGATTGTTCTTAAAATTATTAAATTTTGTACAGAGCTTTTCAAATCAATTTATTAAATTATTTAAAGCATCACATAGCTTTTTTCTTTAAATTTCTTGAATACAAATGCAAGTTTCCACTTTAGGAAAATGTTGTAAATGTCCAAGTTAGAAAATTAATTGATTCGTTTTAATGCATTTGAATGGAAATCGTGAAATATTCTTAAATTGAAATATCACGATTTAAGAGATAAATCTTATTAATTCTTATTAATTGAAATTTAAATTACTTTTGAAAAAAAATCGATCATTGAAGTTTTTTTTTTTAATTATTATTATTACAAATAAATACGCCTATAGCAAAGAAAAAGAAAAGATACTGGCACGAAAGTGCCAAGTCAGAATGAAAAACGTAATAATATTTATTATTTACAATGCAACCATAGGGCTATCGACTTAAGTCGATAATATATTTGTAATATTTAGTTTACATTTGATTGTTTTTATACCTTTGGACATATAAAAAAAATATATTACAAAATTACACTAAACCAAGTTTTGAAGAGAGTTTACTTAAAATATGGTGAAAATCTTATTTTTTTTTAAATACTTATTTTTTCTTTAAGAAAATATTTTTGCTTCATATATTTTATCTATCTATTTATTATTTGATTAATTATTTAAAACTTAGATAAACGCCAGAATTGTAATTTTAAGTATCATTGATAGATGCTTTCTCTCAAAACTGACAATCAACCACGACTTTCTTCAGTTATGCGCATTCAGTATTACAACTTATTGTATTATTCCAGCAGAAAAGATGTTAAAGTAAAGTTTTTGGAACCAAAGAGAGAACATTACATTAATACCTCGCATAGTACTCCGACTTCGATCAGTTCAACTTCAGTATAGTCCGCTTTGTAAAGTTGAAAACAAATTAAATTTTAATTGAGCAATTTAGAAATAAATTCTAAAAAATTACTACATAAAATTATTTTTTTATAATTTATATCGTTTTTAAATTTTTATACTCAAATCTCTTTTTATGCAGTTTATTTATACATATAAAAAAATATGTATGTTAGTCCGGGATATTGGCGAAAATGTTTACCCGTACTATGCGAGTATTTCAACTAAAATCAAATGCTTGATCGTATCTTTCCGACCACTTACTTAGTTTTTTAATATTTTTTTTTATAATTAAGGGTTTTTATTTTGATTTTATTATTTAAATAATCCATAGATATTGAAATAATCAATAACATTAATAAATGATTATTGTTTTCAGAGTATGGTAATATAATGTTATTAATTTTCTGATTTGTTCTATCCTCGTTGATAATAATTATATTTGTCTTAATTTTTCGCTTATTTTAATATATTGTTATTTAATACTTGTTTTGTCTTAAATAATATATTAAGCTATATAAAATATATGTAAATACTGATTACGAAAAATTTCCATTTTATTCACATTCACATATAATAAATAATGTTCGCATACGTTAATTAATTACTATGGGAGGATACGTAAACTAATATAATGTAAACAAAACCTTCGTTTAGTATTACAATCGATTTACGCAACCCAATCAGTCCGTATGGCATGCGACATCCATTGCACGTGATCCTTTTTTCTCAGCCTCCAAATTGATTATAATTCGCATGCAGAAAATGCAAACGCCCGGCTAGCAAGGATAGCAATGCTTGCGTGCCAATTAAAGCCATTGGCAAGAGTTTTAAATTATTTTCGTTACCCAACTTGCTTAGTTGCAACTGGAAAATGCGATTATTTTCGATTGAAGTCATCCTACGTCGTTTTCCCATAATTATTATCTTCTTTCTGAGCCTGAACGAGCTGAGCTGTGGTTGTAAATTATTTGGGAATCTATTGCATTGTGTATGATCTGAGTAAGGCAAGGAAGAGGAGGCTTTGAGGAACGAAAATATCTGTTATTGTTGTTTCAATTATGAGCAACTAACTTTCTCTGCTCGTTTATTTCTCTATATATATTTTATTAATGATCCCGTTCTGTGAGAATTATATGCGTTTAGCGGAAATAAGATATAAATTATTAAAACTCACCTTTATTTATTGAGGAAACCTAATGCGCTATAAACAATCCGCTATTAATTATTCATTTCTAATTAGTAATTAAGTATAAAATATATAATTTATATTTAATTAAAAAATAATGTATTAAACTGAACTCACATACACTAATAGTATATGTGCTATTCATTTTATTTATATTTTCAAATACTTTTTAAATTAAATTGTTACAGTTATTGACATTATATGTATACTTATTTTTAATTTATATAATGTTTCTAACAGTAACGATGTTTTCTAAATGATAAAATGGTCTTAAAATATATTTGTAATACAGTAAAAAAAAAAACTAAATAATATAAATGATACAAATGTTTGCCTGAATTGTAAGTTAGATTTGATAAATAATAAAATTATGTCTATTCAATATATTGTTGTTGAGTCATACAATTTTAATTAAATTTAAGGAAACGCTAAATGCATTGGATTCCATTCACTTTCTAACTTAATAGTATCCTGACTCACAGATTAAAGTACTCTAAATTCTCTAATGCAGTTCACTTTAAATAGATTACAAATGTGTTTTTCAACATATTTTAAGAAATTTAGAATAGAAATAATTGAATGATTGTTGTATGTATGTAAACTATATTAACGATTCTAAATTTATTTTCTTAGCAAATTTATTTTATAAATTAATATGATTGAATAATTTTTATTACTTTTATTTTACATCGTTTTAATTAATTGATATTATATAAAATTAATAAATTATAAAATTCTAATATTTCATACACATTATCTCTCTCTCTCTTTATTTATTCTTATCTCTTTTTTTATATTAAAAGGTTCTCCTCATTTTATTTTTATTAATGTTCTTTAAAATGCAATCTTATAATAATTATTTTCAATTTCAAGGAAAGAATGATCATATTCGAAACTAGTGACTTTCACCAAAGTTAGCATCCGGAGTTGGAGAATAAAACACAAAATGATGCAATTACAATTTAAGATTACAGTGGAACCTCGTTTAATGAGATTAATTCGTTCCAAAATTTCCGGATTTTTACTCGTATAATGAAATACTCGTATAGTGAAACATATCAAAAATACACATATGTGTACACAAGTTTTGAAAATGATGTAGAAGGCGCGCAATCCGGGACTTCTCTTCTCATCGTCACTCGTTATGCGAAATGACGCTCGTTAAGCGAGTCATTATTCTTACAATTAATTTTTCTCCTTATGTGAGGTGCTCGTTAATCGAGGTCCCACTGTAATACAAACACGATTAAGATACCTTGCATAGTGTTCATTTGATATATCTAGTGACTAGACTTTAGATTCATTATAATCCGGTTTGATATTTTCAGAACGAATTTTCAAATAAAACTTTGAAGCGAAAATATATCAAAAAATAGTGTTAATACGTTTTTTTTTAAGAAAAACTTCAAGAATAACCTTTTTGCTACATTTAATAAAAAGTTTAATTACGACGAAATGACTATAATATTTGCATTATTTTGTTATAATTTGTCATAGAGTTAAAGGATGAAAGATTGGAACAGTAGTTTTATTTATCATAAAGTCATCTTTGCTATTCTTTAAAATAGTTATATATTTTAATGCAACCACCAAATAAAAGGTTACTTTTTTTCTTCATATACTATTTTATAAGAATCTTTTTTTTTGTCAAGATATTGCATAGCTACATAATTTAAACTTGTTACTTTAAGTTTATACAAGAAACGGATGTTAAAGAATATTAAATAGATCAAGTTTTTAATCAAACGATTTAACCATGTGAAAACTTGTTTGACTGTGGAGGAAATTTGAATATTTTGATCCAAATAAACGAAGCCACTAAATTCCTGAAAGACGAAAGTATAGAAATTTATTTCAAAATTATTATATTTAAATGTTTAATATAAACAAATAATTATTGTAACAAAAGTTTTTATGATCAAAATCATAATAAATATATATACAAATGTTTACTAAATATTTAATTTATTAATAATTTTAATTTATTTTAATTATAATGATTGCAAATTATTGGATGATAATTATTATTTCGTATAATTTATTTGTTTTTACAATAATATGTTTTCTCCAATAAATAGAAAGATAAGAAATTTGTCCATAAACCTTGGAATACGTTCTATTAACTCTACATTTCTTTTTTGTGCTTTAGCCCAATTCTGTTATCTGATTTTATGTTGTTCCTATTATATTTTATTAACGTTTTGAAAGAATTAGAGCCGTTTAGTTCCGGGGCACGATCGTATCTAACTAATATTCTCGGATCTTTGAACAGGAAAATTGGTGGCTATTGAAAGCGGTTTGCAGAGCGTGTAAATAAAATCTACTTATTAAGTGTCAGAAATACAGTCTCATTTGGAAATAGAGAAATTAAAGCGAATGAACAAAAAAAGGCACTCACTCACTTCTTCTCGACTCAAAGCCCATTTAGTTTTACAAGATTAACTATATTTGAGTGTTACCCACGAGCAAGCAACATGAGCAAATAATTAAAAAAAAAAGAAAATATATTAAGTAATAAAAAAATACTTGTTAATTAAGAATGCTCAATGAGTAATGATTAAGTCACGGATTTTAATAAATTTCTTTTTTTTTTGCGGAGTTTTATGTAATATAATTGGTATTGTGGCTTTATTTTTTTAAGTTCTTCTGTCACGCAAAGTTATGCATCTTTTCACACACACCTGCAGAGATCTTGTGACCTCTCGGAGAAAGTCTCATCGTTCTCCTCTAGGCCAAGTCTAGGCACGAAGAAAGCATTAGTTGATAAATACCTTCGCCTTATAAACCCACCTACAAGATGATTGACCTTCGTCCGCATTTCGAGGATGCCACTCTTCATTTCTAAAATAAAATAAAAAAACTAAATGTTTCATTCACTTTCTTTTGATCGAAAGGTCAAGTTTGAAAGATTTCTCCCGGTATTTGCAATTAGCACGAAAATTGTATGTATGCTCCATTACGAATTACGAATCAGAGAAAAAGTGAGGCGATAACAATGAGGAATTAGAAATTTCCTCTAGGACTACAGACTGAAAACGCGTAACGCAATTTTCCTCGGTGAGTTTCCGAATGGAAACTTACACAAAACACTGTTATTACATTAGCATTTAAATACACGTTACGGGTGTCTTTCTTTCCTTTAGTATTAGTTCTAAGAATTGGAAATGCTTAACGTAATTTTCTTTAGAGTCTTAAAATAAAATTTTAAGTAAATTATGGCGTTGATTTATTTACACATAAATTATAGTCATTATGTGCAATTATGAAATATTACTTGTTTAAGCATTTAGGCACTATTCTGATTTTTGTTTTGTTAGCTCTAATTCTTAAACGAGATTTACTTTGAAGATTCATACTTCTATTAAGGAATACGATGCCTTTCACGAAATTACTTCATTCAATGAAACTTCGTACTCAGAGGTAAAAATAGTATAGCCAGAATGTGAATACGTTCATTCGTAATGAAACAAGGAACAAAATGTCTTTTGTGCTACCTTTTTCTCTATTGACTTCATTTATTGACTTTATTTGAGACTTCTACGATAACTCTTCTTAATTCTACATTTTTAAATCTTATTGTAATTTCATCTTTATATTCTTGGTCTATGTTACTAATAATGTTTTCTAAATCTTCCACTAAAAAAGCACCATCTTCTGCATTTTAAAAATTTATAACATCTTCCTCATTGACAATTTCGAAACCTAATGATTAAGTAATCTGGATAAATTCGATTCTAATTTTTTGGATGCTATTTTCTTCTCTTTCCAAGAATTATCAATGTTTTACAAAAAGTTTTGTCATTTTCTCTTTATCATCTTATTAAATTTAGTTTCCCATATACAACTATCCCAAATGTCTGTAGTTCTAAATCTTGATGCTTTACAAATTTCTAAATTTACAAAATTTATAAGATTGATTTATTTCTTCCATCAATTAAAGTAATTATGTGCAATTATATAAAATATATTTCCAAGTATTTAGTTACTCATCCAACTCGAATCATATATGGATATTATGTTGTAAATGGAATACAGAATTCTAAATTTATATTAATTGCATTGAAGTTTATGAAATCGAAATCGGTTTTGTAAGTTGCGCAAAGCGTGTCATTGATGTATAGTTGGATTTATAATCATCAGTTGGGAGCAATGGAATATACCCACCGCAAGATGCTCGAGACGTCGGTTCATTAATACCGACGTTTCCATTTTCATCATGTCTCGAATAATATGATATAATTGCGACATCCGAGAAATCGTCAAGATTTAATGAATTCTATTTGGATGTGCTCTCGCAAACAGGGCGAACATCAATTATATCATAAATGCCTTCAATTTTGTCCACCTTTTTTTGTGTGTTTGTTTCTGTGCGAAAGGTTAAGAAGTAAAAGGACTCGGAACGCAAGGTGCTTTAAGTGAGCGTAATTAAACTATTATTTACGTAACTCTCTTGTAACATCTAAATAGCCATCTTTATTACGCAACAGACGAAACTAAACTCATTTTAACGAGTGCTCCATTTGCGAACACAAATGATTTACAGTTTTTTTGGTCTCATCTGAAAGTCGTTTTGGATCATTTTGAGTCATCAAGTCAACTATTATGATATAAACAATATAATTATATACAGAGAAATTTTGCACTTTCTTATATTTAAACATGTTTAAATGCACAATTCTTACTACAATTAAATATACTAAAATTCACAATAAATATAGTATTAGAATAATAGCTTTAATAATGTAGTATATATAAGTGTTTCACCAATTATTTTTTTTGACACATGGTGACAGCTGTCATTTCGCTATCAATTAAGAAATTAACGTAACTCATCCCATAGAGAAACTACAAATTCAGAAAATTGTTGATCAACAATTCATATAATTGAAACAAAATTATTTTTATTTATTAATCAATGTTTGTGATTAAAATGTAAATAATTAATTAATTATTAGGAACTCTTTACCCCGAAGCATTTACTTTTTCCAATAATTTATCAATAATTGTTTTAATTAAAAACATTGTGATAATTCTCAATTAATTATTCTATTATATGTAAATAATGCTTAATGTAGTTTTGTTAAAAACTGTTTGTGAAGGAAATATTGAAAGTTCCTGAATTATTATAATCAACTGTACGATTCGCATTTAGAATCGCACAAAAAGCATTTACGAAATGAGAATTATCTCCAGTGATGCAAGGTAGTAAAGATGAATTTGCTACGATTATTATGTTGTCCTGCTTTTCGTTTACGTATAAATAGTGTGTTTTTTGTTTGTTTGTTTGCATGAATAGAAGAGAAGTTTTCGTTGCATAACGACGAGTAAGTGATGAAAATGAGGCTTATGTAAATGCAAAAATATGGGTTTTTTATTCGTTCGCTCCGCTAAAGGAATCACAGTAAAATGCGAAACTTAAGTGACACGTCTTCATATGCACTTAAGCGAATAATATTTATTTATACATTTGATGTAATGATGCGACTGAATATTATTATGTCTTTAAATAATTTTTAATTGAATTATACCGTAATTAATTATGTTAATTATATATATATATATATGCTAATTAATAATATTAAGTAATTGGATTTAATGAGAATAAGTGCATAACATTGAACAAATTACTCAATAAATATTTTTATAAATCCCTGATCAGAACTAATTTATTTAATTAATAATAAACATAATTTATTGTACAAATTATTACATTTCATAAATTTTTAGAACAGTAATACCTCGTGTTGCTTCGTTCAGTGCGGATTCACTATAGTCAATTAGCACACATAATTAGACTTATTTTATACACAGACGATCGGTTTTCCCATTGACAGTTCTCTTTTTGTGCGGTTTTAAAGTCGTCGATTAGTCCGGCTTCAAACAGTCCGGGATATTCGAAATACTCAGTAACTGTTAAAGTACTTATATTATTTTTTTTTATCGATGTTTGAATATAAATGCGATAATTTCTTCATCAGATAATTCCACTATGTGTTAGATAAGATTCTTATGGAATAAGGAAATGCATCATCTATAGTTGGATATACAGAGTCAAGAACAGTAGAATGACTATACAAGTAAGAAACGCCTTATACTCGTCATTTTACGATCGTGACATATGTACAAAGAACGTAATTATTTACTACGAAAGGATACACTATTCATTCATATTCATCATTTCATTTATAAAAGTTTCATAGCATGTCATTTGTCACTACATCAATAATGCTTAATATTTAGAGTAATGTTTGCATAGAGCTAAATGATCTTATAAACAAAATAGACCTACGTGAACCATATATCGAAGATATAATACATAACTTCCTACATTTAAAAAAAAACAATTTACAATCACTTGATTTTAACATTGTCATACAGCTCAAGGGCTCAAGTTTAAAACCACGATCAGTAGTGAAAGTAGAGCTAAATTTAGTACTTAGTCTTTTCATCTTGTATAATTTATTATACAACAACGTTTCCTCTTGCGCTTTTCATTCGCACTTATCTAAATATTACTCCCATTTCCAGGTTTTAAAGACATTTGAATAACTAATTGCTATAAATATTATATAAGATTATTTATTACATATATATTTATTACTTACGCGGTTTTTGACTTACACTGAAACTTTTGAAACAAATTATCCGCGTAAGTCGAGGACCAAATCAACTAAATTTCGTTTCCGAATATCTCATATAAATCATATAAATAAGCAATCTTTACAAATCTCTATGTCCATGATTGCAATATGAAATATATATTATTTTTACATATAACACCATTATTGATTAATTCTATAAATTTATGTTTATAATCCATACATTTATATTATTATCACATAGCAAGACCGCAATCAATAATACTTTTAAATTGTAAGAATGTCATAAATATCATATTTTTATAAATATATCGTATATTTGGAATTAGTATAAACTTTATATATAACATACGATTATCCTCTATTTTGCAATGAGAGAATAGTATCCATTGGGAATGTTTATGAGCGTAGTTTTACAATTTATAACTAGTGGTGTAGCGTGTTAAGATTTGCAATTTCACGGCGTTTGCCATGTGGAGTAACTAGCAAGCAATAATAATATTACAAATGGAATGTGGGCTTTCAGGTTACACACATTTGTATAATTATTTAAATGTTAAACAATTTCTGGTACATCTCGTATTGAAATCCAACGCATTTCTTAACAATTTAAATATTTCTTGGAATCTTAGTATATTGTATTTCTGTTAAGAAATTTAAAATTTCAGCAAAATATGTCTAATGTAATGCACCTGTTTGCCAATTATAATAATTAGAGAAAAATATTATATCTACTTTAATAAACAACAAAGGTAATGTTCATCGAAGTAATTAGATTTATTACGATTATTAAATGGTAAAAATTATCAACTATTAATTAATTATAAGTGATATAGTTTTCTCAGTAACTTCATTCTTGAGATAAATTAATATTAAAGACTTTTTGATTGCAATTTGATCAATATTCACTTTTTTTATTTTATTATCAATCTATAACAAACAAATCTAAATTTATATGAAAAGTTCAGAATATTATTTGTTCGTAATAATATTGTTTAGATACAATTGTAGATTTTTTAACAAAACAAATAAATTTATAAAAAATCGAAATTACCTATCTAATTTAACTTAACTTTTAACTAGTAACGCACTAAAATTTCTATGAACTACTCGCGCGGCGTATTTTATACACCACATCTTATGTCAGACAAAGTGCCAAAATGATTGTATTACGACAAGAAAAACTTTTTCAAATTAACTAATGCTTTTTTATTAGATTCATAACTATTTGTAATACATTAATACATTTCTGAATCAGAATTGTCGTTATTGCCCTCTCTCTATATAAGGGAGAGTAGAAGTATCAGCATTGTCCGCTAATACACCAACACTACAGAGCAAGAATAAACATGCACAAAAACAACTTCTATGTGCTGCAGTCAACACAATTTTACACCAGTATTTAGTAACCACTTTGGGCATAAGTTGCATTAAGTGTCATAGATGGATGAAAGAAAATATGATTTCTAAGAAAATTGATGTACTTTTTATACCGGCGTGAGTCGTTAAAGGTTAATTAATATTTTCTACTTACAAATATTATAAACGCTGAAAGTAATTCTATTTATCACGTACATAAACATGGACGTAATAAATCAATTTAAATCTCAAACGAAATATTAAAATCCAAAATCACCTTTCTATAAACTTACATTCTACTTTAACATTCCCAAATTACAAAAAAAATCTTGAAATTACCTTCCGCATTTGTCATAAGTATGTTATATTGACCAATTATCATTAGAAAAGTTCAAACGATCAACCTATCACCGGTATAACGAAGATGCACTATGTATTATCGACAGAATAATTCCTCTCTCCAATGGCCATTGAAATGTCAAACTGTTAGAGCAAGCTCTTTTCGATAAATGGAAAACGCTAGGTGTTTGAAATATTTTAAACAACATTTCTAAATTGTCAACAAGTGGAGATTTTCCGAACCCTCTTAAGTGGATGAGACTCATTTTCTTGTCATTTCACGAAACGAAAAGCGAAATGAGATGTACGGAATGGAAAGTTAATTGCAACTACAATGGCAGTGAAAAAGCAGCAAAAAAAGTAGTTCTTGCTTCTGAGACTTGGGGAGCGCGAGGAGAAAACATTTCATAAATCACGTTTCATCATCAGCTTTATCTTCACTTATGCAGCGCACATGAATATACTACACCTAATACCTTCTTTATATGCGAATGAACTTTCAACACAACCACCTGAGGCAACCGGGTGAAAGTTTCATCTCGCCGCTACATAAAAAAAGATAAAGAAGAAAAACAAAAAGGATCATCAACGTAAAGTAAAATGAAAAGCCGCGGGAATTAATAGCTCGTCATTTATTCATGACCTAGTCTAATTTAATGCTACAAATAGTTTATTATATACTAATTAATGTTTAGCTTCTTTTTAATTTTGTTTGATCTGAAACATACATTTTTCAATACTGTATCTAGGTTAACTTTAAATGCTAGATGAAATAGGTTTGCGTGTGAATTGAAATTAATGAAATTTTCTTTTTTTTGAGGTAAATTGTACGTTCTGACTTGAGCATTATGAAAGGATTGAACTTAATTTTCAAAATAATGTAAAATATTCCTCATTGCGTGTATGATATGCATCTATACGGTTGTTAAGTAATGGGAATGCATTTTGTAATGAGATATCATAAATACTTGCAATATAAATAAAAGTTATGCATTGATTAATTGAAAAATTTAATAGCACTTCTTCTCTTAGGTCTTACGCAACGAATGATTGCGGGAACGGTTGGACAATAGAGATTTATTGCTTCTTATTTTCAAAACTAAAAATAGAATAAGCCTCGATAAATTGAAAGGCAATTAAATGGCAAAGGTTCTTTGTTTGATATCAAATAAAATAGAGTATGAGATGTTGCATCACTGGAATACTTTCACTCGTTTATATAGAATCTCGTCTTGGTTGTAACGGTCAAAAAATCGCTTGAATAAATAGGTCTCCAGTTTTTGTTTGCTCTTGCAATTCACCTCTCTTTATGTAAGAGATGATAAATAGAATGAGCGTAACAAACAATTAAATGCAAGCAATACTTTTACTTTTCCCCATCTCCGCCTGTTGCTCAACACTAATTATATCTATTTGCCTTTCAGAACTTTGACCAGCAGAGGATCCTGACTCCGCAACAGCAAGGCCTAATCTTGAGCGATGTCCGACAACATCAGCATAGGTTCAACTCACCGCAGCAGTCCTTCGCACCAACGCAATTCTCAAGGCAGCAATTTAACCAGCAGCAATTCCCTCAGCAAACGTTCCAACAGAACTTCCAGAATACGCAGGTCGTGCCCACTGGTCAAGCTTTACCTAACCAACCCTTCCAGCCAACGGCAGCAACTAGTCAAGGCAATCGCCAGATCGTCCAGCATCATACTCAGACAAGCTTCATGCCTAACTTCAATCAACCTATTCAACAACAAAATCCAGCACCGACATTTGCGACCAACCAACAAATTGATCCTGAAAAGCAAAAGCAACGCATTAGGGAGTTAAAAGAGAAGCAAGCCATTATTGATAAACATAACCAATTCGTCGAGAAACAATACGAGAAGGCCTTAAAGAAAGCACAAACCGATCATACCGAATTTATAGAAAATCAGAACGAGCAAAAGAGAAAACTATACCAGACCCTTTTCAAAACCTCCAATGGTTATAATACGCTTAGATATCATCAAACCAACCCGAGATTTATTTACCCTGAAGAAGCTGACCTCTTTAAATTGGCTGTGCAAAAATATTACGAAGAACATCCTACATCAACAACTACCACAACAACGACAACGACCACGACCACACCTAAACCTACAACCACGACACAAAAACCAAGACCATCAACCGCAAGATCTATTAAAGAGAGAGAAGTTGAAGATTCTGAAATCTTTTTATCTAACGAAAACTCAAGACTATTCGGGCAAATCAAACTTGCCACTCAGAATAAGGAATCTGCGGCTACAAGCAACAAAATTACATTCTTACCAACGGCTATTCCAACAAGAAATTCAGTGCAATCAATTCAATCTCTCGAAGATTTAACCATCCTTCAGAAGCAATATAAAAATCAAGAGATTAAAAAGGACGATTTATTGGCTCAACTGAGGTTGGCAATTGGAGAAAATGCGGAAGATGAATTAAGCAAAAATATTACGTCTAGAGAAATTTCTCTACCAAATGGACAGCGGGTGGAGATTATCAGGACCACTGATCCTAAACTGATTCCAGGTGCTAAACCCTTAGATCTTTCCACATTGGGAATTGATAAACCCCAACCATCGACAGCTAAACCACCTAAAGCGATTCTCGAAGAACTGACCAGAGGCGTTTTACCACCAGGTGCTAATTTTGAACTCTTGAGGGAAGGCAATGCTGGTTTGGAAACCGTCGGTGGATTACCTCAAAATCTACCGAACCAGAAGAAGGTCACATTCGTGTTGCTCGAGGAGCAAAATGATGGAAGTTTTAAAGTGCAGGGTGTTAAGGGCAATACAAAGGATAAAAGTGAAGTCGATGTGGATTCGATTTTAAAGAAGATTAAAGATGGTGAAATAAAATTACCGCCAAACACAAAAATTCAAGATATTGTGCCATCAACCGAAATACCAACAACTACTACAACTACTTCCACTACTCCGGCAACTACGACCACAACTACTACAACCACTCCAAAACCGATTTATTCTTCGACAACTGTAGGACCACTGTCAATCAGCATTCAACCTAATTCTATTCCTCCATATTTCGATGATGACTTAGTAAGCACCCCTATATTGCAAACGAATTTCGGTACGCAATTTATTTCCTCATCGACACCATCACTTTCTTCTTCCACCTTCTTTCCAACAACGAATGAGATCCGAAGCAGTACAACCACTAGATCAATCTCAGCTTCTCCTAAAAATCTAGATTTCGATTCACTTCGTTTAAGTCCAAGCTCATCAAACGATTTAGTAAGGCAAGCCTCCACTGCTGCTACTTTGAACCAAAACTCGCTCTTCAGTTCACCTCAACCAACTAACCCAACGTATCCGTCGAGCAGTGCGATTTCTATCTTCCAAAATCCTTCTTCAATATTACCAACTGTAACCACAACGACTGAACAGCCGATAGCACTAGAATTACCGGATGTGCTTAAAAAGAACGGCCTTTTCGCAATGGCTAGATTCTTGCGACAATCTGGTTTAGATACTATATTAAATGAGACCGGTCCATACACCATCTTCGTACCTACAGACAAGGCGTTCAGGACGTTGCTTGTTCAACTCGGAGGTCCGGAAAAGGCCGAAGAAAAATTCAAGGAGAATCCAAGATTGCTCAGCGGTGTAAGTAATTTCATTTCTATATGATGAATATTTTATTCATTTAAAAAATCTTTAAATTAGTTACTCTTGCATCACGTCATACCTGGAGCATTCAAAATCGACACGCTGCAAGATGAGATGACCGGAGTCTCCTTGGCTGGAACACAATTGCGTGTGAATCAGTACAACATGCATGATATGGAGTGGAACGACATTAAGGTAATTTCATGACTCGTTAGTGACGATAATTTGATCATACGGTTTCCCTTTCAGATAACGACTATTAATGGTGCTAAAGTAATGGACGACAAAAAAGATATAGAAATTCCTCAAGGCATCGCACACTCTATTGATAGGGTAATGTTCCCCTTACCAGTAGGAGATTTGGTGCAAACTCTGCAATCGGATAGGGAAAGAAGATTCACTAATTTCTTGAGGGCACTTTTTGCTTCGGGTTTAGCCGAAACTTTGCAAGGTAATCACATTATTATTTTAAAAAAATATCTCTTTAATCACTTTCTAATAGGTACCAAGACGTTTACTCTCTTCGCACCAACCGATAAAGCCTTTACTGGATTGACCAGCGAAGAATTGACGAGGACAGTATCGGACAGGACGCTTGCCAGAGAACTGGTAATGAGGCATCTCACTCCAGGAACTTTGTACACGAACGGAATGCGTTACTACCAAATTAGGGACAGTCTTGAGGCAAACCGACAGATAACACTCAGCAAAAGCTCAGGTAAATATATAAAAAGTATAATCCTTTATCCCATTGGCTTTCCAATGCAATCAGCGAGATTGGCAATCAATTAGAAATCTTGTGCGTTTCGAATGAAACTGCTCTTCTTTTTTTGTATATAGATATATTTTTGTAACTCGCGTTTAAAATTCCTTAAAATCTTCGAATCCATTGGCCAACGCATCATCATCGTCCAAACAAGTGGGTTAATGAGAGGTTCTTCGGTAAAATCCATTTTGCAATG
This sequence comes from Nicrophorus vespilloides, assembly GCF_001412225.1. Lineage (NCBI taxonomy): Eukaryota > Metazoa > Arthropoda > Insecta > Coleoptera > Silphidae > Nicrophorus > Nicrophorus vespilloides. Next base: position 457,468 of record NW_017098951.1, read on the forward strand.
TTTTCGGCTCAAAGGAATTTAAAACTGAAAATGGTCGAGAAAAGATTACTCAAAGTGTTTCTATTTTCGAAATTTGTGCAATAACCGTTTCTGTATACCGCTCGATATTACTTGATGTCGCAGTAAAACATCGGCTTTTAGGTCTCACGCTTTAAGGAATTTCCGTTTCCTCTCGGAATCGAACAGATGCGAGTTGTATAGATAAACCAACGATCGTTTTTATATTTATAAGATATCGGTTATAATGCCAGATCTAATAGTAGTGCTTGTTATTACACTACTTCCGTTTCCGCTTATCTACTATTCGATTCGAAGATAATACGAATGGTCAGCAAACAATTGTGCAATCGATTTTTGCCGGATTTCGTAAGTTGCCTCCTTGTAAGGACTCGTCGACATTTAAGCTATTTTGAAACATCTTATTTGAACGTCCTTTCTTCTGTTTGCTTTTCTTAAATCGCATCTAGGTTCATTTGAGATTCAGTGAAAGTACTTTCAATGGCCTCTTAAAATTAAATCTATTATGAATATTTGAAAATTACATGCAGGATAATCAAGAGAAATTTGCCATATCCAATTAATGTATTAATTATGAAAAGTATCATTTGCTATATACGTTTTATCAAATATTTAGAGGTGTTATTAGGTCAAAAACGAAAGGAATATTTACCTATGCATGCATACATCTTAACTTAGCTTGTCTTCCAAATGCTATTATTTTTTTGTTTGTTTCCCACTTGTACACAATCGGTGAAAGGTTCCAGAAACTCCCATTGCTTTTCCTATATTTTCATCAATCCCATATATAAATATCATATGTCATGGAGCAGCCTCTGATATTATTTTACTTTGCAAATGTAAGCAGCGTTTCCTCGAAACGAACGTATTACCTGAGTTAACCTACTTGCGATTGGTGAACGGCAAAATGCAATTCCTCTTTTAATCTAATTACAAACCGGATGAAGAGAATTGCTGATTCTTGCCAATAAGATGAGCGCAAAGGTTTTTGACCTCACTAAAAATTTGAATTGTAATTAGAAAGAAAGAAATAAAATGAAAGTTAGCGCCGAAAATATATCGTACGTTCATCTATTATGAGAAAGTAAAATAAAATGTCCCACCTTTTTTAAAGACGATCTTCGAAACAAAACAACAACATGAAGACAAGACAAGTGTGAACCAGACGACGACGTTCTCATAGTCATCATTTTTGCGGCATGTGTTTTCTGCAGATTAATAAATAAAGGCTCGTGTACGCGTTCCGGAACGAAAAGTGAAACTTAGCAAGATGATGAGGCTCGTCTGCCGTTATTGTCGCATTTTTAATTCTCTCGTTCACTTTCGACGAATTCCTTCAGTAAACCAATATCGACATGTCTCTTGATAAGTTCTTTAAGAGAAATTTTATCATTCAAATTATAACATTTAAATGCAAATTATGAACTGTATCTTTAAGCAATGGCCTTTTAAATTACTGCAAATAAATACGAGACTATCGGTTCTACTTTAAATATGGAATTACTTAATTACTAAGCAATTAATTGTGCAATTATAGATCATTTTCATTAAATTTAAACCAGTAAATTTGGCTTTTTTAATTTAACATTATTATTTATTTACGCATTTTTATTGGCACCAATTTGAACGAAAATATTGAGTATATAAAATATTTTTATTGTTAAATGTTTTAGGCATTTATTCGTTTTCGTGACAATATCAATCTCCGTATTGATTTTTCCTCTTGGAGAAAGTCTCACACTCAGATGACTTTAATTATCATTAAATTTCAGTAAATAACGATGTTATAAACCAACATTAGAGATAGTGGAGAAATTCATCTGTTATTTTCAATAAATATAAAAGTCTAGTTATTTTTTAAAATAAAGAAAAATCAAAATTATTTTTTAAGAATATTTTCACTTATAATATAATTTATAGTAATAACGAATGCATTATATTGCAACTAGACATATTGCAATGGTTTAAATTTAAAAGATTAAACTGGGAAAATATTAGTCATGTTTTTAATAGTACGTAACAAGAACGCTTTCGGAATACTCAAGTTTTCCTATGCGGTAATCCGCCTAAGCAAACGTTTATAATCGTCTTTGTAGAATATGATAAGCGCAAGTTAATAATCTTGTTCCAAATCATAAATCACTGTAACAATCGGTGAGCAAAGCTACTATCCATTATTGTTACTTTCGATAATTGCAGAGCAATTATCACTAACGTCCATAGAAGCATTTATAACTAGATTTTGTTTAACAGCGATTAAGATAATTAAAACATACAAAAAGTAATAATAATTATTTATAAAAAAAAACACAAACACGGAAAGTGTGAATACATTAGAAGTAAATTTATTAACATTACCTTTCTAATTGTCTATAAAGACTGTGAACCTAACGTTATTATAATAATATATAATTGTAATCAGGTTGAGCAAATTTCAATTTTTTTAATTAATGATAACGAGAGCATCATTTGAATCTATTTAAAAATGAATACATTTACAATCTTGTAATGATAATTTCTATTCTGTTTCAGGTCGCATCAAGGTGAATAACAACTCGATCGTAACGCAGAATATTCCATCGACGAATGGTGTCATACATGCGCTAGATACATTACTTTAATCCCTTTCCAATCACTTCATACACTCATCTCTTTCGACAATTAATTCTCTCATTTCATTCTCCTTTCACATGACCACATTTTCTTTGAATAATCTTATTTTATTATATAATTAATTTATATTTTTTGCAAATTTTGTTAATTGTATTTTTTTTATATATATATACTTGCGTTATTATTTTTCTATTTAGTTATATGTACATAGATTACAAACACAAAACAAAAATGTATTCTACGAACTGTTTTGAAAATAGTTATTTTATTTGTATTATATTATTATTAAATGTAAATAAATATTGAAAAAAAAATAGAAACAATTGTTAATGTTTTCGTTTCGTTTGTCAGAGGATGCCAAATCAATAATTTTATGGCGAACTTTCACAAGGTTTCACTTTGTTGGGAACAAGGAGTAGAAGAAAGAAGCACAGTTTCAATATTTTATTGTTATATTGACATAATTGTTTCTTCTTAATGGTAAGTTAATAAAAGTATTATATATATTTTTTTTCAGTATTTTCAAATTAATGTTCTAATCAACAAGTTCTACTTATAACATATCCTATAGATTTCGAATATTGACTCGGCCTTAACAAAGAACAAATAGACAGGCTCCGGAAATCGTTTAAAATTGATCAATTCATCTTAATCAAGTGCACATTTTAGATGCACGCAAGTCCTGCTTGTATTGCTATGTAAGATATAAACGTTAATTATTGTAAGCAGTGCTTGACTACATTAATTGCACAATATATTGACTATGTTATAATATCTAAATTAAGGAATATAAATTTCTCTTCTTTTTTAAATACATAAAATATATAACATATAAAATAAAAAATACAGGAACAACGTTCGGTTCATAAATTAATTCGGGAATTTCAATATCAAAACTTTTCATTTTCTAGAGAGCTCTGAGAGGAAGACTTTAAAAACGAAAACAATCTTCAATTTTATCGGGAATCGTCGATTCCAATTGAATTTACATCTTTTTATCCAATCGATGATTCTTTTCAAATCCTTTTACGAACCTTCATTATTGCCTTTTATTTGGATGGAGTTTGTAAGAGGATTGGTGTTATCAAGATCTGGCATACTACATAACATAAAAAAAACAACTGAAATAATAAAGAGTATTTCTTAGGGAGATAATAAGCTAGTTGAGTTTTTAGTTAACACACATAGAGGAGAGGAATATTGAAATTGGGTGGTGCTATTCGTGAAATTATTATGTTATTACATGACAGAGAAATTGGAATCATCGACGGGCGCCATAATAGACACAGATGTGAAAGAGGATGGGGATGGGGCTCGAGTATTGTTAGGCACAGGCGGTTCCATGTCTTCGCTGTTAATGCGCAGCACGGGTCCGGGTTTTGCAATACTGAAAAGCCAATACTTTAAGAGCAAACCATCACCGAAAGCATCTCCAAGTTTTACCTAGACAATTCCTGCTGCAGCTCAGTCATAGCGCTGCTGCATTGTGCATAGAACCTTGCTTGCGTTTCCACGAATTCTTGCAGACATCTCAGATGTGCCGCATGGGAACTACTAACACCTTCCAAGAGAAGTTTCGTGATCTCCGCCTGTCTGTCGAACTCGGATTGGGCAACGCGCAAATCTCTTTCAGCCTAAAAACAAACATATCTCTCTAATAAGTAACCTAAGTTTTATTTCTATACAACCGCATTAATTACATACTACCTTTTAAAATTTGAAATAATAATAATTTCAACTGTGTCATACCTGTCTTATATTGAAAATAATTTGGGCTAATTAAATTTAATAGAAATAAAATAATATTTTAAAATTGTTTCTAAACTAACTCTTCTTAATCATGCAAACACTATTATTTAATTTTTAATTGCAACTAGTTTGTTTATTCAATTGCAAACTACAAATACCTGGTCTAAAACAGCTTCTGGAGACAAACCATCTTTCTGTTTGCATTAATAAAAAAAATCCAAGAACATTTATAAACTCTCAGAGTTAGAAACTTAATATTAGACCACTCACCACTTGTGTGCCCAACAAACTCCTAGCTTTCCTGACGCGATTTTTACAAGCATCTAAATCCAATCTAAAAACATTAATTCAACATTTGTCTTCCAAGAAACATTATAATTTAATACTACCTTTTATTTTCAAGAATACTCTTCTCTTTGCTGATTGTTTTCATTTCTCCTTCAAGGAATTTGGTCAGTGGTTGGGTGTAGGATATAGCAGCAGAGCCAATGAAATCTCTTTCAGTTTGTCCCAATTTCTGTTCACATAAACCCACTTTAATTAAAGCATTTCCATAGGTAGTGCCTGGACCAAAAACGTTTCCAGCCTCTATCATATCCAAACCCAGGTACTCTAGATTGCTTAATCGAGAGGGCCTCTTCTTCTCAATCTTCTGGTAAACAAAATCTTCAATGCGATTGCCAGGATTTGGGATTAAGACAGCCTCTGTATTCCTCAGCAGCTTCTCCGTCCAAGATTTTGTGGTGTCAGCCCTCTCCCACAAGTTCTCAAAATGGGCATCCAGCTCAGTTTTCTCAGAGGTGCCAAGTTTCTCTTCCGTAAGCTTAAAACAATCAGGGTCTAATTGGAATATTGATCAATTATTGGCTATAATCCCATTGTGTCATTTATATAAAGAAAGACAACAAAGGAATCATAACCTTAATGTTGGATTGGATTTACCTGTACGACTCTGCTGATAGCGGCCCCAGCATCCTTAACAATTTTCTTAACGTTGAAATCCATATCAAGAACCTTCGAGATTGTACTATTTACTCCTATTCGCTCTCAAACTGACATTCTATATCGATTGCTTCCTTCTCTTATCGTCTGCAGTTGGCAGAAAGTACGGCTTCGTAGATCGATAATGAATCATAAACAATGCGCTGTGTTTGTTTTCACGCACTTCAGTGGAACGCCTTGAATTATAAATAAATTAAACAAGAGGAATACTTTTACATGAAACAAACCTCGATTTTTTAAAATTATAATACCATAAATTATTTTGTATATTCCAATTTTTACAGCAAACTTACTTATCATTTAATTATAAATAATACAAATGCTCGGACTTCTTTAAAAGAACTTTTATTTAATTCAAATGATATAATCAAGTAATTTAAGAGTAATGTTAATTTCAATAAATATTTTTGTAACCGGAGAAAATTCGGCGCGAGATTAAATTTTGTCAGGATCTGAGCATATTAGCAAAAACGAATATTTCAAAAGAACGAAGTACTTCAATATCAAATTTGCACGATTTTTATCATTGCGTTTTAGTTTCTTTGCTTGTTAAAACGATATAAAATGTCTTTGCTTACGGAGATGATAATTGAAGCCGTTAAAGTTAATCCGATATTATATGATGTAGATCACGAAGAATTCAAAAATATTAAAAAGAAGAATGAAATATGGAACGCAATGGGTAAAGAACTGAAGGAAACTGGTAAGTTACTTAAATAAATCTTTATCATCATTATTGTACATCAATTGATTTACAATTTCTTGAAAAAGACGCTCAAATGTATTGCAGTACAGTAAAACACCGATTATCCGTGGTAATTTGGGAACGTTAAAGCAGGGATAATAAAAAAACTAGAATTTAGTTTAATATCTACGTATGGATATATAAAAACTCATTTTTAATCATTTTAAAAAGTAATATGTAATTTTTTATTGTTTTACTTGTACAATTATTTACTAAATGGAAAATGTGCATACAATTGTATTGTTTAGCTTATAAGTAAACACAAAGACGCCCACGACCACTTTTAATCCCAACCACGGTAAATTGAGACCTGTATAATCGTCGTTTTATTGTTTGCACAGGCTAATTGAAGAGTGTAGAAGTTTAAAGAAAAATAATAATTAATTAAAGTAGTGAAAAGATCCTAAAATACTTTTTTATTGTATTTTAGGAGATACATTAAAGAAGAAATGGAGGAATATAAAAGACACACATGCTAAATATTTAAAAGCAAATAATTGGAATGGTGAAGGAAGTCCAAAAAAAAAATATAAGAATTGGCAATGGGGACCCTTGATGGAATTTTTTAAGCCTTTTCTGGCATCTCGCACATACGACCTCAGTGACACCGCTTGCTCTCAATCAACGCATCAGTCTGACTCTGAACCAGACTCAGATGAGAACGAAAGTGTATTAGTACCTGAAACATGCCAAAATGACGAATGCCAAAGAGGCCGAGAATGCTGTATTGAACAAAAGCAATCGGCGATGCCATCTACCGCAAGTCTAATATTAAGGAATCCGAGGAACCGGAGACAATTTACCAGAACAACGAAAAGAACAATGCTTCCAGTTGATGTTGTAGTCGAATTTCTTAACAAAAAAGAAAAATTAAGTCCTATTCAAATGGTTTTTATGGGATATGCGGGAACTGTAGATAAATTTTCTATGGAAAGACAAATTACAACAAAGATGAAGGTTTCAGAAGTCATAATGCAACAGGAAATGTTGCATACCGCTGAAATAATAATATCAAATAAGAGAAAAGAGAATAATGACAATAGTGAGAGTTCAGAACCATCTGTATCCCGTCAGACTAAATCAATGTAAACAAAGTGTCATTACAACATGCTATACTTTTGCATTTCAAAGGCATATCTTACTTTATAGTTTGTGTTAAGTTAATGAATGTCTCGTATTTTTTAACCTTTATGTTAATATTATAATTTTTAATTATTTCAACTAACAAGTTATGAATTTCGTAATTATTGAACAATTCTTTAATATATATATATTAATTAAAATAAATATTAATTATTTTAAATTAATTAATTAAGAATCGTTCAAATTGTGTTTATGTATAACTGGATTTTTATACGAAACGCACGAAATTTATATCTGTTTGACTTGTAGACAAAAAAAAACGAATATTTGACTGTATGAAATATGACAGTATAATAGTTGCAGATATTACAATTATAAAAAAAAATAAATATTTTTTTTATAATTGTAATGCAACTAAAAATAAAACGAATAAATTTAATTAAATCTTTTGTAGTTATTGGCCTATTACCCAACATGTAAGTTTAATTCTGATTTTCAATCGTTGTGCCACACTAAAAAAAGGATAAATATTTCAATTATTTTCAAAGAAAGTCCAAACAACAATAAGAGCTTAAATGTGCCGTTGTTACATAGGTTCAAAACTCTGTTTTAGACAATGCAAATCTCAGTTGTCCCAACTTTGCTATATCAGGTGTTTTCAAATTTATTTAATTTATGCTTTCATGGCATTAGCAAATAATAAAATAATAGTATTACTCTTTTAATCAATATTTAATACTCTCTTTTACCTGAAAATTGAGAAAAAAATAACGAAATTAACTAAAGTGAATCATTGGATCAAGTAATCACGTCAATGTCAAAAAGATCTAAATCATCCATCACCAATATTTGTATGTCATGTAATGGTCAAATTTAAGTTATTCAAAAAGGGTTTAGAAGGTGTAAAATGTCTTGTAAAAAAAGCCTTCATCACAAAGCCAACGCACAGTATGCCAAGGATAAATGTCTGCAATAAAGAATCTAGGAATAGTGCAAAATCAACAACAGTGAGACGTTCAGTAGATATTATCCATGTATTTAGTTCACCTTTGTAATTTAGGTAGCGAGTGTTTCCAGTGCCGAGGGATTTATACCGTTAGCAGCAAGGGACTCGCAATGGGTGGGCATAGAATTCTATAATCCCAACTTCCGATCACCTCTAGACGAGGACGATGACGCTGAAGAATATGAACTCCAAAATCTTGCAGCCGAAGGCATGGACGCTATATTTCATCTGTTCCCTGGTTTGAATAAACACGACAGCTTACTCAAAGAGCACGATTCCTCTAGTACGACAGCCATCACGAAATTATTGGTTGGGCAGAAGGCGGACTTTAGAAATATGAAGAGTTCTAGGAAATTATTGCCGACTGATGTATCTGATGGAAGATAATTTATTCATTTCATTTCTTATATTTTGATTCCTAATTTTCAGACGAAATTGGATTCGGTCAGGGAAATGCCTCAGGAAGAAAAAAATAATAGTGAAACAGATATATCAATAGGGTCTCGTCCGAAGGGGTCTTCAATCACAGGTATGATAAATATTTGTTAAAGCAAATTAATATTACTTACATTCAGATATGGACGCATACGATGAAGATGAGATTGAACCAGTAAGAGCGACGCACGTGAAGAGGCGCAAAAGGAAGTCCGATATTAGGATGCGCGTCCCGGCCATAGAATCCAGCACTGACGGAAGTAGCACTAGTGTCCAACAGCCGAAGACTAAAATCACGAATGTCAATAAAGAGCATATGCAATTATCAACAAAACCAAGCGTTATGCAGAACACCAGTAGACATTCTTCCACGGCATCAAAACCTAATATCAATAAATAAAAATACATGTTTACTATATTAAAAATGAGAAATAAAAATTGAACTACAATTATTATTATTTTTTATTACAAATGTTAAAGCTACAAACTGCCAAGATATTTATAGACGAGGCAATTGTAGACTTGTCCCGCGTCCATAAATACCACTTGTGCGTTGTTTAATTCACTCAACACGAATTCAAATATTTACAGTTTAAGCTTATCAATTTATATATTTTCTCTTAAATTACAGCCAAAGTGGCAGACATATCAATTAAATCAATACACACTGCAAAATGTATTACAAATACTTGCCCAAAATCAAATTAAACAATCCAATATCTTCTAAATAAACAAAACAAATATCTAATTCATAATATTCAGGAATGTTACAAATTTATATATATATATATGAATATCTCTATATATAATTTCAATCTTTTACAAGTAACAATTAAATGTCTTTTACTTTTTTTAATTTAAATAACATTACATATATATATTTTCTGAAACTATTCTCAAGATTGCACATTCAAAAGGAAAATTTACTAAGTGCAAATAGTATTTATAGGAAGGGGGTTTTATTAATTAAGCGTTGGCAAATCAAATTACACTAAAAGTGCCTTGATTCCCATTTTAGAAGGTATTTGCAGGTAGTAAATTTGGATTACCAGCATTGCAATACGTCAACAAGAGACGGACTTACTTTGAAAGTAAATTCAGTACACACACACAACACTAACTGAAAATTACAAAATCTCTCGTGTCTTGTATCGGCTACAAAATATTCCAGTTAAACAGTAACTAATGTCTATTAATATAATATTATTTCTTTAATTTATAGTCAGTCGCATTTTAAGTACTCTTTACTCGACTAATTTATATATTGATTGCATCCATATATAATATAACTCTTTATTCTGTCAAATATATATATGTATATATCACATTCGAAGAGAATGTTCCTAAAATTTGTATAGCATTTTATATAAAATTACATTATACTTAATGCATCCAAAATGTATTTACAATATTTTATAATTTTAATTTTTCATTTATCCATTATTTACGTAACAAACAAAATAAATTTATTTACGTCGGAAGGTACATTATTAGCAAAGTCACTTAATGTGGGATTCATCTAACCAAAAAGGTTACGAACAAATGGCAAATATCTAAATGTAATAGAGAGTAAAAGAAAGAGAATAGATAGTAAATAAAGTGTTCATAATAATTATTAATTTAAAATAACAATAATAAAAAAAGGTAATAATTATAAACGAGTTAACGTTCTGAACACATTTTTTTAGTTATTGGCTGCTTTAGATTATTGCTTTGGAAAACAAAGAAATTAATAATCAATACAATATCATCAGTTTTCTTTTTTAGCTGCAACGATGAGTATAAAAAAAGTAAAAATTATATATAATTATAATGGAAATATGAACAAACGAAAAATCATTATTTCTACCGTTTCCTCGGCCAGAACGTTCTTAGGATTCTCACTATTGGTGTTGGCAGCGCAAAGTCGAAGTCCTTTTGAAGTAGATGTCATTGGGATTTCATGCTTACTAATTTTCTACTCCGGGCTCGGACCTCTTGTCTCGTGTTGGTGTATTCAAACCAAAGCACATTCGGTATCAGTGTCGTATCTCTTAACAAAAGAAACTCCGATATTTTCCTGAAACCAGAACATAATAATGTCATAGTCAATTATTATAACATATAAATATTTTACATTTTTACATCAATAGAAGTACAGCAATATCTCGCATAGCTCGGCTTCAATCAGTGCGGATTCACTATAATCGTGTAAAACAATATATTTTACCATCTACATGTTTTTATTTCTATATTAACGATCCGCGGAATATTTCTGATTACACGCATGAAAAGGTTGTACTGGTTATTTTTATGCTGTTTGTTTGTAGTCCTCGATTAGTCCAGTTTCAAACAGTGTGGGCGTAACCAATTAATCGCACTATACGAGGTATTGCTTTATTACATCCGTTCATTACGAATAGATAATTATGACTTATATTTGTCATCCACGAATAAATTTACTCATTGTTCTTACTGAATATATTGCACTAAAATAAAGCAATACAAAAAATCATTTAAACAGAGAGCAAACATTTATACTGAGTTGGATTTACACTGTATCAGTAAATTAATGTTAATTGAACGCCCGATTTAATAGCATCCATTCTGTGGGCTACAAAATTCTTTTATGAAAATTGAACATCAAATATGTAATTAGAGCAAGAACAGGAACACTTTTTTGAAGTTTTGACTAAACAGAAGTCTCTGTGACTCAAGTACCAAATGATTCTAAAATATTGATTGATTTTAATAAATCATATATACTTGTTTGATTTAATGATCATACTTTAATATTTAATTAATTCTCTGCTTTAAACCGACTTATAATATAACTAGTTTATATATAACTTAAATTAAAAAGAAATCGAAAAAATAAATATTTTATAACAATTAATAAATACTTATACTTATGTATATCATTATATAATGAAATTATTCATTTTCGTGGATTGTATCCAAAATTCCTTAAACCAAGAGAATATATGGTCTATTTGTAAAAAAAAAATATATTTATTAGAAAGATAAGTATTAAATAAAAGTAATAATAAAATGGTAGATCTGTGGTGTATATATTCAAAATATAATAATACTATAAGATAGAAAATGTTACTTATAAAAATTATAAAAAATGGTTAGTTATTAATTAGGAATAATCAGATTTGTTTGCAAATATATCAATATATTTAAACCTTTATATTTACAATAATAGTATTTACATATACATTGAATGATCGTTTTCGGTATACGTAGGACCAGGACTACTTGCTAATAAACAACCAAATGTTTGAAACGTATATGACATAGATAAAAGTCTTCCAGGTAAATTATAAATGATCCAAGGTTTATGCTCATCATCATCATTATCTATTGTGTTGATCTGCCATGTTTTCACAACTTGGTCCATGCTATAGCTAGATAGCATTTCATCATTGCCACCCCAACACAAGTGAGTGATAATCTCGTTGCCAGCTTTAATTTCAAGGTATTGTTTTCCAGCAATCAAATCCCATATCCTAATGACTTTATCCACTCCAGCCGTTGCCAAATATTTTCCTCCAGGACTGAACTGCGATGTGTAAACGGTTCCCCTCGAATCCAGAAACAATCTAACTGGAGTTGGGTCATTTATGGTCCACATTCTAATATTTCTGTCCGCCGAACCGCTGGCAAAGTACATTGAATTTGGATGGAAACATAGGGACGTTATTTCTTGTGTGTGTGCTGCATACAACCTTAAAGTTTCTGCAGTTTCTGGTGACCATAATCTTACTGAACTGTCATAAGATCCTGTTAAAATGTAACAGCCATTGGGGCTTGAAGCAACTTTATAGACAGGATAATCATGTCCCTTGAAAGTATTAACCAATCTGAATGTCTTCAAATCAAACATCTTCATTGTCTTATCATTGGATGCAGATAATAACATCCTACTATGTCTCATGTATGAGAAGTCATAAACAATATCACCATGTTCATTAAATATAATATCACCAATACTGTCACTAAACTCTAACCTTTTCAAAGGCTGTATGGAACTAACAACAATTTTTGAATCATAATTGTACACATAAAATCCATGCTGCCTATCCATTAATCCACTATTTATGTCATTCTTGGAATTACTCAATTGTAATTTAAAAATACTTTTTGGTCTCTTATCAAGTGCAAGAATAGCATCATTGAGAGTCTTCAATAATTCATGCTTGGATGAATTGTGAGGAGCATATCCATTCATATATTCTTTATGTTCCATGTCAACACCTTCACCTTCTTCAGTCTCTTCTATGTTAATTTCAAACCATGTTTGGAGTATTTGAATCAAGACAACATGCGAATTCTCTGATAGGTACTTTTTTAGCAACTCTGATGATCTTGGAGAGAGATTCACATAATAACGATGACTTCTGAACAGCTTTATTAAATTCACAGCATCCAACGAGTCTGAATTTACTGCATTTATAAGTGATTTAAGTGTATAATCACACTTAAATTTCTCAATTGTTGGAAGATGAAGTTTGAAGAAGTTTATTGGCACATCCTTATCCTTATGTGTTTTATGGTATAACTCTATGTACAGATGGCAAAATAAAGGTGTTACTATGCTATCCAAATCTTGATATTCCTTGGATTTGTTATGTACTTCTTTCAACCATGAAATAAACTTTGAAAAACTGTGGTCTATAATTACTGGATCACTATTATAACAAGTGTATGCAATTGAATTGGCTCTGCCTACTTCACTGTCCACTAACATTAACAATTTCATTTGATTCTCATTGATTTCTTTGGGTTTTATATTCTCTGGATAGTTTCGTTTCTGAAGGTATGTAGCGACTATCTGAGAAATTTGATCGTTTTTTGATTTTTTCACTTTATCTCTGCGAGTTTCCTCCATGATTTTATTTACTTACAAAAAATAATATTATTTACAAAACCAAAACAAATATGACTGACACTCTTAAGTGTGGTTATGTTACACTTGGTTACACTACTGCAGCGCCAGCTGATCTGAACTTAGTAGACTAGTAGATATAGTAGACAGGGTTGTATTCAATCCTATTTAAATAATATTACATGCTTTAGATTCTTAATTCATCATACTTAATAATTAATATTATATGTGTATCAATATGAGTGTTATCAACGTGCAAATTATTTACGAAAGAAAATTATTTTTGTAATTAAATCATTTATAATTCTTGAAAAAATATATAACATTTAGAATAAACTAGTGCTTTTATTTTAAATCATTAACAAAAATGATTAAAATATTATCATTTAATAAGCTACATTTTTGATGTTTTATTTTTTAGAATATATTTTATATTCTATATATCTTATATTCCTTTAAATTTATATATCATTCAATTCTATTGTATGATCAATAATATCTTCATATATAATTATGCAACAAATATGTATATTTGTACCATGATAGATAGCAGTATAAATATAGTATGCCACGTTATTTATATTATTATTTCTGCTAACGTGCTCTATTTGTAGGTATGCAACCAAATATGCTATATAATTGGAAATTACAATTTGATACCAAAGCGTTGATTAATGATTAGAATAATTAAAATTGAACTTACCAAGAGACGACCATTGGAAATAACGGAGTGAATAACATATATGTTAATGTGAACCAGATAGTAGCAAACAGGAACCCTACAAGGGCACCACAAAGTACCTGTGCTACAGTATGGTACTGCAAGTAAATCCGACTAATGCACACAATGACTGCCATGAGTACAGAAGATGAAATTATTAATAATTTGGACATGTTCTCAATTATTGTATTGTTATTCATGTGATGTAACCTGTAATAAATAATTAATGAATACAAAGAAATGCAATGGAAACAAAGGATTTACCTTATAAATACAAAATAAATGACATAGGTTGTAAAAAACCACACAAATTGTGAATGGGATGAAGGCATGCCATATTCATTATAATCTCCAGACCTTGACATCGGCCTAGCACTTTGTATTGTGTTTTTTAAGATGGAATTGACCAGCTCACTAAATATTGTTCCAATGAAGAATGTTATCTAAAACCAGAGTTATACATCAACATATCAATAACATAACCAATTATGTGTAAACTTACAGTGTGCAGATCTCTCCTAAAGAGTATTAGTGTAACAAAGCCTGCAAGAATTCCAAAAGGAGTTAAGCTGACCAAAGCAAAGAATTTGCCAATCCAGTCACCTGTAATGCAAAGTTCATTGATATATGAACAAATTATGTGTTATTAAATTGCATCAATGATTCTTCTAATCTACCTTTTGGATATTCAACTAGCGTTAACGACAATGGAACCCATTCAGTTCTGTCATTTTGCTCCAATGTTTTGGGAAAATAATGAGTATCAGCACCAGACGTGTCCATCTTTCATTTTCCAACTCTTGACTAGCACAGCTCAAAACCACCGAATGGAACACTGCATTTGACACGGCTGTATATAAACACCGTGAAGTCGTTTCATAAACGCTACTACTGTTATGAGTGTTGCCAACGAGTCAACCAATGAATAGCAATGATTAATTGCAATTGATGCAGCCATTACATTATAATTAAATGTACTCAAAAACAAATTTACATTAATGTGCAATAGAAAAAACACATGTATCGTAAATTAATTATGTTTCTGGAAAATTTTTCATACACTTTACAAGCATTTCCAATTCTAAAGTAGTCATTTGTAACTGAAATAAGATAGATCAACTGTTACAAATGGTTACAAAGTTAATTAATTATAAGAAATACATTTTATAATAACTAATGCTCTGAAACAAGAAAATATATCGGAGTTGTTGTGACTGTTGCAATAAACGTTAATTATTCGTTACAATGTTCAAGAAGAACGTTGTTTTCATAGACATGCAATAATAAGCATTTAATATTTTCCGTGTATTAGAACCAGTTCCTTAAATGATCTGCACTTTGAAATGAGATGAAAATTCAAATTCTCAATAACATTTACACTAGCAAAATAAATGCACTTCCATTGTTATGGACATTTTCTTTGTAAATTAGCTCTCAAAAACAAACTAATTATCAATTATTTCACATAGAACTAAGTAAAATATTGAAATAAACTTTTGTGAACATTTTTTTATTTAAATATTTAAATATGGAATTTTATCATGACACAAACTCGTTCCATTTTCATCCTCTTTCGCGAATGATATTTTTGGTGAACGTAGTGTCAGATTGACCAACATTAAGTAGCTAATATCATGAATTATATCATTTCAAAAATATTGAATATATAAGCTTCTGTTCTGAACAGAACATAAATATTTTTTTCTTAACTTAGTGTGTTTACATCCTACACTTCACATTTACGGGCTCAATATGCGCTCGGGTGTACTTTGCATATTTGTAACTTGGAATTTTATTTTAATTATATATTTCTATAGTTTGCTAAATTTCAAGAATTTATAGAAATTGTTTACCAACCATATATGACTGATTATTTTGTCGTGTTATGTCATTGTGGAGTCTTAGAAGGGTTTATGAATATTAAATACAATATTCTTAAATAGTTTTATTATACACGTCAGAGATTTTATTGAGACGTCAACTATACAACAGTTGATCTCATGGATTATTAACTAAGAGTTACATTCTCGTCTTAAGTTAATATTTAAGAAGTAAGTGCTCTTCAAGTAAGATCATGTTCTAACTTCAACCCTCCAACTAAGGCTATCTTCTCAGATTGGCCCCCTAACTAAGACTAAATTATATAATACAAAATATTTTTATTTGTGAGATATTTTGATTTGATATTTATACTGATTTATTCATTTGGTATTTTGATAATTTGTTTAGTTTGTGAAATGTTTTGGTTTGCTATTGTTTTCTTGGATGCAGCGATATTTCAGATTTTATTTAGATATTGTTTTCTTCATATGCTGATGATATTTGACAGATTTGTGATTTTTGATTTATTTGAATTTGTTGTTAGAATTTGAAATTGTTTTGAATTCTATCTGCTTAAGAGACTGTTCTTGCTTTGTTTTACTTGAATTATTTAGATGATGGTGATTGTGCTATTGATGATGGTGGTGCTTGCAGTGCAAGTGGTGCGTTACGACATTCAAGGATATCAAAAGTTTGAGTCATCTTGACAGCTTCATGACTGTCAGGATGGCCGCGTTTGCACGGATATTGTGCTGCGGATCACTCTTATGGTATACTACTGACAGATGCACAATCCTGGACTTCTCGTCACTCGTTAAGCCAGTATTTTTTGTTACATATTATTTTGCTTGTCAAGCAAGGTTCCACTATACTTGATTAGTATAGTGTAGATTAGTATATAGAACTATATTTAGTACTTTCTTAATTTAATTCATATTTACATTTCATGAACTTATGATTTGTTTTTGGCTTAAAAATAGGAAAATCTGTGCATCTGTGGTATTTCGATTGATAAATTCTTTATTATACAATAGCATCTACATTAGTACTATTTTAATAAATCTAACGCAGGCATCTGTAGTTTTTTATGTGATTTTACAAAAAAAAATAAATAAATCAATATAGCAGATGTTACATCTATGGGAATACAAAATTGTATTATTTAGTTTCAGGTAAGAAACAGTGACCTTTCTAGATAAAGGTTTCAACCTTGTTTTTTTAATCAGCCAGTTTGACTAGACAGACTTACTTAGTTTTAGTTAGTTAGATTCAGATTCATTTAACACTATACATTTTATCTCATTATTTATTTAATGTATTTACATTTAATATCTCACACTAAATACAATAATAATTTATTAAAGTTATCTCTGCGCACATGTCCAATGCCTGCCTTTTCAAATAAAGCATCAAAGTTTAATAAAAATATAAATAGTAGAGGTTGGTTGTTTTATAATGTTCGAGACCTTCTTGAAGCGATGCACGTCTTTGTAATCTTTTCTTTGGCAATGTGAAATAACTAAAAAGGTCGCCTTCAAAGAGCAACACCTTGTCGGCATCGACGATGTTGGTAAACTGCTGCAAATAGTTTTCTCAAGCTTTTAATTTGGTATTAGCATGTAGACAATGCAAGCCTTGTAAAAGGTTTCATCCAAAATAGACATTCTGAAGCAGGTGCATGATAAAGACATGGAGAGTCTCATTAAATCAGTTTGACGTTCTTGAAAAATAACATCCCTTTGTTGTTCCAGAACCAAATCCATTTTATGCACTAAGCAGAATATTTTCGCGTTTGGAGAGTTTTGTATGATTACCTACAAACAGGTTTGGAGTAGTGCATGTCTTTCTCTAATTTTGTGCTTTCCAAATCAAACACATATATAGGGACCTCCACATTTAAAAAAATATCTCTTTGGGATGCAAAATAATTTATATTAAAATATATTCAAACAAAACTTATATATTAATAAATAATGTTTTATCTAACATTTTGCATCATTCTAATCCAAGAAATGCATATAAGGTACATTCAAATATAAACTAATTGGAGCAGATTCTTCACTTTCCTCATATAAACAGGCACATCTCGAGATAACGGCCACCCTTGTGAAAATTCTGTAATGCCGCTCTTATCAACAAATATAGTCCTTTTATTATAGTTAATTTTAATTGAGAAACATTTCTTTCAGCACTTGTAACTTAATAACAGTATATTTTCTATTAAATGCATTAGGTTTAAAATTACAATTAAAACTTTTTTTATGACTTTCAATTATTATTTGCCGCCGCTCTCATGCTGTGCCTCAGTTGCCTATGCGTTAGAGCCGGGCAAGCATGTAACTTGTGAAACGTTTATTGTTACTTAATTTTTGTTTAATTGACGCAAACTTTTGACGTACATGAAGCATCATGCGCGAAAGATAACGAAAGACGATCTACGTACAACTTTTTGTTTCACCTTACATATTTGTTTCTTGATTATAACTCTTCAATATAATATATATTGTTATCGTATTAAGATTTTTTATTCTGTAATTTATTGTTGTAATAAATATTATAATTTAATTTATTTACTATTTTTTATTGATACTAATTAGGACTAACGGTCTATCGACTAAAGTCTTCCTGCCTACATATATTTTAATAATGAAGGTACCAAGAGGATCAATTTGACGAACTTTGGCATGCAATTTCTAAAAGACAACATAATCACATCGCTATTATCTTTTATGATTCCTACTGAGACCGGCCGATTGAGAAAGTTTTCTGTTAAAATTAACTAATCTATACAAAAAAGCAGATATTAAAAGGTCCAAAAGACTTATGGTCAATAGCCCTTCGTAGCAGATCAATTTATTTTTTTTTATTTTCTTGTTATATTATGTTATTTTTTTGAGTATGCAGTTTCTTGTAATAAATGTTATTATTAATAATATTAATAAATAATATTAAAAATATATTCTACATGGCAATAAGCAAATCTTCCTGCTTACGTCTTTATATAGAAATCTCATCACAAAAATATTGTAGAATGTACACTTGCAATATTGTTTGAAAATAATACTTTTCTCAAGGATTTTTGGCAGAAATGTTTATTTTCGTTAATCTTTTCATTTTTACTTATATTATTAAAATATTCAATAAGTTCTTGACAATTATATAAAATTACTTGATTTTAATTATTGTACCGGTAGTAAGAAAGTAGTTTCACAAATAGATAGTTTTATGTTTGTATGAAGGAATTCTGTCAACGTTATGATTTTTTTTTCCTTTTCACATTTTCAGCTTATTATAATTGCAAATTTTGTTTATAATTGTCCATCGAATGAAGACTTTCACATGAAAATATATTTAATTTATTTCAGTTATTCCTAAATATATGAAAGTATGTTTACATATTCCTGTTTTTTTTTTAATGTTTTATGATAACCGTGTGTTTTGCATAAGAAGAAACTAATATATTGTATGCTAAATAATATTGTGTTTTTGAAAATGTTTGTAGTCATTAATTTTAATTGATTCATTCTGTCACAATTATACTCTTGATAATACGAAATTTACATACGTCTTCGATTTTTCGATATGCGTACATCAGTAATAAACAGATGGAAAATAGATGTATAAATAAAACAGTAATAACAATTATGTATTTACTTATTTCATCACAAAGAATAAAATTATAAATAGAATGAGTATCATGTCATTTCTTAATCTGAATTACTTACTGTCATTACTTAAAAAAAAAAGTTTATGATGTCACACCAAACGATAACGGGTGAAGTGGAGATACTTTAAAATTTACTTCTTTGACCAAGACGCTGGGAGCCGCACTTTTTATCAAAAGAGCCACGGGTTGCCGATCCTTGATACAATCTATTATAAACTTTATTAATTTCACTAATAAAGATTCTGATAAGAAAAAAAATGTTATTTTTTTTAGATTTTTGATTACACAATGTAATATTCTCAAAATTTTTCCACTTATCAAAAAAAATAACAAGATGACTTTTTTATTCATCTTTTCATACAACTATAATAACAAGGTTGTTCGATAGGAAATGTATTGTAATTATAAAATTATTGAATATTAGTTGGAAAGCAATTATTTTGATTTCCATCATGGATGTTTATGATGACATGAATTTGTTCTCATTTATTAATCTTTATTTTGTTTAAGAAATTTTATTATATTTTTTATTTCTTTTTTATAAGTATGATAGCTTAAATATTACGTAAGTTAGGACAAGGCTGTTAATCACTTGCTAAATTTGTATTAATTATAGTTAATTAGTGAAATTTTTATAGTACGAATGTGTTGCTATATGAAGCATTAAAATTTATATCTTTTATATAATTAATAAATAAAATAACATTTTCACGTTACTTAATATTGTTGTATTCCGGGATGGAATATCTCTGGACACTGTGGAATAATTTGTAGTTTTGTCGGTTGATTTTTATGGAAAAGTCTAGATTAAAGTCGATAAAGTATTTCATAATATTTATTTAACACTTAGATAACTGAGTTATTAATCTAGCTTCCAGTTGCTAATAAGCATATGTTGCTGATCAAAAGTATAACTAGGACTAAATAGGACTAGGATTAACATTTTTTGTAGAAGAGAGGAAACTTAACATAGGGACCACGGGTGGGGTCTTGGTACTGTGGTATTCTTACCGTACTAAAACCTCTCTCCCTCTTCATCAACATCCAGGTTCGGTGTTTAGACATGTTACTGCAGATTGTTTGAGCAAGTTCTTCGCTTCTACATGTATCAGTTTCTTTCCTTTATCTCTCCATCCTCCGCTCGTCATTTTCCTTAATCACCCTGCTACGTAACTTGTGAAGATGTCCCTCTTCTCATGGCTCTTCAGCATTTCGCCAACGAACGTCTCGGACGAACTTTTCCGAGATTTGATTCAGCCTCGCCGTCGCCCATCTGCAGCATCGAAAGAACGTGCGTTCTTCGTCTTCTTCGCAATACCAGCTCTTTTCGTCCTCCTTCCTTGCTATAAAGTGCAGGTTCTTGCTGAAGCACCCGTGCTCGAAAAGCGCTTGGCTCAGATGGAAGGTGGTTTCTGGAAATCCAGGGTCCTATTTATGGGATTAAGCGTCTAGTCCAGACTACCTTCTCTGAGCTGCTGGAATAGTGGCAGGTTTTCCTATCCCTGGCACTTTTGTTACTCACTCCTCTCTGCCTCTCACATCTCTCTCTGGTTACAAGTTCGATTGGTGGCATGTTAGTCCTAACATAAAATAATAAAAGTATTGACATATATGCTAATAGGCTGATTGAAAAGTAAATATTATTGTAAGGGAAGGGGGCTAATTTGCCCTTCGAAATGTTCGTTATCTGTACTTGGGATTATTACTATATCCGCTGTAGATAAAAAATTGTAAAGGGTCATAAATATTACAAATTTCTGGGCTAATTTATCGTGTGAGTGCATAGTTTTTATAGTTAACTGTCATAATCTTCTACTTGCGAAATTGACATTAATGGGTAGTAAAACTAACAAAAACATGAGAAATCCTATCGTTTCTCCAATAAAGTTTTATAGTCCTATTCTGTTCTGATTAATGTTTGACGCCCTTGTGAACTTTCAATAAGAATGTTATTAATAATACATAGTACACATAGTACTTATTACCATAGATATCAATAATTTATTAATAAAGTGGTTGGACACAACAATGTATTACCCAAAATTCCTGCTATACTATAGAGAAAATATGCCAATATCCTTCAAAGCGTGACATTGTTGGATACTTTAAAATTTAAATTATTTTGTGTTGTATTATGTAACTAATTTTTTGCGTGCTATATTCAAGCTATTACTTGTTGCGGGCATAATACACTCAGAAGGAGCATATTCTGAAATTATATAATAGCAATAGACTTACTAATTTGTACTATGCCATATCTAAAAAAAAATGGGTTTAAGAAGATATTCATGAATACTTTAGATCCTTTGTTTTATAATATTCGAGCAATTGTCTTTATTCCATTCAAATATAAAAGAAGATAAAAAATCAACTTTATTAAATAAAAATAACCTTATATAAATATGAAAAATATAAAAAAATCAAATATCAATTTTGTTCAAATGATTATGATAATATAAAAATTCCCGCAAAATATAATGCTATAATTTTGTAAGCTTTCGTTTTAAATTATTAGCTATACACAATTTATTGTCCAGCAGGAATATCATTCAAAGTACTTCTGTCAAAATTTGTTAATACAACTTTGTTTTGTAATAAAAATAAATGAAAATTATGAAATATATTAAAATAATATTTATTATAACAGTCACAAGTAAACAAATAGAATATATTTATATAATAAATAAAATATGATCAACTGTTATTTTCTTAAGAAATCAAAATGACGTTAAACAAGTATAATGCGCAATTTTGGTTGTTTTTACAAAGTAATTATGCGTATTATACTCGACATTTTACTGTTATTATTTCAGTCGCAATTGACAAGATGTTTGCGACAAACATGAACGTTATACGTTGCATCAATTTATTTAAAGTTTTTCGTAAAAGCAGAATAGCAATTTCATATAAATAAAAACAATAATATTATTGTCGTGAATGCGTCAAATTTCAGAGATTTCGATGATTTTCGCGTCTTTAAGAAGAAAAGATTTCTGATGCTTTCAAACAAAATAATGAGCTGTTGATAAAAAGCAAATTCATTCTCGATTTCGTCAGCCAACGCCGATATCTTAGCTTATATAAAAGCGAGCGAACGCTCTACCCACTAATTTAATATTGACTCAGACGCCGCTGAAATAACAAGTGAACCAAACATATTCTTTAGTTGTCGAGAGAAAATAGCAACGATGGTGGACACTCCGAGCATAATCAATGCATTTTTATCAGTGATAAAATACAAGAGCCAAGTGAAATTATCGAAGGTTGCACCTGGCGAAAGAATAATCACGTTGGAAGAAGTTTCCTGGCACGATAAACATAATGACTGTTGGGTGGTTATCTACGATAGGATCTACGATATCACCGATTTCTTAAACGAGGTAATTAATAAATTCAATTCCATTGAAATTAGCTAATTTCGGTTTTTTGTTTGTATAATTAATTTCTGGGTCAGAGTTCAAATTAGATACATTGTAAATTTTGTGTACCCGTACAGTTTTTAATCAATTTCTCGATATACGCAAATGGGAATATTTCAACCAATCTCGATGATTTGGAAATTAATAATCTGACCTTTTTATAGCATCCAGGTGGAAGCGACATCCTTTTAGAGTACGCTGGAAGAGATGCTTCCGTCGCCTTCAGAGGATCAGGACATAGTGCGCAAGCTATTAAATCTCTTGAAGAATATCTAATAGGAGAACTTCCGACAGCCGAGAGGATCTTCAGGAAGCAAAACGGTTACCGGTTAAGTGATATTCCTAATTAGACTACAGCACGATGTATCTAATTTAATCGTTTGAATGTTCCTATATCAATACTTAACCAATTTTTATTCGACCAGTATTTTAAGTTCGTTGTTTATTTTTATGTCTTTTTCATTCTTTACATTTAACATAATTTATTTTAATTTTAGTCACATTTATTTATAATCATATTATATAGTTTTAACGCAACAGTATTATTGCGAATCATTATTAATGTTAAACAATTATAAATTCAAGCTACTTATTTATTATTTGTAGAAATAAATAGACATAAGTCTGTTAAAATTTCCTGTTAAATATTTAACAGTGATCCTACTGTTCGAAAATATTAAATATAATTAATATTATTTATTGTGTCTTTCTTTATCCATTACATCCCAAATTCTTGCAAATTAAACATGTTTAAATAATTAGTCCAAACTAAACTTGTTTTTAAAAAAAAATCTCAAAGAACCTAATCAGCTAAGATAAAGAATAATAATTGTTAATCAGTTATTTTTCAAACGAACAATTATTAATTCAATAAATTCAATTACCTTATAATTTAATCACTAATAAATAATTATCAAACGATTTACATAAGTTGATGATTATATAGAATATTTCAGTACATTCTAATATTACTTTTATGTGCATATTACGTATGACCATACAAAAAAATACCAACATATATAAGGTATACTGTATTTTTTTATATCTTCTTTTTAGATGAAAGTATAGTTTATTAGATTTTTTATATAAGTATGGAAAATGATATCATTTAAATCAGTCCCCAACTTCCGTTACCGGTTTGCAGATCAAATGGTGCCGGTCCGCGGGTCAAATGGACTTTCCAGGGACGAGAGGTTATTTATATTTTTATTATGTTCTGAATCCATTTTTTTTTGCAATTTTTGCATTATTAAGTTGCGTTTTTATAAAAGGCCCAATGTAATTACTATTTCATATTTAGAATCGCAGATTACGCGAGATTAAAAAATTGAGTTTAGTGGTCTGCGAGATTCAATATTTGGAGTTTATTGGTCCGTGGGGTCAAAAAGGTTGGGGGACCGCTGATTTACATGACCCATTTTCTTGTTGACACTTAAAGATTCTTTCTATTGCATTTCTGGCTCCAAATTTGTTTTATGAATATTTTATTTAAGCTGGTTTATTGTGCGTTATTTATTCTGGAAAACCATTCCCACAAAAAGAAGTTCAGGTGTCGTTAAATCGGGAGAATGGGCAGGATAAGCGAAATCTGCATTGTTCGGAATCCCGTGTTAACAATTTTTGGGCCAATTGAATTTCCTATTGTAACATCTTCAAATCAAGTTTCAATATTCGTCTTAGCGATGTTCTGGAGATGCATGAGTAGCTGAGTAGCATGTCGACGAGCAGACACAAATGGATCATCGTTGACACTCTATCATACAGCCAGCACAGTTTCTTCATTGCAAACAGTACGATAAACATTTAATTGTTGTTGATCACATACTGCAACCCGTTCCTAAAAATGGCTGATTAAGTTTCTAATCATGTTTACACTTGGAGCTGTTGAAACATTAAATTGCGGACGGTATTTTTTTGTGCGTTGTAACAATACATTGTCGGGAAATATGAGCCATTATAAAATTTATGAAAATTCTTTATAATCTACAACAAAAAATATTATCCAACTTTTTAAATAATTAGTCGAAAAAGTAAATTCTACTTAATAATATAACTATATTCCATATATTGAAAGTTACTTTCTAGTACTACTAAATTAATAAACTAATAATAATTAGTTTAACAATTTAGTAAAAAAAAAACAAAATTTGAGAATTTATTGTTAATAAATAATCAATCTATCAATTTATAAAATAATAATATTTATTTTAAAAAATAGACAAATAAATATTAAAAAAATTACTTTAATTAACCATTATAATCTGTTGATTGCAATAATGAAGTTGCAAATATACAAAAATAATTTTAGTATCTTCAATAATTTTATGCACGTGTTATCGCAAATTCGCACATATACTTTTTATTTAGCAATAAAACTTTTACATTAAAATAATCCACATAATTATATGCAGTGATATGCATGTCATTTCCCTGCATTCAGACTCGATTATATTTACTTACATAATAATCTTATCACATTCATATTAACATTTTCCACTTATTACAAGTTACATTTTTTGTCGTTTGTAATCTATATATTTTTAATATAATTTATATTAATAATAACATTTGTTGCAACAAATAATCATACTACAAACTCAACAAAATAGCATAATAAGAAAATAAAAACAAACTGTTCTGCTATTTTATTTAATCAAAATCTGAATAAAAAAAAAATGTTGTAAATAAAAAGCGGATCGAATCCTGGTCAAGCCAAGCTCTTTGTGAGTGCTCTCGGTGCTTGCAGCAATAGGGCCATCGTTCATCATGAATGGACAGTCAAATAAAAGAGATTCTGCACAAGGACCTTCAGCCAAGTCGATGGACAATGACAGTGTTAAGGATAGAAGCAGATTCACAGTCAAAGAAAATAGTGGAATCGCAGAGCATCAATATAACTAAAGTTAACCTAAAAGACGGCAGCCAACAAATTACAGAAAAATAGAATGGTAAAAACTTCCATTGGGAAGTTTACCAACTAATAAATGTCTTAGACCATTAGATTTAATTAATGTTTGCATAAATAAGATTGTAAATTAAATATAATATGACATAATAAAAAAATTGCATTAGGATTTGAATTCTTATCAATACTATTAATTTATTATTTTATTGGTAGATTCTTCATCCGTTACTAAGGAATTTACTATAACTGTAATTAATTTAGAATTAACAAATCAGAGCGGTAATTTTTGTCTGTTATCATTACTTTATTAGTATATTTGTAAAGCAATAATTCGTATAGTGCAGGACAGCTTTGATCATTTCGGATTCACTATAGCATGGTTTCCCAAACTTGGAATGAAACAATAACTAAGTAAATAATGAATGTTTTTCTTATTTTTTTATATATTTTATTAATTATGTGTGCAAAGTAATCAAATTGTTCGGTGAAAATTTCAGGGGTTTACGAAGTACATTCAGGAACTATTTGGAAATCACTGCACTATAGGATGGCTTAAAAATTTCAAGCCAAAGTAAATTTAAACTGAGCAAAATAAAGTCTAAAAAGTTATTTTTCACTCTATACAGTCAAGTCTTTTTTATACTATTTATTTTTATGCAGTTTTTAAAATACTCGATTAGTCCGATTTCAAACAGTCCGGGATATTGGCAAAACCGCTATATTCATCTTCTGTAATATTTATTACTATACTATATATTTAATAATTGAATTTTGTAATTAAGCTAATCAATAAAACTTCTTTTTATCTAGAGGAAGTTCCTTACATCAGAAATGTATCGACCAATAATCTATTTGAAATATTATGTTTGACCTTGACACGTGCAATATTACTATTATTATTTTTTAAATGAAATTTAATTACTTTTGTAAGTGCATATCAGAATTTGTATGTTATCATCCAATATTCGCTCATAGGACAGTTAATTAACACATAATATTAACCACATAATTTACAGATAAAGAGTTGATAGTAAAAGTCACTCGTCAACAAACTTATTTGACTGTCAATCGCTTCAAAAGTTTATTTCCTTATTTATTGACCCCAAGTAAATTCCAAGCGTAATGATGATGATTTAAATAAGTGTAGTTTGGATGATAAATTTAAATGAATCATCCGAGCTTGAAAAATAAGTACGCCAAGAAGAAAAATGAGTTTTAACTCTTATTTTCAATTTACCAAATCGACTCTTAAAAATATTATAAGGTTCAAGTGGTTGAATTCCTGCAGTTCTGTTTTGTTAATTATTAGAGAAATTGTGGTTAACGTAATCAAAGTGATCATTATGAATTATCAGATTTTAGAATTTACGTAATATGATGATAATGATATGTAAATCTTATCCCGTTAGTGCTAGTAAACTAGTTATAGTATATTTATTTTTATTGAAGGAGATAATTGGTTAACAACAGCAGTGTCTTATGATTAGATTTATGACTGCATGACAATATAATATATCTATTATATCTAATATAATTAAAAAATCTCTTTCGTAAATTTTGTCTAAATGTCACTTATTAATTACTTTTTATTTAATTTATAGAAAACTTGCTTATATTCAATTATTGTTAAATGCGTAGATCTGATGCAATCAAAATCTCCATATAAACACATTTTTAATTGAAGAAAATTAAATTAAATTCTCAAAAATTCTCAAATTATTATATATTCTAATCGACCTAAGTTTATGATGATCAAGTCAAAGTGATAAATGAATAGGATAGTCATAAGGATTGAGAAATTGTATATTTCCATGAGTTGAAAAAGATTCACTTAGCACAACGAATCAATATTTGCAATAACAGTTTCAAACGCAATGAAATCAACACTTTTTTCAAAAACAATTAATCTCAACAATGCATCAATCAAAAATGATCATAATCCAAGCGTGTTGAACCAGCACAAACCACACCAAAAGCATTGCATTAACAATGATTATGCTATCAATTTTGTAGGATTATAAAGGTGTTGTGTATTTCAAGCTGCATCCAAGTAACTAAACAATCTTTTCATATATTTACTGTCAACAACTAATGAAACTGGAGGAAGCAATTAAAGAAAATAGCCAGAATTGGCAAAACGTATTTCACCAAAACAATGAAAATCCTCACATATCTTTGGTAACGACCATGATCTTGTACCATCAGATTACCTTTTATTTCAAAATTTGTAGCACTTTTTAAAGTGTAAAACTCTTACTAATTTCGATGTCTTAAAATCACGCTTGGTTCAGTTTCTTGCTGATAAGGACCAGCAGTTTTATGAGCGCGGAATTAAGAACTTGCCAAAAAGATGTCAAAAGGTCATCGGACAAAATGGAAAATATTTAATTGATTACAGTTTATTCATTGTATACAAAGATAAAGTTTTATTTCAAACCAGAAATCCGAATGTTCTTACTTGGTGACCCAATATTATGTTGTTTAATTCATTTTTTTTAATAATTAATATTAATAATAGTATTACTTTTACAAAGATACTGTATTTTAATTAGTAAATCTTGTTATTCTAACATTTTATCAAATTACATTTACAATTGAACGATAAAAATGCGATAATTGTATAAGAAATTGTACTTTAATGCAAATAGTTCAATAGACAATTATTCAGAAAATGACGCAAATTGATTAAACTTCAATAAAAAAAATCATACATATCAGTTGCTTATAAGTAATAGCAGGAAGTTTGGCGTCTGCTGACGCTGACTTACTGAATAGGGGTATACAGTGGAATAAATTATAAAAATGACTCGCTTAACGAGTGATGTTTCGCATAATGTGTGACGAGGAGAAGATAACAAAAATGTATTGAGTCCAACCATTATTATAGTATATAAACACACATATTTCGAAACTTGTGTCCGGACATCTTATTTGTGTATTTTTTGTGCAAAATTTAATAACACTTGCATGTCTCCAAATAAATAAATGAAAAGCAAAATCATTAAAAAGCGAGACCAAGCTATACTTTTTTTGCTCCATCATGGAACTCACTAACGGATTGTACATTAGTTTATATTAAGAAAATTGTTTCAGTATATGACTAAAAATCCAGAAATTCTGTAACGGATTATCCTCGTTAAGCAAGGTTTTTTTTAATACGCGGATACAATTTACATTAATAATAAAGTAAGTAGAAGTTCTAAATATCCAAAGCGATGAAGATAATGAGTTTGTGAAAATAAAAAAGAAAAGGATGTTTGTTTCTAATAATAACTTCGAATAAAATTTACTCTTATTTTCTGAAATGTTATCAGTATTTTATGCAATAAATATGTATTTCCAAAACTTATAATAACTTTTATTTCCATTACTTACATACTTTATTAACGCGTTTATCATTCGCGTATAACAAAACCACGTGGAACCGAAAAACGCGTAAATTCAGAGACTCCTGTAAATGCATACTACATGACATACAAATGATATATAATAATTAAAGTAAAAAGTTAACAAAAATAAATACATTAGTATAATTCCTGGAAAAAAATATTGCAAAGGTCTATTGACCATAGATCTTTTCGCTTGGTCATAGTATTTATTATATTTATTTTTTAAATAATTAGTTATAATTATATATTTAATTTATTTTTGTACCTACAATAATTAGCTAGTTTAAATTATAACGTGTTTTAAATTTTAAATAATATTTGCAAGTAACTGTGCTCATTATACGACGAACCGCCAATTTAAATGCCAATTGTTTCGACAATTAACCAAGCAAAAATAGAAAAAATACGAATTTGTTTACCTAGACTAATTAACGTAAGTCGTAATTGTTTTTAAAATATTTTGAGTAGATGCGCATGCATAAATCCAGGAAAATGATGAAATATTACATTTCGATTTTTATAGCATTTTCTTTATCAGTTTAGCTTGTTAATGGTTTGATTATCTGAGTATTTGAGAAAATACTCAGAAAACGCGGATCTAACATCAAATATGCATAAAATTGCTGTAAACCGTCCAAAATAATATTTCTTATAAAAAACTGGATTTTTTACTAGTTAGAATTCGGAAAAAATTGACATTTAACGTACATTACGCATTGATGTTTCAATATGCGGCAGAAATAATTTCCATATTTCAAAGGAGGATTAAAAAAGAATGGTACGAGGAATCTCCAAAAACTTTAAATTTTCCAAAAGTAAACATAAAAAAGTTTTTTTTTTAACATTAAGTTTTAAAATGTATATGTATATTTTGACAATTCCATAATTTTTTTTTAGTAAAAATTTGAAATTTACTCAATGCTATTCAATTGATTGATTTTTGTATTCAAAAGAATATTAGTTGGTGAATAAATGTGACAGAATTATTAATATTCTATGTATATATTCGTACAAAACAACTATTTTTTTTTAATAAATTTATTATTTACAATTTGCCAAATGCTTGGCAACAAGTAAACAGTTTTAAAATATAACAATGTAATATAATTTTAATAACAAATACAAATATGTTATGCCTTTTTAGTCAATGCGGTGTTTCACTATTGTCTAATACACATTCGACACAAAAACGTAAGTCGTAATTGTTTTTAAAATATTTTGAGTAGATGCGCATGCATAAATCCAGAAAAATGATGAAATATTACATTTCGATTTTTATAGCATTTTCTTTATCAGTTTAGCTTGTTAATGGTTTGATTATTTGAGAAAATATTCAGAAAACGCGGATCTAACATCAAATATGCATAAAATTGCTGTAAACCGTCCAAAATAATATTCCTTATAAATAAACTGGATTTTTTACTAGTTAGAATTCGGAAAAAAATGATATTATTAAGGTGACAATACATCACCTTAATAATAAATGGAAGAACATTTAACGTACATTACGCATTGATGTTTCAATACATAATTAGACATAATTTCCATATTTCAAAGGAGGATTAAAAAAGAATGGTACGAGGTATCTCCAAAACCTTTAAATTTCCCAAAAGTAAACATAAAAAAGTTGTTTTTTTAACATTAAGTTTTAAAATTTATATCGTCCAAATTGTGCATTTCTTCCATAATTTTTTTTTAGTAAAAATTTGGAATTTACTCAATGCCAATTGATTGATTTTTGTATTCAAAAGAATATTAGTTGGTGAATAAATGTGACATCTATAGTAGTTTGGTCCAAATTAGGGCCTATAAAATATACATTTTTTTAAATATAATATATAAAAAATGAGTTCTTAAAAAGAATTTTCGCATAGCTATATAAATAATAATACACTGCTTGTTTTTGTCAACTAATTTAAAAACAAGAATAAAATTAGTATGGAAATTGAACTAGAATTATTAATATTCTATGTATATATTCGTACAAAACAACTATTTTTTAATAAATTTATTATTTACAATTTGCCAAATGCTTGGCAACAAGTAAGCAATTTTAAAATATAAGAATGTAATATAATTTTAACAATAAATACAAATATGTTATGCCTTTTTAGTCAATGCGGTGTTTCACTATTGTCTAATAGACATTGGACACAAAAACGTAAGTCGTAATTGTTTTTAAAATATTTTGAGTAGATGCGCATGCATAAATCCAGGAAAATGATGAAATATAACATTTCGATTTTTATAGCATTTTCTTTATCAGTTTTGCTTGTTAATGGTTTGATTATCTGAGTATTTGAGAAAATACTCAGAAAACGCGGATCTAACATCAAATATGCATAAAATTGCTGTAAACCGTCCAAAATAATATTCCTTATAAAAAACTGGACTTTTTAGTAGTTAGAATTCGGAAAAAATTGATATTATTAAGGTGACCATACATCACCTTAATAATAAATAGAAGAAAATTTAACGTACATTACGCATTGATGTTTCAATATGCGGCAGAAATAATTTCCATATTTCAAAGGAGGATGAAAAAAGAATGGTACGAGGTATCCCCAAAAACTTTAAATTTCCCAAAAGTAAACATAAAAAAGTTTTTTTTTAATATTTTGTTTTAAAATTTATATCGTCTAAATTGTGCATTTCTGCATTTTGACAATTCCATAAAAATTTTTTTTAGTAAAAATTTGGAATTTACTCAACGCCAATTGATTGATTTTTGTATTCAAAAGAATATTAGTTGGTGAATAAATGTGACATCTATAGTCGTTTGGTCCAAATTAGGGCCAATAAAAATATACTTTTTTTTAAATATAATACATAAAAAATGAGTTCTTAAAAAGAATAATACACTGCCTGTTTTTGTCAACTAATTTAAAAACAAGAATAAAATTAGTATGGAAATTGAACTAGAATTATTAATATTCTATGTATATATTCGTACAAAACAACTATTTTTTTTAATAAATTTATTATTTACAATTTACCAAATGCTGGCAACAAGTAAACAGTTTTAAAATATAACAATGTAATATAATTTTAACAATAAATATAATTATGTTATGC
The DNA here is from genome assembly GCF_001412225.1 of Nicrophorus vespilloides. Lineage (NCBI taxonomy): Eukaryota > Metazoa > Arthropoda > Insecta > Coleoptera > Silphidae > Nicrophorus > Nicrophorus vespilloides. Next base: position 489,989 of record NW_017098951.1, read on the forward strand.
CTTTTTAATCAATGCGGTGTTTCACTATTGTCTAATACACATTGGATACAAAAAGTATCTGCGATCCCCTATTGCACATAAAAAGTATCTGCGACCACTGGAAGAATGGGTATGTGTAGAAAAACAACAAGAATTGATCTGTCATTAATTTTTTGAGACCCACACTTTGAGAATCACTGGTCTAATACCTGTTTTGTTATCGCTCACTAAATATAGAGATTTTACTTTTCATTGTACTGTGTTCTGAGGTCATTGTGGATAACAGTAAAGTTTGTTATTATAATAATAAATTAACAATTAAAGTAATAAAAATGATTAATTTCATTACTTTAAGAAACATGGGTAACTACAGAATAACATCATTTCTAGAAGTCGGGAAATTCTAAAATATGCAGATTGATAAATTAAAATTTATAATGTAAACAATTAATTCTTTTACATTGCAAGATTTAAACAACATGTTTGCTTCATAAAATCACATCAATATAACGCGAAAATGATACTGAACATAACGTTATCTAACCAATATTTATTGTTTTTTTTTTGCAATTATTTCATTATTTATTAATTGTACGTTCATTATAAACTGTCGTGCAAATATGAAACAGAAATGAGCTGGGAAATTTGGACTAATATATTAGAGATAAGTTTTTGTATGTGGCGATTGTATGACTAAATTTTCATAATCGTTTGAATGACCGGTAGAAACCGCCTATGAAAAAGAAGAGGATTCCGCTGAAAAATAAAAATACGCTGTTGCTATAAGCTGATTAGATTACATAACAGTATATTGTGTTATTTATACAGAAGCGACGTCCTATCTCAAATCGAAAACAATTTCGACATCTGCACAGATACCTTTCCTAGTGATTTTACAATCTATGCACAAATTGCACATGTTTTCAATCCCGTACACTTAGTACGTTATGTAATACACGAGATTACTGGTAAACAAAAAGAAAAACTTTATTTGTAACAGTTTTGTATAATATATTGCGGCTTTCAAATAAAACGCGAATACTTGTTGACTTAAGGTTGCATTTTATCAGTAAACGAAACCTTGGCCGTCATATAAATGCCGACTATCAAACCAAGCAGGCCGATGGCGTTTCCGAAAATCTCTATGACGAGAATCTTGACGAAGAGTATGGGATTTGCAGCGTCCGCTAGGGCACCTCCAGATCCAACGATTCCCACGCAGATTCCGCAAAAGAAGTTTACGAAGCCGACGGAGATGCCAGCACCAAACATCAGATAACCTGACATCCAGATTCTTCCACGGTAGACTTCATCGTATCTCACGGCCTTCGAGTAAACCTCAATGTAACCTGACAGAACTACACCAGTGATGAGTCCGTAGATTGCAACTGCCTCGCAGAAAATGATGGTTATTATGTTCTTCGTTTTGATTCTTGGTGTTTTGACGCCTCCTCCAATAATGCTAACGCCCGTTGTGTAAATCCCTATCGCCGCTCCCAACACCGAAAAAGACACTGAAGTGGCTATGCCTATTGAACCCCACATGTATGGACTGGATTCGAACAAGAACCATGTAAACACTCCATGGTATAAGCCGTAGAGTAGACACATAAAAAAAACAAACAAAAATATGCCATAGATAAAATACTTTGCACATTTGGCGAAATCAAAATCCAATTGGTACATCAGTAGTGGCTTTGGCTTAGGTGAAAACATGTTGTTGATTTTATTTTGTAATTTATTCTTAATTAAGAATTGTATTCATGTCACAATGACTTTTAGAACAAACAACGAAATATATTAGTTACATTACTTTTTTTAATGTTGATTCAGTGTAGAAATAGTATTTATTAACTTTGTCATTTGGTACCCTTGATTTAATAACTCATGGCATTTGTTTTTCTTTTGTATATTATATTTCTTTCTATAGATGACATTTGACAATATATTTTAGAAAATTATTATTGGTGAATTGGTTTTATAAAAAATAATCAAATTCATTCCAATTTTATTGTTTTTGGTCGAATTTTGTCTGAAATAAATTGAAATATATCTAGGTACATAAAAATAAAATCATACTAAAACAAACAATAATAAACCTAGGGTCGTGTTTCCGCTCAGTTACTTAACTGAGTTTCAGTTCATCAATATTTTGTAAATGATTCTATATTTATTCAGAGACTATAAAATATATTTGGATTAACCTTTAGTCTACAGCAGCAGTCGTCAACCTTATTGACCTTACGAACCACTAAATTCATAATATTGATTTCTGCGGACCACTAAATTCAAAAACATAAAAATAAGATTCTAAGTATGAAATTATACATCACTTGTTTCTACATTTGTTCATGAACATACTGTATTATTGACATAGCTAAACAAGTTTTTTCACGTAATAGAAAAACGAAAAAATGAGTACAAATTTTATAGCTACGCAAGTTTATCCAACCATCTCATTCAACAAAAATCTACTTGGACAGACATTTGCTCTTACTGCGAACTGAATTAGGTCAAGATTTTCGAAAAACATTATAACATTAAATTATCCATTTTTTACGATCTATATTGGAACATAACCGCTTATATAAAAAATCATTTCTGAAACATTTTTTTTATAGTAATAAAAACCTTTAGTATTAATATCTAAATTGAAATATGACATTAAATGTAAAATAGTTTACTGATATAATATTAGACGATTGCAAATTAATCAGTTTTGATTGCAAATTTAACATTTGGAATATTTAATCTTTAATTTTCGTCACAAATTACAAAATTGATTAGGTCAGTAATGCGTAGTTGGTGATAATTCATATATACATAAGCATCACTATATTTCAAGGTTTTTGAAGATTTTGAAATATGAAATCTTTTGATTATCAATCAAGTCCTTGTTTCTGATATTCTACAATAATTATTATTCTCATGGATATATACAAAATGCTAAAATCTAAAATATAGTTTTTGGTCAAACAAATATATTTTGTAATAATAAATAAGTATAGAATACATCTAATTCAGATTCGAAATAATCAGTTTTTTCAATATCAATTCAATAGATCTAATTATCTTTTTAGTATAAAAAGTCGAATTCAATCACTTTTTAAAAGAAAAGTTAATTATATAATAAATATTTATTTATTATGAATATCTCAAACATACAAGTAAAATAGAATTTCAAGTTCTTTTCTTATACAACTTTTATATCATAACATATGTAGTTGAAATACATGAATACTTACCAATATTATTAGTTCATGGACTCCGAAAGTGAATACCCTCAAAGTATTAAGTTAAAGCTGGTCTCAGTTTCATGAAAGCTTTGAAATTATTTAATGCAATTACACAACACCTATATTACGACAAATACCGTAACGAAAATAAAATTTGTATCGGTTTCGCTTTGCGTGTAAAATAATTTGATACAGAACATTAGTATAAAGAAAATCGATACGCAACAGAATAATAAAAAAAACATTGATGTAATTGTATATATTTCGTTTCATATTATACATATATGGATTTCAATAACCGACAGATGTAAATAAACACCGAAATCATTTTTTCTTTTGCCTATCGATGCCTTTCGTGTAATATTTATAAATAAACGTTCTGGTTAATTTGTAATCGAAAATATTTAAACATGCGTTGCTGCTGATAATTTATGGAACCGGAATTATCGAGTCCTTTGACTTGTCTCCAATTGCATTAATCGAATATTTAAACTCGGGCACCCTGACCTTCATTTACAATGTGACTATCATTTTTATTACGATTATGTAAAGGTGATAAGTGACGTAGTATTGGAAATTTATTTATTATATGCAACTTATTTCAATGAAATACAGTCGATTCCGCTTAATCGGGACAAATATGCTAAACTCGATGTGTCCAATTATCCGAAGTTCCATCTCCATTTGGTTCCAAGACAATACAGAACAGCGATAAAACAAAACACGGCGAAAAAAGAACAGTGACTAAACAGACATTGAAAAAAATAATATTAAACCTCAGGCAAAATAGAAATAAACAAATGACAAAGATTTAATATAATATTCATTATAAATTTTTATATTTATATGTTTTATCTAAAACTTTTTATGTTCAAAAAGAGGTCGCGGACCAAAAAGTCCGCTCACATTTCCATTTGTATTTGCTCGGTTATGTTTCCGTTCTTTAGGATTTGCTACTAATAATCAACTGTGCCGATTAAGCGGAATCGACTGTACTGTCAAAGAACATGAAAAAAAACAATAGTATATACATTTTGCCGATTTATGTACTTAAAAAATCGTTAGTTTCCAAAAATAAAGATTTGGAAATAAAGGGTAAACATAAAA